>NC_079414.1:2727117-3034711 GCF_026213295.1 Gadus chalcogrammus | reverse complement strand
GCTGCGTCCACATGTCAGCTAGCAAAGGCTACTCTAAAGCGAAGAACTGCTTCAAGAGCACTATGGGGACGAGCTACAGATCGGCAGCGCTTACATTGATAAAGCACTAAAATGGCCACAGATCAAGTCGGATGACGGAAAAGCATTAAATGCTTATGCTATGTTCTTGGTTGGGTGTCGCAACACTATGGAAGACATAGACTATCTGGAAGAGATGGACAACCCTACCAACTTACGGACAGTGGTATCCAAACTACCCTTCAAAATGAAAGAACTTTGGCGTGCTGAAGCTTACAACGTCAAAGAGCGAGGAGGCAGAAGAGCAAAGTTTGTTGATTTGGTGAAATACATAGACCGCCAAGCTAAAATAATGATGGATCCCCTCTTCGGTAATCTACCAGACAGCCGACCAACCACGGTTGTGAAGGTTGAACAAAAGGAAAGACACCCTTTTAGGAGAGAAGTCCGTGGAAGCAGCTTCGCTACCAACGTTTTCACAGAAGATAAAAGGCCTCAAGGAACATATGTGATGCCAGCTAATCCAGGCAAGACCAGGATTGCATTTGAGAAGCCGTGTTTGTACTGCCAGGAGTCTCACACTCTAGCTTCATGCAACAAAATTAAAGATCAGCCTCACAAAGAACGTGTGGAGTTCCTGAAGTCAAATGGCTTGTGTTTTGGCTGCTTAACTCCCGGCCATCTCAGCAAGTTCTGCAAAAGAAGGATCGAATGCAAAGAATGTGCGTTAAGGCATCCAGACATTTTACACATAGTGAAAAGAGAAGGTTCTGTCTTACCTAAGAGGAAAGGCAGTGCTCACGGAAATGAAGTTTCATGTGCTCAAGTTTCTGTCACGCAAGAGTCCTGTAGTCTAACTGGGGCCGGAAAAGCTGAATGTGTGCTGTTGATTGTACCGGTGATGATTAAATCCAAAAAGAGCGACAAGTATGTGAAGACTTACGCCTTCATGGACCCGGGAAGTACAGCAACGTTAACTGAACGTTAAAGGTAAACCAACACAGATATTTCTCAGCACCATGGGTCAAGACGAACCTGGAGAACAAAAGCTCATAAGTAGCTACGTGATATCAGACCTGGAAGTGTGCAGACTGGAAGATACCGAGCATATCGATCTTCCTAAGGTGTACACTCACAGCAACATACCAGTTCACGCTGAAAACATACCCAGCCAATCCGATATTCAACAGTGGCCATGAAGTGCGTTTGCCAGGATTGGTAGCAGATGTAGGCCTACTTACTGGAGCAAACTGTCCGAAGGCTATGGAGCCATGGCGCATTATTAACAGTCAACATGGAGGACCATACGCCGTTAAGACTGCCATTGGATGGGTAGTGAATGGGCCCATGAGAAAGGAACTGGAGGACACAGAGAACAAACCGCCTCAATGTTCAGTGAACAGGATCTCATTGATTGAAGTTGAGAAGTTACTTGTCCAACAGTATAATACTGATTTCCAAGAGCGCAACTACGACGACAAGGAAGAGTTGTCGCAAGAAGATAAACACTTCATGCAGTCTGTGCACAAAACAGCAAAACTGGAGAACGGACATTACAGCATTGGAATGCCGCTTAGGAACGAGAAGCTCCAAATGCCTAATAACCGCTGTGTGGCGGAGCAGCGCATAGCCAGTTTGCACAGAAAGCTCCAGAAGAATCCTGAGTTCTTTGAAGAGTACAAAGCCTTCATGGACAACATCATAAGCAAAGGCTTCGCTGTCCAAGTTCCGGTTCGTTTCAGGGCCGGTCTTTGAATGGTGAACTACTACAGGGACCCGATCTGATCAACACGTTGGTTGATGTCCTCTTAAGATTTCGTGAAGAGCCAATAGCCATGATGGCAGATATCGAGTCGATGTTTTATCAAGTTCAGGTGCCAGAAGAAGACGCAGATCTCCTCCGCTTTCTGTGGTGGCCCAATGGTAACTTGAATGGGCCCATGGAGGAATACCGGATGGCAGTGCACCTATTTGGGGCCACCTCATCGCCAAGCGTTGCTTCGTACGCACTTCGGAGAACTGCTGAGGACCACAGAGCCACTGCCACCCCAGAAGCCGTTCAAACAATTCTGCAGAACTTGTACGTGGATGATTGTTTAAAGAGCGTAGCTACAGAAGAAGATGCTGCGACATTGGCAAGTGATCTCCGCACCTTGTGTGCCAGTGGAGGTTTTAATCTAACGAAGTGGATGAGCAACAGCCGGAAGGAGTTAATGTCCATCCCAGAAGTACACAGAGCTAGTGAAGCAAAAGACTTGGATCTAAGCCATGACGCACTACCAGTCGAGAGGACTCTCGGCATACAGTGGGATACAGACATGGATGCTTTCACTTACAGCATGAAGCTGCAAGACAAGCCGATGACGAGGAGAGGCATTTTATCCGTCGTCAACTCTGTCTACGACCCCCTCGGTTTCTTGGCGCCAGTCGTCCTGGCAGCCAAACTTCTGCTAAAAGAGCTTTGTAAGGAGCAGCACGGTTGGGATGAAAGCATTGGCAAAAAAACATGCTGAAGATTGGCAAAAATGGAAAGAAGATGTTACTCACCTTACTGACTTCCACGTGAGCAGATGTTTAAAACCTCCAGATTTCGGATGCACTGCCATGGCACAGTTACATCATTTCTCGGATGCCTCAGAGTACGCATACAGCACTGTGTCTTATCTGCTGCTAGAGAACAAGCAAGGTGGGAAACATTGATCGTTTTTGATGGGGAAATCAAGAGTGGCTCCGCTCAAGCAGGTCACAATACCCCGGCTTGAACTGACTGCGGCAGTCGTGGCGGTGAAGATGGACAAGATGTTACGGCAAGAGCTTCAACTTCCACTCCAACCGTCTACCTTTTGGACAGAGAGCACTACCGTACTCAGGTATATCGACAGTGAAACAGCTCGATTCAAAACTTTCGTTGCAAACAGAGTTACACTGATTCGCGAAGCCACCAAGCCGTCTCAGTGGAACTACGTCGGCACAGCAGAAAACCCTGCAGATCAAGCTAGCAGGGGCCTGAAAGCCAAAACATTGATGCAAGAAGGAACATGGATTAAAGGACCGAAATTCCTGCAGCAAGGCGAACATGATTGGCCAAACAACCTGTGCAAAGGAAGGAAAGCCTTCAAGATGACCCAGAGGTCAAGAACATAGTTTCAGTCAACACAGTCATAGTTGAAGATAACGTGGAACCAATTAACAGATTGATCGACTACTACTCAGACTGGCATAAGCTGAAAAGGTCAGTGGCCTGGATTCTAGCTGAAGGAAACCTTGCGCCAGCTGAAAGATGAAAGAAAGGAGTTCTCGAGAACAGTCAATCAAACCGAAAAGGACCCCGAAAAGCGAAGATCAAAGTTAGAAAAACATAGAGAAATACAGAACAACAAAAGAAAAGAGACCACTTACCTTAGAGGACATGGTCGCTGCAGAGTCCATATTATTCCAGTTCAGTCAAAGACAACAGTACCGAGAGGATATTAAAGCTCTGCTAAAGGGAAACCAAGTCAGTCGAAACAGTCAGCTGCTCAAGCTGGATCAGATTCTGCAAGATGGTACATTGAGAGTTGGCGGAAGACTCAACAAGTCGGCCATGCCAGAGAACGTCAAGCACCCAGTGGTACTCTCTAAGCACTGTAGAGTCGCCACATTGATCTTGAGAGACATACACCAAAGAACAGGACACTGCGGACGCAGTTATGTCATGGCACAACTAAGAAGCAAGTATTGGATCCCGCGAGCCAATTCTTCTATCCGAAAAATAATCAACAAGTGTGCAGTGTGTCGCAGGATCAGTGGAAGAGTCGGAGAGCAAAAGATGGCAAACCTGCCTGAAGACCGCATCTTGCCAGACAAACCTCCCTTTACGAAACCGGTGTTGATTTTTTCGGGCCGATGTTAAGCGGGGCCGGAGTACAGTCAAGAGATATGGCGTACTGTTCACTTGCCTTACCCTTAGAGCCGGCCCGTGCACATCGAAGTTGCAGATAGCCTCGATACAGATTCCTGCATTAACGCGATTCGGCGTTTTGTGTCTAGAAGAGGTCAAGTTACTATCATGCGCTCTGACAACGGCAAAAACTTTGTTGGTGCTGAAAGGGAGATGAGGATGCAATTCAACTCTTTGATCATGACAAAATTGAAAGAGTCTTGCAACCAAAGGGAATACAGTGGATATTCAACAGCCCGGCAGCTTCCCACCAGGGTGGGGTTTGGGAAAGACCGATTCGAACAGTGCGAAGAATCCTTAATTCTTTGTTGAAAGAACAAGCTGTGAATGATGATTGTCTTCAGACAGTTCTGTGCGAGGTTGAGAGCATCATCAACGGCAGGCCTCTCACAAGTATCTCGGACGACGTGAATGACCTCGAGCCTCTGACCCCCAATAATTTATTGCTGCTGAAGTCGCAACCCACCATGCCTCCAGGCATTTTCAGCAAAAACGACGCATACACAAGAAAGCGCTGGAAGAAAGTCCAATATTTAGCAGACTTGTTCTGGACCAGATGGACCCGTGAGTACCTCCCACTACTCCAGGAGCGGCAGAAGTGGTCGAGACCGCAAAGAAACTTTTCTACTGGAGATGTTGTGTTGTTAGTGGACAGTTCTTCGCCTCGAAACTCCTGGCTCATGGGAAGAGTGGTTGAAAGTTGAAACCTTACCGGACTCGAGCGGAGCGGTTCGAAGAGTGAAGATAAAGACCAAGACCAGTATTTTGGAAAGGCCTGTTAACAAACTGTGTTTGTTAGAATAAGCAGTGTCAAGAGAGAACGTTTAAAAAATGGAATAATCACAAGAAACCAGTTTGAGTTGGGCATTGTTTTATTTTGGCTCTTGATGTTTTTAGTTTGTAATTGCTTAGTCCACCTGCCTAACCAATTAGGGGCCGGGTAAGGTAAGAGCCAATATGCCAATAGTTGATTTATAATATATATTTAGTTTAAAATGATAAAAAAAAATGCTAATAGTAATTTTATGTTAATTCGTAATGTGTAAAACTGTTAATAATTTAGTGAGGTATAAATGGTAAATATGTTATTCTCTATGTTTAACGGTACGATGGTAACGTAATTCAGTTTGGAGTCTAACATTGATTGAAGCTACACAGTTTTTTGACCGTGCGTAAGACGGCTGTTTATATTGAAGACGTGTATTTTGTTTGAAGACTTTTAAGTAAACATTTAAAAACGAAGGAACATTGTCTTGTCTTTTCGCCCGCGTTGCAAACGCTGTCAGCTGACTCCAACAAGTGGTACAGAGGACGAGTAGGAGTGAGACGGAGTGCCACTATAGGCCTTAATAAATGTAGCTTAGCCATACTAATTTTATGTTTATTGACAGGGAACGCTCCTCAGCTGGCCGAAATCTACAGGTGGCGATTCATGTGACTCCTCCACCAGCTGATTGGGGCCATTGCTGTTTTGTCTCTGCTGCTAATCACAGTTTCTCTGCTGCTAATCACAGTTTCTCTGCTGCTACATACGACGTTGTACCCTGCCTTATCTCTGGCAGCCACTTATTCCTGGCTGCTCTGTGCTGCTTGGTGCTGGTGCTGTTGCTGACTTTTTGCTACAGCCGGCTTGCATGGTGGACTGCCGACACCACACCTTTAACCTGTTTATCCCTTTCATTTTAGCTGAATGATTGTGAGGAGTTAATCCCTTGGTTTTGTATTGCTTGTTTTGTATTCTGTATTATTTGATTGGGTGGATTGTTTTGTTTATTTTGAACAATTTCCTGCTTTGTTGTATATTGTTTTGTACATTTTGGGTTAATTATTTCCGTGGTAACTTCCTTTTTGTTTCCTTCTCAGCGGCTGTAGGCTGGTGGTGGTGCTGGTGACGTGGGTGGTGGTGTCCCTCCTTCTTGTGTGCTGTGCTTCCTTAGATTTGGTGATACCACAGTGTGACTGCCACATCATGTGTCTGGGTGAACCCTCTTCATTTAATTGAGTTTTGTTGAGTCCCCTTCCCCCTCACCTGCTCTTTCCCCACCAGTAGGCCTCAGCCCCTGATTAGGTTATTTCTTTGTTTATTTGGGGTTAATGTTCATTTTTATGATAACATATATTTTATTAAATAAAGTATTTTTGTAAACTGGGAACCACGTGTCTTGCCTGTCGAGTGGAACGAACCTGTGTCTTTGATCAATGTAAAATAATATATAATAATTCCATGGGTGCAATTCCCAAGGTGGCGTTGTCGAGCAACCTAAGATTCACATTGAGAGCCTCCACGCCACCACATGTATATAGTAGCAATAGCACCTGCTAAACAAGGTCAAAACCTACTCAAAATAATTTAATGAACTGTTTACAACCATGGCTAACCAATGCAAGAGAGGAGATGAAAGGGGACTAATGTTTCACTCTTTCAATTGCTCTAATTTTATCTCTAACTGTTGTTATCTAACATACCAAACAGTAATTGAATTGTGTAAAAGTCTGAAATTATTGCACCTTAAAAATGACCATTAATTAGCTATACTCTCATTTGCATAGTAATTAACTTTATGAATTTCAATGTGTATTCCAACTGCATGTTGGCTGACATTTCCCTAACTTTCTTTCCCTCCACTCTAACCAAGGATGCCTGTTTTTAAATTTCCTTGCCTGTCCACAACACTGGTCAGGGGTTCTCATCTAAAAGTAACAAGGAGATATACAGTGGGATTAAAACATTGTTACTTGTTATGTGGTATACACATTGTTTTGGGAGGACTGGACACACGCACACGCACACTCGCACACGCACACGCACATGCACGCACACACACACACACTCCGTAGTCTCCGTAGCTCTGGTAGTGGCATCTGCTGCATGCAGGGTCAACAGAAGCGGCAGCAGTAGATTTTGGGCCAGGCTTAAAACTAACTAAAACACTGAAATAGTGTAGTTTACTTTTCGTATTGTAATATTGTAATTATAACTTTCAATCTGTGTGGGTGGCCAATCACAGCGCAAGGGAGGGGCTTGGCCCGCCAACCAACATGCAGAGATGCAGGGGCAGCTTCGCGCTTCGCAACAGAGACAGGACAGGGCAGCGCGCGAGCGTGCAGGCAGCACAGTAAAACGACGGCTTCAGCGCAGAAGATAACACAGCATTACGCTAGACACAACCGATGGATAGCAAAGAAGGCTCTGCGCGTACAAGATCCTCAGCATCATGTTCTACGAAGGGGTCAAATAATTCTTCCACGTGGCTGCTGCTACCATGGCTCGTGCAAAAGCAGAGGCAGCGAAAGCACGACTGCAGTTATCGCAGTTCTATTTCATGTAGGCTACGCCGCCTAGGCTTCGCCTTATGGGCTTGTCCCGCTTGCACGTACTGAACATTTTCAACTATGCGCCCATCAACGTGGGCACCACCCACATTCCCACGGAACCGTGTATATAAGGCGGCGCAAACCGCCGCCCATCCTCCCTTTTCTTTCAGCGATTTGTACTATCAACGGAAAAAGAAGATATGACTTCCAACCTTAAGATGACCGGTGGCAGCGGCGTGGGCGAGGCCATGGACCAACGGCCCTTTTCAGGGCCTCAGTGCGCCACCTGTCCCGCCTCCCTGGCTCCGGGTGACGGACACCGGGCGTGTTTCAGGTGCCTCGGTGCTGAACACGCCGCGGCTGCCTTGGTTGCCCCCGCCTCCTGCCCCGCGCTGACTGAAGAGGGGCTCCTCTCCGGGCAACTCTTTTTCTCCCCGTCGGTGGATCTCGCTGAGGCCATCGACATCTTCGGGGCCGAAGTTCCGGACGCCCAGGACGCCGAAGAGCGCTTCGAGGTTGAGGAGGAGGCCGCGAGATGGCTGGCGGTTTCCCGCTTCTCCAGCGCCATCCTTCAGCTGTGCCAGCCGGTAGCCGTTTCGGCCGGCCGGCATATAATAATAATAATAATAATACATTTAATTTAGAGGCGCCTTTCAAAACAAAACACCCAAGGTCACCTTACAGAGCATATATTCATCATACATTTAAAAAAATAAAAAAAAAGACATTGTGGAAAAAATAAATAAATAAATAAATAAGTAAACATAAGCAATAAGAAATAAATAAAACAAAAACAAGACAAAACAAACAAACAATCAAGACAGTGATCAGTTAGAAGTTGTGTGCGAGTTTGAACAGGTGAGTTGTGACTTGAAGGTTGTAATGGTGTATGACTGGGTGCTGAACAGCTGAATGACCGGGCACCCATTCGTAATAAGTCGTGATGTGGGGATACATAGTAGTCCAGCAGAGGTTGAGCGGAGGGAGCGGGAGCGGGAGGGAGTGTATTCTTGGAGGAGGTCGCAGAGGTAACTGGGGGCTAGGTTGTGGAGAGCTTTGTAGGTGAGGAGTAGGGTTTTGTATGGATGCGGTAGTGTACTGGGAGCCAGTGAAGTTGAATGAGGACAGGGGTGATGTGGTCAGATGATTTGGTGCGGTGATGATCCGGGCGGCTGAGTTCTGAATGATCTGCAGTCTGTTGATGAGTTTGGTGGGGAGTCCGGTGAGGAGGGCGTTGCAGTAGTCTATGCGTGATGTGACAAATGAGTGAACTAGGATTTCAGTGCTGGATTGGGTCAGTGATGGGCGGAGTCTGGCGATGTTGCGGAGGTGGAAGAATGCAGTCCGGGTGATGTTGTGAATATGGGGTGCGAATGAGAGGGTGTTGTCCAGGATGACGCCGAGGCTCTTGACTTTGGAGGAGAAGGGTACTGGGAATCCATCGATAATTATGAGTGGAGCTGGGGTGTGTTGTGATTTAGTGAGGGTGGATTTGGATCCGATGAGCAGGGCCTCGGTCTTGTTTCCATTGAGTTTCAGGAAGTTCCTGCTCAACCAGCTCCGGATCTCTTCCAGGCACGTGATGAGGGAAGTGGGGGGGATGGCAGCGGTGGGTTTGGTGGAGATGTAGACCTGTGTGTCGTCAGCGTAGCAGTGAAAATGGACCCCATGGTGACGGAGGAGTGTGCCCAGCGGGAGGAGGTAAGTGGTGAAGAGGAGTGGACCCAAGACTGACCCCTGGGGGACACCCAGTGAGACACCTGAACACCCAGACTTGTGGTTGCTTAGTTGAACAAATTGTTGACGGCCGGTGAGGCATGGCGTGGGCCACAATGATCCAGAGGGCCGTATGGCTCTCACACTGCGGTTCCGGAACGAGAGCGGGCCAGCCTCGCCCATTAGCTCCGGATGGACTATTTGGGTCCCGGTTCTCGGAGGTGCTCGCTCACCAGCAGGACCCCGCTCAGGAAGCGAGGTCCAGGCAGGTTCCAGCGCTCCAGGGCGCCGCCTCCGCCTACAACCCAGATGCCGCAGCGGCAGTCGAAGCAACAGCCGGGGAGAGCAGCACCGCAGGGCCAGAAGTTCAGCAAACTTGCTCCCACTTTTTCTTATTTTAACAATAAAGAAAAGAAAGACCGTTCGAGTACACCAGTGGCGGCTGGTGGTTTTTAAAGTGAGGGAGGAAGGACTGCGCGCTTGGTTGCCATTGGCCTGCTTGCACTGTTGGTGTATGGTGGCATAAGAATGTGAGACTCAAGTTGTTTCAGGGTGTTTTGGTGAACTACAAAATAGAAGGGAGGGAGTTATGTGAACAAAATGTATACAAAGCCACCAGTGGCATCACTGTAATTTGAGAAGGAAAGGATGCAAAGCATATATGTCAAATCAGGCCTACTATTGATTTGTAAAAGTAAATAAAAAAATCTGGGCCTATCATTGGGCCTATTTTTGCCCTCACTGACTGAAGTTATTTAGCTATGTTTATTTTCAGTTACAATTGCTTGTAATGCTACCAGTAAGTCATGCGTACCTAGCAAACCATGTAGCACTCACAACACTGACGTTGCCATTACTTCTGGTGACCTTGATTTTGGGAAGTGGTCTACCTCTTTCTTTGGTCGCTAACTAAGAACTGTAACTGAATGAATGGAATGCTTTTTGTAATAAGACGTTAACAATGTCCTCCGTTTCCAATGTTTCCATTGTGCATTTAGGATCTCGCTATCGCAGATTTCACTTGCTCTGCGTCTCTCAGACTGAGCACCGCGGCAACGCAGACCGGGTTTCTTATCGACAGCGTTGCCTAGGGTGACCAGACGTCCTCTTTTTCCCGGACATGTCCTCTTTTCGAGACCTAAAAAATGCGTCCGGCAGGGATTCCAAAAACGTCCGGCATTTTGCCTCGTCGCAAAAAAAAATATATATTATTGTTATTATTATTATTATTTATTTTTTTGCCTCGTCGCATATTTGTGTTTCTGGGTCTTTCACATAACCTACTAGTTTTTACCATTGTATATGTCTATGGTTATTACGGCCTTCCAAGTTCTGGAAATGGTATCTCCCTTACGTTCCACCTTCTTGCGCGAGCTGACTGTAGAGAGAGTCTGTCATTGGGCGACCGATCTCAGGGTTGCCAGAGCCACGATAATTATCCTCCAAATAAGACCATTTTGGGCCTTTGGTACGTTACTTTGCCATTTCCAATCTGGCAACATTGAGCACCTTGCCGCTTCCACTCTGTTTACAACAGCACATTACATCTGCAGCCATGCCTAAACGTAAATGTAAGTTCACGGACGAACTAAAGAAAAAAAAATATATATATTATTCAGAATATTGTATCTGTTATCATTATTGCTTTAATATATGAGGAGGACTGAAACGTTTCTAATTTTCTTATTTTAATGTGGCCATATAAAGAATTTATTATTTAGAATGTTTTATTGTTATCATTATTGACACATTTAAATGCCACAAAAAAGATTTGTTTTACATTTGCACTTTGCAATTTTGTTAAAGTTCAATAAATAGATGTTCATATTGTCATTTCATTTGTGACATTTGTATGCATACACATGGTCATGGTGCGGCATGCTATACACTACACCCCACTACAACCCCCCCCCCCCCGCGACAAAGTGTCCTTTTTTTACAAACTCAAATCTGGTCACCCTAGCGTTGCCAGATTGGGCAGATTTCCCGCCCAATGATAATTCTTCCAGCCTATCGGACCAATCTGGCAACACTGCTCAACATCCAGGGATCCTGCTTATTGGTTCATAGCGCAGACGGATAGATTTTTGCGCGAATCAGACCCCTTAAGGTCTGATTCACCCACTCAGAGGAGGATTTTCCTCCTCTCTCCCATTGAAACCCATGTTATCCACCGGCCGCCAGTACTTTCGGGAAAATGAATGGGAGTCAACGGAGGCGGAGGGAGGACGTTCCTCCCTGAAGTAATTGTCAAAAGGCGATAGGGGGCGCTTGAACTAGTTTCCCACATAATCCCCTCTACCTCCCTTCTACAGTCTGTGGAAGGCGAGAGGACGGGTCTGCGCACTGTGGTTACAGCCAGCGGACAACGCACGGTCATGAGTGCTACGGCTAGACGGCTCTTTGACAGTTCAGCAGACACGAGCGCGGCATCTAGACAGCTCGCTGTTTGTACAGCGACTAGCTCTGTGATGTCTTCCACACTCGCTGAGCCTCCTCCCTTTCATGGGATGCCCCCCTTGGTCCACACACTTTGTGGAGGCGGTAGGGGCCGAGGAATACGGGTTATTTCTGGAGGTCGTTGCTCAGCTGTCAGCTCGCCCTCTCTCCGACGCTACGCGTGTTGGCTAGAGCGGTGCGTTCTACCATCGTGGTTGGACAAAACGTTGAGATGGGGTCATCCCATATATGGGGTTGGTCGAGACCAGGCTACGGGATCCGGCGGCAAGCACGGCTCTGGCAGCGGAGGTGGCCCAACTCTTGGAGAAGGGGGCCATCGCTTTCGTTCCCCCCACGAGTCACATCGAGGGATCTATTCCCGCTACTTCCTGGTTTCCAAGAAGTCAGGGGAGATGAGACCTATTCTGGATCTTCGCGTGTTCAACAGATTCGTTGCAGCGAGGAAATTCAGAATGCTCACTATCAGAGCGAAGCTCCGATGGGTGAGAGAGGGCGACTGGTTCACATCCCTGGATCTCAAGGATGCTTACTTCCACAGTCCACATAAATGAGCTCGACGCTGTGAGGAAAGTGCTGTTGCATTTCTTTCACCTGGTGCGTGGCCGCCACGTTCTGATCAGGACAGACAGTGTGTCGGCGGCGGCATACATAAACAAACAGGGGGGAGTGCGCTCCTCTGCTCTCCACCAAAAGGCGGTCGATCTCTGGCTTTGGGCTCATCAGTATCTCCTCAGTCTGAGAGCCCTGCATATCGCGGGCGCCCAGAACTTCGGGGCGGACCTCATGTCTGACAAGTGGCGGTTGCATCCCGACATTGACAGACTGATCTGGCAGAGGTTCGGGACGGCTCAGGTGGGCCTGGTGGTTTCCAGAGCTGGCGGCGCTCTCACGGACGGTACCGTTCAGACCGGATACGCTTTCACAGGCCCATGGGATGGTGCACCACCCGCCGATGTATCGGGGCGGTAGTTGGTCTGGCTCCTGAGAGGTTGATCCTGCAGGGCAAAGGTTTGCCTGAAGATGTTATCATCACTATTCAGGGTGCTCATGCGCCTTCTACTTCCCTCTATGCGGCGAAGTGGTACGCTTTCTCTGATTGGTGTGACAGGAACCACGCTGTACCATCCCATTGCGAGGTGGGAGGCGTGCTTGCGTTTCTACAGCACTTATTGGAGAAAGGTTTGACTTTCTCCACTATCAAGGTCTATGCGGCAGCTGTTTCGGCTGGCCATGCGGGCTGGGATGGTGGGCCGATCTTCAACCATCCACTGGTCAAGAGGTTCTTGCATGGGGCTAGACGGGTCAGGCCTGTTTCGCGCGTGCTTACACCACGCTGGGATCTCCCCACCGTGTTCGAGCCTCTGTTTCAGGCCCCTTCGGATGCCCTGTCATTTAAAACTGCGCTCTTATTGGCTTTGGTTTCTGCCAAGCGGGCCTGTGAGCCCACCGCTCTGTCTGTCAGCCCGAGCTGACAGACAGAAGAACATTAATAGTTCTTTCCGGTCAAGAGATATTGTGCTTAAGACTTCTCACCCCCCGCCTCATTCCAGTGAGGCGGAGGCGGAGTTGCATCTCCTGTGCCCTGTACGGACGCTGGCTTTGTACGTGAAAAGCTCGGCCGCGTTCCGCTCCACGCAACAGTTGTTTGTGTGTTATTGCGATGCTAGCAGGGGCCGCGCTCTCTCTAAACAGCGGTTTTCTCGCTGGATATGTGAGGGTGTTTGCTTAGCCTACGCTCGGCAAGGCTTAGTGCCACCATTGGGCATCAAAGCGCACTCGACACGGGGCGTGGCCGCTTCAACGGCTCTACTCAGAGGCGTTCCGGTGGAAGACATTTGCACGGCTGCGTCTTGGTCTTCCCCCGGCCCCTTTGTTAGTTTCTACATGTTAGACATGTCCAGGGGCTCACTCGGCAACTCTGTGTTGGAGTCCGGTGCCCCTTCTACGGCTTAAGAATGAAGGCATGTTCTTTTAAGCGGCATCGTTGAAATTCCTCTCGCCGGATGGCAAGATGGACTTGAATGCCAGTATTTCTCTCCCTCTGTTTTTTCAAATGGAAAGCGGAGTAGAGAGGTTCCTATTGGCTCGCCGTTTGACGAGTTGGTTTTGTCTGCCAGTATGGCACTCCCGCCGTTTTTTTAAAATAAGAAACGGATGATAGAAGCTCCTTATTGGAAAGTCGAACTCCGTAGCTCCGCCCCCGGTGGTAGCGGACCTAATGGAAACCGTATTACTCTGGTTTTTCCCTTCACTTTCATGGATTCCATGAAGGACGGATTGGGGCCGGATTCTTTGCAGACTCACTTTTTTCTCTTGATCATCGCCTTGCTTGATATGAGGAATTAGTTTTTTATTAAGCTGTTGTGTTTTGCACATCCTCTGCTTTTTTGAGTCGTGTGCCCTTGTGACTTAAGTTTCTTGACTGGGGTCCAGCAGGACATTGATTGGGCTCCGCTCGCAGCTTCACCTTAGCCCATAAGGCGAATATGGCGGCCTAGACGGTGTAGCCTACATGAAATTGAACGATAGTTATGTTATTATAACTCTAGTTCTATGATTGTAGGCGTAGCCGTCTAGTTTCCCACCTGCTGTACCCTCCAAATGCTGAAAGAATAGCGTGTAGGATGGGCGGCGGTTTGCGCCGCGTTATATAGCCTACACGGTGCCGTGGGAATGTGGGCGGGGCCCACGTTGATTGGTGCATAGTTTAAATTTTCAGTGCGCGCAAGCACGCGCACGGGACTACTCAGTCCAACTATGTGCAATTCCCCTCGACCCTACAGAGTGTACCAAAGAATATGCTGCCAAAAAGGCCAGAGAGCAAAATAAAGTACAGTTTGCACCAGAGCCTCAACAGACATCTCAAATCGGAATCAGCCGGCTATACGAACATCCAGCGTCACTAGACCCCATCCAAAACCCACACCTCAACATAAATTGCAGCCAATAGTGATTGATTTCGTAATTCGTTTCCGTGATTCTGTTCGGTCAGGTCGCCAAGAAGAGTCGTTTGCGAATCGTTCGTTCGTTCAGTCGCGTGTCCGGTAGCGGTGAATCGAATCATGGAATCACGGTTCTCAGCCGAGTCAGTCAGACTCAGCTCCTCCCTCGTTCTCGTTCTCAAACGATCATGCATGGTCATCAATAAACATAACAACATTACAACTAGATTCCTTTCAGCTGAGGAGGAGCACTTCATAGAATAGGGATATTGTTGCCCAGGCCCTGCACATCAACTGCTGACTTTATCCTGAAAGGTCAGTCAATATCGTTCATTTTATATATGAAAAATACCCGAGAGAAAGGAACAATGTGTCAAGCAAAATGTATGAAGGACAAGGCTACTCGACAAGAAATTGCAAAAATTTAGCTCTTGGTGGAAACAATGTAAGAACCATCTGAGGCTTTACTTTACCTCAGCGATAATACGATAGTTAGTAGGGTTGGGCAATCGTCTACAAGCTTCCATCGTCCGATAGCGCCCCCTAGCGATCGCCGATAGTCGATACTATCGGGGGGCAACTTTATAATAATTTTATAATAATAATTATTTATAATAATTTATCACATTGAAAAAAATCGGAGGAGGAGCTGTCATGATGACACACGCGGATGACACACAGCTCGTAGCTGTGTTCGAAATCGTTCCCCATCACGGATATAGTGCACTATATAGGGGGCTCGCCATTTTGCAGAGTTGTTCGAATTCTCACTGGTTAATTTCATGCACTATATAGTGCACTTAAAATACCCAAAATTTGAGTGTTCATATGATGTTCCCTACGTGTTACTCCCGTATACCACAATGCAATGCGGTCGTGTTTTTCCGGAGGAGAAGAAGAAGCGGAATAACCGCGAAAACAAATACATTTAATTATGGATTCTCCGGCTTTCGTTTAGAAATGTCACGATTTATTTGGGATTTAACATAGAAAATGTAGCATTCAAAATTAATACGAAAAACCTTGTTCAAGGAAATGTAACATTGAACATCAATACAACCTCCAGCTTTCCTCGAGAGTGCCCGGTTTGTTT
Source organism: Gadus chalcogrammus (assembly GCF_026213295.1). Taxonomy (NCBI): domain Eukaryota; kingdom Metazoa; phylum Chordata; class Actinopteri; order Gadiformes; family Gadidae; genus Gadus; species Gadus chalcogrammus. The sequence goes on along the minus strand of NC_079414.1, from coordinate 3,019,227 downwards.
ACATGACGTGGGCGCATCTGTCTGCGTCACACAACTACCCGGCGCATTTACTGACGCAAATGACGTTTAGAAATGATCAGCGTAGCGTCCGAATTCTCGTTTGTTCGTTCCCTATGTAGTGCACTATATCATGGACACTATAGGGAATAGTGAGTGAGTGAATAGGGAACGATTTCGAACACCGCTCATGTACCACAGCTGTGACCCGGAAATGGTGCAGCGGGGTTTGATGTATTTCGCCGTGCGAGCAGACCGGTAGGTTTCGAGCCCCTCCCTCTCCTCTCGCAGCAGTGAGTGAATACGGCAGGTCAGCGCTACATAGTATGTTTTCCATCTGTGCCAGTTAATTTCAATTACAATTTGCGGGGCTTTTTAAGTTGTAAAAATAGCTACCACAGCGCTGTTTTTCAAAAAAAAAAAAAAAAAATAAATTAAATTAAAAATGAATTATCGCCTTTTTATCGGCAACTTCAGACGATCGACGATGGAATCCATCTATCGTCGATATCCGATAGAATCGACTATCGGCCCATCCCTAATAGTTAGGCGAGTGCTGGATGCAGCGCTCAACTATTGTTCTTCATAAGTTTTATTCTTTCTTTCTTTCTTTCGTTATTATTCTCTACAAACTTTGGGACCTATCTCCTTCCTCAATTATTCCCCTAGAGACTCCATTCAAATGTTTGAATATTCAGAATAGCTTGGAATCGAGCGCTTCCTTTCAGATTCTTTAAATATTTAATACTTTTTAAGATATTCTACCTTTAAAATATATATTTTTTAACACGGGAGTCAATTGGAGGACGTCCTCTGGTACTTCAACTGTTTAAGACGTTACTAAATCAATTTCCAACCGTTTATCTTCATTCAAACCATTATACAAATCTTCAATATTCAATAATATCTAAACTGAATTTCAATATCATTTAAACTTTCTTCAGAATCACAGTTTTAGTTTCCAACCGTCATATTCTACAGTTGGTCCCATTGAAGCCGTCTGCCCATTCTGACACTTAAATTACTTAAGACATCTAACTCGGTCACATTTCAACCGTTTACCTTCGTTCAAACCCTTTGACAAATCTACACACTTGTATCTTCAATAATATCCAAACGGAATTTCGATATCATTTAAACTTTATTCAGAATCAGGGTTTTAGTTTCATACCAGCTTTGTTATCAGTTGGTCTCATTGATTTACGTTGACGCTGGAGCGTGATGACGTTCAGCAGTGATGCCAGATTGGGCGTTTTTTCCCGCCAGATTGGGCTACACTCCAAGTAGGTCTATCTGCAGCCGGAGACACTTGCCAAAAACGCCCATTGCTCTGCCAAACACGCCCATTGCTCTGCCAAACACACCCATAGCTTGTGCGCGTGCGTAACGCTACAGAATTAATATGGCCGCCGCTGATAGTGGAAATTAACAATGGAGGTAAGAACAATTTCACTTGACCGTTAATTAGACCCTTCTTTTTAGGCTTTCTCAAGATCCTGAGGAGACATTCATTGATGTTATGTTAAGAAACATTGTAAACAACTAACATTGGTTCAGTTAGCTTAAGTGCTAACAATCACCTCAATTTGGTTTAGTTACCAGCAATTAAAATGTTGGATCTGTTAGAAACTTTCCAGTGTCCGTTATGCCACAAGACAGGGGGGTACCAGCGGTCCGTTGTGAAGTATTGTGGCAAGTCCATCTATGATAACATTTGTAAAATTTACATTTTGAATGGTTCCCCTAAGGTGTAGTGTCCTGCATATTAAAAATCAATGTATGTGCATTTATTTCCATCCTGTTTCATCACAAGACTTTGGGGTAAGACCTGGTAATAAATGGAATGCTCTGGTGTTTTAATTGGAGGTATGGGAGGAAGTTTTCCCACTTTACTGAGGAAGGAAAATCAACCCTCCGAGACAATGTCCCACCTGCCTTTAGGATTGCACGAAAAAGGAGACTTTCAAGCTGCACAGTGGTCAGTGCTAAGTACTCCATGTGTCTTTATGGCTCGTGCAGTATGTTTAGTTTGGTACTGTGTCATTCTGAATCCAACCTGGATCGCTTTTTAAAATAATAAACCTTTGCATATTAAACATGATTGCGCAATAATGATGTTTGGTCTACAGATGCCGTTGGACTCTGACGAGGACCATGTTTTCAATAAGAGGCCTTACAGCTTTCCTTCTAAGGAGATGGTTAGTATAAAGTTAATTTCATACAAAGACAATGTCCACCATCAGAGCTGTATTCATGTGAATTTGTGTATCCCTTTAGGGAAGTGGAGTTACCATGGACAAAGATGTCTTCAGCTTGAAAGAAGACACATCTCTCATTTAATCACAGTAATTTATTGGTACAGGCTTAAGCATTTTAGAATTTAATTTAGAATTTAAAGAATGGAGTTAAATGTTTTGAAACAGCTCTTGTTCTTTTTGACAAAGGCTTCCATTTTTGTTCAATAAAATGTGTCTTATATCAACTGCTGGCTTCATATCATTTTGTTGATTCTAGATAGAAATAGTCTGAAATGTCTTAACTACTGCCAAGCGTTAAGCATGAGATTTTTACAAGCTTACAAAATTAAACATGCTTTTAACAGATACCTTATGAGGCTTTCCTTAAGGAGAAGGAGAGAGAGGCTCTTTGCGTCTAAGTTCATGATCCAGGTTGATCCACAACCAGTCACAACATGCCTAAAAGCTGCATGCCTAAAAGTTATTCAAATGTTAAAACGGTTTGTAAACCTAAGAAAAAGCTGTGATCCCTTACGAAGGAAACCGTGGATAAGAAGAGAGGCGCCAGGGTCAGTAGCCTACGTGAAAAAAGTGGAGGAAAACCTTTGCTTCCAGAATTGTGTATCTCACTCAAAAAATCATGTACAGACTTTTTTCAAACTTTGTATGCGTGTGGGAGCACCATGTACCCACAACAGCACCCCAAATCCCAGGCTAAGTGCTGTTTTCATAATGTCCCCTTTAAGATGTCAATGGGTGGATTATTTTCAAAACAAACAGCTCGTATAGACAGACGAGTCGTGGAGACAGTAACGTGTATTTGGAAAGGCACGTTTTATCACGTTTTTATCCAGTTTTTTTGCATTCTATACAAATTGAGCGCTGTTTAAAGACGGTAACAGTGGCTGTGGCGCTGATTATTTTTTTCCCCCTGATGGCCACCATGAGAACCATGGACCAATTATAAGATAGCAACGAACAATGGGCTTGTTTGGCCGGTGGGCGTGTTTGGCAGAGCAATGGGCTTGTTTGGCAAGTGGCTCCAGCTGCAGATAGACCCTACTCCTACTTTGAGTGGGTAACGGCTGCGGCCTGCGGGAAGGCGGGGCTTGAACTCCAGCCGGTCAAGCCCCGCCCATGTCACGTCACACACCAAGCCCTGCTTAGAGTGCACTACGTCATCGTGGTTTGTTCAGGGACAGTCGGAATTACAGAAATACGGTCGAAGCAGCGCCTGGATTTGCCTGGATGTCAGATTTCATGTTGTCCTACCCTAGTAGCTACATTAACGTTTACTAAACTAACGTTTCAAGATAAATGGAGATATTGAATTACTTGAAATGATTATTGATGTGAAGACACATTGTTCCACTATAGCAACAATGTAGCCTATTGCCTACTATATGACTATTTGACTGAAGATTACTATTTGTATTTTTTATTTGTATTTAGATTTTTGATTTTTAATTGTTAATAAAAATTAAGTGAACATAAAAACCGTGTTTGCACTGTCTTTCGCATAGACATATTGTGTTTTTGCTATTAATAATAGGTTTGTCATCGTTTATGTCACTAACAGAAACCACTTTTTAGCCAACCTCAATTTGTTAACCTCTCTGTTTAGTTGTATTCATGCTGACTATTTTATTTACTCAAATATTTACTTTATCAGGAGGTTTTAGGCCTACCTCCTGATCAGCCCTAAAATATTACATTTCTATAGAGGGCATCCAGTACACCACCATCTTTGTACTTTCATCTTTAGTTATCTTATTTGTATCATTATACCTGACCTATTTTCTCACCCATACTGCGTCTTGCACTATTTATTGATGTGTCATAACCTTTGGTACTGTATTTGCCTGTTTGTGTGGAGTGTATTTTGGGACTTGTCCAGGTAATCAAGGGCAGTGGTACAAAAAAAAAGCAACCCCTTCCATGGAATATCTTAATGATGATGATGATGAATGAAAATCATTACCAAAAGAAAGTTTATATTATTTAGCAACAATGAACACTCTTCTGATCAAATTATGTAATGCAGACCAAGCCATTCCCCTGCAAAAAACAGTACAATTATATCTTTGCATCCTGCAGTGAAGAAAGGGGAGATGTCCACCACTGCCTTTTTTTTCTTGATCCATGAAAATGTTATGAAGTGGATGATCCTGGTGGTTGTTCTGAATGGCCTCTCACATCTTCAGTGTACATCTTTCCACCACCAAGTAGTTTACCCAGCATCTTTGTGTGTGATGATACCTCGCCAGCAGACTGGAAAAAACGTCAAACTTGCTACCTCAGACTGCTAAATTATCTGCGGCATCTTATTACAGATAAAATGACTCAAGGACTCAAGAATACATTTTTCATTTATTAAATGAACAATTCATCTGTAACCATGATGACTTAAATTGAAGACAAACATCTTTGCGTTGCCCTCCATTTAAGGACAGCATCATGGGCATGGGAAACCTCTTCAGACAACACATTCTCACTCCGAACGCGTCAATTTTTGACGAACGGTCAACGGTTGACGAAGTGACTTTGGCTTCAGTTTCTGACGCAAAAGGGTACCCTTGCGCTTCTTTTTTCGACGCATGGGGTTTTCAACTCGTTAGAATGTAACCGCTTCACGGGGGACCCGATGGCTGCACATAGAGACGCTATGAGCATTCATCCCATTGGCTAACGGAGGACCTTGCGCTTCTTTTTCCGACGCAGGGGGTTTTCCACTCATTACAATACGCGTATCGTTACAGCCCTAGCCGACACGCGCACACGCACGGCTACGCAACCTGAGCTGGATGACGTATAGTCAATGCGACGACCACGGACATAATAAAGGCGACAAGCCTTCTTTCCCATTAAACGGTAAACATCGCGTCAAGCGGTTCAACTGTTGGTGTGTTCTCTGTGTTGTTGTCCATTGTTGTTAAAACTCTGACTGGCGGCAGACTTTATTATGGTCCATACAGCGGACGCTTGGTGATGACGTGTTACGACATGATGCATGTACAAGAGCCTTCCGTGGCCAGGCCACAGCTGCGACGGCCAACGGCCACGGCCAGATGGCCGAGTGTGAGTGCAGGCCAGAGAACAATGGGGCCATTTGAGCACAGTTAGGTGTGAAAACGGCCAACGGCCACGGCCAGATGGCCTAGTGTGAGTGCACCCTAATACCACCTTTAACCACCTTTAACATGTAGCTAAGTGACATTCAAAATAAAGGTATATTACAAGGGACAAATAGTATTAAATAAAAAAATCCTTTATTTAAACATGCCAATTACAAAATATAAATACCATTTCAGGTTAAACATCTTTACAATGGGTCTTGCTCGTTGCCCGAGAAAATGGCAGCCAGTCTGTCTCTTGCAACATTACCAGGGGTCTGGTTGCCGTGTTCTTTTTGGAAAAAGTCTGCCGAGTCAGGATCGCTTTAACTCACTTTATTTAGCAAAGGTTTGGACTAGCATACTATGAAGCAAAAGGAGGAGAATTGTACAAACACGCGTGGAGATACACTTAGTAGGGCATTCAAAAGGATGCTTTACCTGGAGCGTTCTAACCCCCTGGGCTATGGGTTGTAACTTTAATACTGGGCAGGCGTGGACTTAGTTATGTGCTCTGATTGGCTAAGCATGGTGCTGTACTCCCGCCTCTCTGGATGTTGTATGTCTCTCTGCTGCTCCTTGTGGCTATGTGTTGGCATTACAATTTGTTATCTGGCCCTGAACTTCTGAGTTCGCCGAACACCTGGGCCGCTCGTATCTGTAGAATTGATACGTGAATGAATGGCTTCTTGTATGGGCCAGACGCCTCCCTAGGAGCCGGATCCCTCCTTGGGATGGTAACGAGACCTCTCTAGTCGCATGCAAGGACATATGTGGCCTGTTGGTATGAATGTGTGAATTACGTAACATGGTTATCTGCTAGGGGTCCCGTGAGGCCATGATGACGTCACAGGGTAGGGTTGTCCCATTTGGTAGGGGATCGGTTAGGGGTAGCAATGAGCATGAGCTATGAGGGTAAGGGTTAGGTTTAGGGTTGAGATGCAGGGTTGACACAGTGAGCACAGAAACGGGATTGGGCCAAAGTGAACAGCGAATTATTCGCTCGAGAAAACCGGAGACAGTTTAGATTTGTCGTGCCACACTTTCGCCCTGAACAGGCAAGCGCGTTCACGAAGATTTGTGCCACGACAAATTCGCTCGAGTTTAAATATTTCAACTTTGACACGAATTTCGCGTGATGACAGCCAATCAGCGTTCAACAGCGTGGACACTGAGTGACATGGTGTAACGTAACAGCCAATCAGCGTTCAACCGGTGTGTGTGTATGTGTAACAGTTGATCAACTGATTACCAAACGCATAAGTTAGCACTTTTTGATATGGTAGCATGATTCGATAGACTCTGATACTGTATAATAACGTCTTTACTGGAGTTTTCAGGGGTACAGTATGTATTTTACACCAGTACTAGTGTCATCGCGCGCATGCGCAGAACCACTAGATAGCAAAAACTGACAAGGGAGCAGAAATTGGTAGAAGGCAGGTTGCACTATGCTAGCGTGGGTGCCGGTGTTCACCGGCGGTCAGAAGAAAAAGCGGTGCTGTTTTAATAGATTTCACGACATACATCCATGTATCTGCTGCCTACTTAGCAATTGGTATAATGGTACAGATAGCCTATGTATTTCGAGCTAGCTATCACAAAAATTAACTGGACTCTGAGGTTTTGCTAACTTATTGTAACCTGTTGGAAGATAACGACGATAGCCATCAGCACGAAGTTACATTAACTTTGGCAGATTTTGACATTGATTTAACAAAATCTATTTCAATGACTGCAGTACTGCGTGGGTTACCACCATGTTAACGAGTAACAGTAGTTGATTTGGTACAATTCATTCATATCGAACATTACATAAGCGGCTTACCTGATCGTTTGGGTCAAGCGTCCAGAAATGAGATGTGTCCGGTGAAGTACGTTGGTCTACCACCCGATGATCTCCCGGTCAACCAAAAATCGATGGATTTTCAATCATATTTCCCGGTCAACTATATATCGATGCAATTTCAATCATATTTCCCGGTCAACTATATATCGATTCATTTTCAACCTTATTTCCCGGTCAACTATAGGCTATGTCAATGGCTTTTCAACAACGGTCGTTTCCCAGTCAACTCTAAATCAATGACTTTTCAACACATTGGCAATGTCGCCCAGTAACCCAAATATCAATGCTTATTCCATCATAAAGATAACAATAGATCAATGTTGGTGCCATCAACATTAGATAACATCAGGTTTCATCGATATGGTAATAATGATTCAACATTTATTTTGCATTGAAATTTCAATATCAACCATGATGATTCAGATGGAAAATCAATGTTTATTCAATGTTTGCTTGATGTCTGGGGACTACACCAGTGCCCGTGTAACGGAGCAAATAAATGAGTATGTAAATAGTTAAATCCTGTATCATTGGGTCAAGACTTTTATTTGATATGTTGCTAATGTTGCATTCCGGATATCCTGCAGCAGAAAAGACGGTATCTGCTGCCATGTATATGTCTGCTGCAGGTAGGTTGAGCATAAAACGTGTCCGCATGAAACATTTGTTAAAGTAATTTTATGATTGTCACTTATCTCTAGACGGTTGTTTAAAACACTCTTCGGATATTTGGCATTGTATTGTTTCTTTTATTTGAGTTTTGATTTTCGTTTCCATTTGTAATATTGTATTTATTTTGTCTAGGCGGACCAGGAAATGCTATAAACCTGTCCTTTATGTTTGCTGATCCGTGCAGGTAACCGATAGGTTGTTTTAGTTATATTTATGTTTATAATCCCACTTGTGGCGCTGCTAGTATTCACAACCTAGAATGTCTAGCCGGTCCCGCCATTTTTGTGTTGTACATGCAATACCGCCGGTCGCCACATGAGGTTCACCTGTTTATGCGCACTGTTTAGCGCGACTCCGAGGCAGATTTTCTTTAGGAGGTCCCTCCAATCAGACTAGGTCCCTCCCCGTCGACCACTAACAGCTTCACTTTAGCTGACTGGCCTTCATGCATCACATCTACTTCTATAGCTCCAAGTAGAGGAATGCACTCACCGGTGTATTGTCTCAGTCTGATGTTAGTCTTTCGTAAAGCAGGTGCTTTTCCAGAGCAGCACAACCTGGAGTAGGTGGTTATACTTATCACCGAAACTGAGGCACCCGTGTCCACCTCCATCGTCAGCTGTTTTCCGTTTATTTGCAGCGTTGCGCAGATCGGGTCTGCCCGGGGTTCACTCAGGTCAATATTAAACATGTTAAAAGAACACTGCTCCTCCGGCTCTTCACTTTGCACATGATGCGTTTTCATTTGGGGTTTTGACTCTTCCCACTCCTTTTTCCATGGCTTTTTAGCACCTCTGCACTTCTTGGCTATGTGCCCCTTTTTTTGGGAGTATGGCAAGCGGCCAGGAATAAGTGTTCCAGTCTCTCGACATATTCAATCCACTCACCATCCAGCTTGACGAATTCACTGAGTGTGCCGACCGTGGTAGTAGCCATGCTGCAAGCTAAAGTTACACCGAAGTTCTTCTTCGACACTAACTACACGTTAACCGTCATCGATGTTTTTCCTTGTCGCCAAAAGTGTAGTAACCCGAGGGCAATAATGCACGCACACTTGTAACTCAGTTTAGTGTATTTTATAATGCAACTCTTCACAATAGCTACCATTTCTTGGCATATGCACATCGGTTTTGTGCTCATTTGGGGAAGGATGAACGCAAATATTTTTCGGTCAATTTATCTTTGAATTGACGCTTTTTAACTGTCAACTTTTCTTTTGCTCTTTGAACATGCTATTTTTGTTATCTTTTCAATCTTTTGATATTGAACAATGAACTGCTGACATATCTAACTAACTGTTGACAAAACTGTCTTTACGAAACTAGTTCACTTCTGCACTGTCAATCTCAATCTGACCTGTCAAACCGTCGCTGAATGTGAGTGGCTCAAAGCAAAGTGGACTAATCACAGACCAATGACGTTCACTGATGGTTGACCAATTGTGTTGGGCTCATTGAGATTGATTGACGTTCGGAGCGCTGCTCAGTGCTTGTATTAAAGAAAAACAAGATTTTTTAGTCGCCGCGATGTCTTGCAGATAATACAATTAATATGGAAAGTATAATTTGAGTCCGGACTTTGAGGATCCATGGAGTAGTGAGTGCCTGAAAGGCTGCGATATTGGACTTGGACTTTTCATGTGTGTTGGCTGTATCTTTCTTTATATTTGTAGTTCCTGAGATGTACGGTTCAGTGTTGCAAAGTCTTTCTTGCCCTGGATGCAGTGGGAGGGATCCCTGGTGTTTGCTGTAGTATTCTCTGCATGTGCAACACCAGACCTTTGCTACAAAATTGTTGTTTGCCTCATAGTGGAGACAATCAAAGCCCAAAGAGTCCAAAGTGTGGGTAGCTGATGTCCTATGCTTTGCATTGCTAGCCTGAATTTCTAACTGGGTTCCTTTCTGGCCATTGTTAGTGACTCTCCCTGTTCCTGTTTCAACTCCATGCTTTCTGGTTCCTGTGTTCGGCTCTCTGATTCCCTGTTCCTGCATTTTTCTGTTCTGCTCTCCATCTTTTCCCTGTGCACCATCAACTTGAGCCTGACTGGACTTACTGCAATGATTGCTGGGAAATCTGAATGTGCATGTTAAACAAACACACTAATAAGCAGGCCCGGAGTGGCTAATCGTATTTAAGTCACGCGATGAGCAAAGCCCCCCCCCCCCCCCCCCCCAAACTTTTCCTGGGACATATTTGGAACCTTTAAATTTAATTGGTTCCAATTTTCTTGGCTATTTCCTCTTGCTCACACATACACATACAGATTTGGGAATGCAACTGCAAAACTAACTGTTGTATAAATCCATCAAGACACATGCACATAGCTGCAGAATCCAGTTTTTTTTTTTTACTAATATTTAAATCATTTTGCCTGAGGAAAGACCCAATAGGGTCGAAACGTTGCTGTTAATTTATTTATCAAAATAATATGGTAGCTTCTTCAGGCAAAATGAAAAATAATTTTGGCTGAAGACCCAATAGGGTCGACACTTTTCTGTTAATTTTTTGTGGCATCATATAAAATTAAAAAAATATAATATAATATAATAAATAAAAGTCCCCTGAAATAAATTTGAAATAACTTTGTCCCGTATATGAATGGACCTTCAGATCTTATTGGACTGAATAATTCAAAATAATAGCAGAACAGACAATCGTATACGCACCCTTGAGCGTGATTCATTGTTTACTCACTGTATTAACATTAAAATTGGGAGAAATGAATTAGTCAAAAGTCTTTATTTCTTGGCCTAGCAGCCAAACTGTATTTTTATTTTTATAATGGTCTTATCCATCATAACCACAATTGACTGTGAAAGTCTTTGTTGAATCGGGAACACATTTAGTTTGAAGACCAGACAGTTGATGGTGGTCCCTCTTTTATTGCACTTTATGTAAGTGCACCCTAGTTTGAGGGCAGGAGACAACCACATCCCAGGAGTGGGAGGCAGCATTAGGCATGACAAGAAGTCGAAGAACATGCAAACGGTCATCCTCCGACAAAGTGTATCTGAAAAGCAAAGACATTACGACAGCAGACAGAGTTGGTTTGCTGTGACTCCCAACCTCCTCACGGCCTGGATAAACTCACGAAAATGAGGATGATGATTAAGATAAAAGGCAAGGATGATAAAGACTGTATGGAGGGTGCTTTCCAGGTCAGGAAGCCCCTGAATGACATATTACTGGTGGATGGTTGGGGTTGTTGAGAGGATAGCTTCCACTGACTCATGATTCTAAAACACAGAGATGGGGATTGTGTGTGTGTGTGTGTGATTTGATTTTTTAGAATACAGACATCTGCAAGGGATATACAACAACATGACAGTGCAAGCACTTATTTCCTTACCCTATTCCTTATTTTCCTCCCTTATGATGAGCGACAGGAACGTAAAACATTCAACATCAACTAAACATTGTGGCAAAGAAAAGAAAATGCCCTACACTCACTTTCTATATAAAAGCATATTGAGCAGATAGAGATAAATAAACACAAACACAAGAAACATGGGGGAAGAGCAGGTTAGTGCCACTAGGATTCTAAATTCTCCATGAGCCACCCTTTTTCTGAAAAAAGATGGTTACCCATACACTTAATCACCATAGGTAACTTTTTCCAGTTCACCACTCCACTGTATTTGAGAGTACCTTTACCCATATTTGTCTTGAACTTGGGCCAGAACAGGTCTGCAGTGCTAGCTCTGGTGTGGTAAGCATTGGTATCCCTGGTCATCGTGAAGTGATTTTTATGGTATGCTGGTGTCTTGTTGTTGCAAACATTATGGACCACCCTGAGCTGGAGATGAACTGACCTAGCCTCCAGGGGGAGCCAGCCCCTTTTTGAAAATGGTGCTTACCCACATGATCCATTGATGCGAGCCCTAGCACTACCCTGACTAATCTTTTCGGAGAAACAAGCAAATTGTCTTTGAGGGCCTTATTAAGACCACTGTAACATGAGCCAAGGCCATAATCGAAGCAGCGTAAAACCAATGTAGTGGCTAGCAGTCTGAGAATCTGGTTTTGGCTTTTCAACTTGCTCATGATCTTTGACCCCCAATTTTTTTGTCAAATAGCCAGTCCCCGATCTTACTAAATCCTCTTGCAGAATGTCATGCAGCTTGTGACTCATCTTTATTGTAGGCTAGAATAGCTGACTTATCAGCATATAAAACTGATTTCATTACAAGCGGACCTCATGAGTTTATATATCTAAAACAAAATGGCCTAATACACTCAATGGTGGGACTTCACATGGTATGGTTGTTCCCGGATAGATGTCTTTGGAATTCCGTTCTTTTGGGATCTATAGGACAGGTCAGGAAACAAACCAACCTAAGGGCGGGAGGGCTCATGCTAAAGCTGATAACTTGCTCTACAGTAGGCTTATGATCAACAGTGTCAAAGGCCTTCTATAAATCAATTAGGATCATGCCACATAGTTGCCAACGTCGATTTCCCCTCTGGTGAAGTCAGTAAGGTACTGGAGTCAGTTAAATGAGATTGTCTGAACCCTGATGGAATTCATAAAGGAGTCTGGAATCAACAGCATATTCATATAACTGTTCATGAACCACTTTCTCAGGGACCGTGGAGGTTACGCTCAAAATAGAGACCGGTCTATAATTTCTCGGATTAGACCTGATACCTTTCTTAAAAAGTAAGATGACCTTGGAATGTTTCATGTCATCAGTTACAGTGCCTTGTTCTAGGGACAGATTAATGATATGAGCAATAACAGGAGCTCTCAGATCAGCTAAGTCTTCAAGAACGGTTGGGGTTTGTCTGTGTTCTCATTTATCTGTTCAGAAAAGTAGGTCCTTTTGGCCTCTTTGACTACATGTTGGGCCTCGTTCCTGCAGGATTTAAACATTGAGAAGTCAGCTGGGTCCCCTGAGAGTTTGTGCTTAGACATGGCTTTATCCCTAGCGATGATGGCTTCAAGTACCTCAGATTTAAACCAAGGATGAGTGTGTGTGTGTGTATTGGCCGATGGAACAAACAGATACACCCCAGACAGGCCAGAAGTGCATGAAAAAATACATATTTGCCTCACGGGTCCTCACGGGGCAGACTCACGGGCGGTCCTCACGGGGCAGTCCTCACGGGAGTGGTCCCCAAGGGCAGTCCTCACGGGTAGGGGGGGGGGAGATCTCACGGGGGCAAACCTCGTGGAGACAGTCCTTACGGGGGCGGTCCTCACGGGGGTATGCTCACGGGGGGGGATCTCACGAGGGTGGGCCTCACGGGGGATCTCACGGGGGCGGGTCCCAATGCGGGGCGGTCCTCACAGGGGCAGTCTCCACTGGGGCAAACGCGCACACTTAGTTTGAACATAGGGGGGACACACATTACGCGGGACATGTCCCCCAGGAAATTTTACGGGTCACACTGGTGCCTTCTACTGATTCTTTGTGCTCCAATGTGTGCCTTTTTCTTCCTCTATTGAGAATGGACATATCTTATTTATGTGAATGGCACCAAGTGACAATTAAATAATAAGTTTTTAAGCCCACGTCTTTTTGGGCGGGTGAATCATAAGGTTTCTCTTGTTCTGGTGGTCCCTCATCCGTTAGAAGTGGATCAATACGTTGGTATCAGTTGTTCGTATTCATATGTGTAGTTTTTAAATAACAACAAAGAAAACTGCTCCATTTTATTTCTGTTGTCGCTTCCTGATTGTCAGTAAGTGAAGAAAAAATAAAATCTATACAAACGTCTTCATGTCTTCACGGTTCTTTTCATCTCCTGTTTCAGTCTCTAATTCGTCCATTATCACTGACCATTCACCGCGTAATACAGTCTCATGTGTCTGGGGCTTCCATGGTCCTATAAGCCCTGCTCTCAGAGCCAACATGCACAGTAATGGATTCTGTGCCACATGGGTACCTCATGGAAAAGCCTTCCCCTCTAGATTGTAGGGCTTGTGTCTCAATTTGTAAAAAGTGTTTATGGATAATAAATATAAATGTTGCATTCAACTGCATTTTTAACATGAACCCTCTATGACGCGTGAGTGTTGACATTTATTAAGGACACAGTGTTATACAATAATAAAGTGAATTCTAAATATCACATTATTACAGGTTATGATTATTTGGGTCATTATCTTTTAATTCATCAGCACACAATAGTTGGAAGGAGCGTAATTAAATTGTAATTCTGGCGAAAATGTAACCCAGGGTCTTTGTATTGGCATGTATACCCATTAAATAAGCCCTCCAGATATTTTTTTCAAATTGAAAAAAGTCGAATGTTTGACTTCCATGTTAGGTAACCCTTCCTTTTACAGTCACCTAATTACTAGGTATTTACCTGGTAAATAAATGGTAAATATAGTATATTATTGGGTAATTACCACTGGTAATAAGAAGGTAAATACAGAGGAACTACAGCTGAAGTACTAAGAAAAACCTCCACTATTACCCATCAACTCAACCAAGTACCATGTAGTTCTCTATCGTATCGAGACCATCTCTCTACATATTCCATATGTACGGGGTATAACCCCCATGTCTGCTAAGGACCATGGATAGGCTTTAAGACACACGGGCACGCCCAGTCACGCCTACACCCAATCAGTGATTGTTTATCTCCACTGTGATAGGTACTGTGTTGGGGTTGTGAATTAGACGAACGTTTGTGGGTTACAGCATTGGTATATACTTAACTATGTACGTTTTGGGAGTCTTTCTGCGGGCAGCCTCCTTGGATCGCGTAGTCTAACCCAGATAAGGTGAAAATAAAAATCCTTTTTGGCTTGGTAGTGACACAGACGTATTGTACGTGCACCCACGACTCACGCGTTGGCTTCATGTCCCTTGCCTGGCATTGGCTTCGGTCCGCTACCCATGAGCTCCACCGTCACCTCTCCAGAACCCGCAGGAACGATTAGTCAGTCGACGTGTGGCTCGGAGGCTCCCGAGGAGAGCCGCAATCCTACGTCTGACATCAAGTCTATGGGGGGAATTCTGAGCCAGGTCAATCAAAACGGACTAAACTAGGTAGAATAAAGAGTCATCCAAACTCACAACAATTATGCTCCTCTGGGTATTAAAGGTATGGTGATACACAATAAACAAAACAAAAACTGAACCTAAAGGAGTTAGTTGGTGTTGAAACAATGTTATCGTAAGTCAATTATAATGAAAAACTATTTCCTAATTATGCTTATTGTTTTTATCTGAAGTTATGCTTTCAATATCCCCTTGTGTATAATGGGTGATAATGGAGTAACCTCCATTATCACGGTGGCCCTGAAACACAAGAGAGGACATTCACACATGGTATATTATCCTCCATTTGTTTTTATTTACACTTTTACTTATTTTTATTTTCATTTTATCTTTTATCTTTATATACGCATTAGTAAGAAAAGTACGACGAAGATGCATCACAACATGCATCAACAGACAATAAAACAAGCGTACTATACAATAATCGGAGGTCTCAGATGGGTGTTCTCCATGCGGCTCCCTTCATTCTTAAAGGTTCGCAGAGAAGTCCGCTGAGTGGTCAGGAGTTCTTACACACTGAGATTGGGTTGTTGAGGGCAGCTGTCTCCCAACAAACCAAAAGCCTTTGTTAACCAGATGGTAATCTATCGATTGAAGTTCCTTAAGATGTCATAAATAAGGGGTTGCAGCTGTTCCTTATCACATGCGTCTCTGCGCTCCCCTGGGGATCAAGGAAAACAGGCCAAAACAGATTGCATCACTAACCTCGAAGATTTACATTTTAAACGACCCTGCAGAATACCAGGGTGACAAGACCATACACGGAATTATAAACAAAACCTAAATTCATAAACAAAACAAGCAAAGGCCACATATGAATAACATATAATTATTTGCCTCAGATATACAACTAACATTGAAAACAATCTTATATGTGAATGATCATGCTTCAATATAAAATGAAAAAGGTGATAATGCAGTTTCTTGATGCATGTCATTTATAAGCGCTGAGTGACAGGTCTAGCTCGTTCCAGGTTCAGGTTGATGCACCACACTTCCAGAAGATGCTGATCTTGACGTCCCTGGTGTTCTTTGGCCTCTGCATGGTAAACTCTTCCTGTCACAATGTCTTTGAGATAAGGATAGACAAAGAAGGAAACCACAATGAAAAACAGAAATGGCAAGGAAAAATTGTCTGTTTTAGTAGTAAGCCTTCTCAACGACGTCAAGGTACAGACCTTTAGAGAGTTTTTTTTTTTAAGGCTGACTCAACTCAACTCATATCTATTTATTGAACACATTTAAAAACAACAACTGTTGACCAAAGTGCTGTACAACCAAAAATAACAAAAGCATTAAACATATTTTATTTATTCCAGAAATTAATAATTTATCAGGCTATATTCAACCCGGTATCCACGCGATTTCGTGCTCATGCGCACAAACGTTAATTATTGAATCGTGTTCCAGAGCACGATAGTCCGACTTTTTTCGTGCTACACAGAACGAAAGTAAACCAATGCATTCTGAATGGGAGTGTTCTCCAGACAATTACGTGCTCCACAAAACGCTACGAGAGAGAGAGAGAAAGAGAGAGAGGGAGGGACAGAGAGAGAGGCTTCAGAAAGGGTGTGCGCAGATAGTACAGTGCACCTTAGTTATGTTTATGCCAAAACCACAAATGCTATATATATATATATATATATATATATAATATATTGCCTAATTATATATATTGGCTACATATATATATATAGGCTATATATATAATTAGGCTATAATTATTTTATTTAGCGTGCAATGAAACAATCTATAGCCAAATTGTCGAAGATGCCCCCAAGAATCTCCGGAAATATCAGCATGGGAAATCGGCGCATCAGACCCATAAACCTATACAGAAAGACGTCATCTCAAGCGGGAGAGAACGTTTGCGGTGCTGGTTTGTGTCACGTAAGTACAGGGCTCTCAAGTCTCATGCATTCGGCGTGAGACACACGCAATTCAACCCATGCACACGCTCGAACCTGGTCTCATGAAAATACGTGACACTGTCACGTTATTTAATCTATTGAAAACGTGATCAGGGACACGTATTTTCTAAATTTTGTGTTTCAATTGGTAGTATTTGTCGTGTCACTAAGCGTTCTCCCTAATGTCCCTCAAGGAGCTCCGTACAGACCATTCATTGTTGAAAATTGTCTGTGATAACTAACAAATGACAGCTTTTGGCCACCCGTTTCTACTTAAAATTGTCTGTGATAACTAACAATATAACAGCTTTTGGCCACCCGTTCTACTTTCACCTTTGATTCTGAGAAATTGTGACAATTCACGGATAGATTAAATGCAGGTGCGCTGCTCTGTAGGCAAAACGCGAAGGAAAAAAAGGGTAGCTGCTTCATCTGTTCTTTTTAGAATTGTATTTTATCTAGACATCTATTCACTTGTTTTTGGCTATGTGAATGAAAGTCCGCGTCGATGCCTCGCAAGTCCAGTGTCGCGAGCGGACGTTGCCGTGAAATCTAGAAATCATACCGTATTTGATGGGTTATCATTAATATTGATGAGTAGGGTTGGATTATAACTCGTGAATAATATTGTTTAGACCACGGTCTGGGGGAATACTCGTATTCTGATTGGCTGCAGGGCGTGCATTAACTCCTGATATAGGCCTACACAGACACCTGCTAAGTAGTTCCAGTCAGTGTTTAGATTCTCTGCCCGAGCCCGAGCCCGACGCGGGCCGGGTCGGGCCGATATATCCCACCACTATCCTAGGGCCGGGCCTTTGATCGAGCGTTTTTAATTTTTATTTTATCATTGGTTTATTGGCCTAATCTGAGGAGAAATCTATGCCATAAACATAAATATTATAGGCCTTTATTACACGGGTCTTCTCAATGCCGTGGAACGCTCCGTTCACTTGCATGGGTAGTAGTCCCGTGACTTGTCAACCCCAACGTCTTCCGTTGCTAAGCGACGTCACCGTCTTTGCGGACAAATTATTTCGCTGCTGATCAACACTACGAATGGCCAAAAGACTTGTATGCCCCCCCCCCTCCCTTAAATAAATACTATGGCAGAATTATTATTATTATTATTTGGGGTTTATAGTGACCCTACGGACTTCGGTGGGGTTTGGGCACGGCGCCTTCTAAACGAGCAGGTGTGCGCCTGCAGCCAGGGGGCGCCAGAACACCAATTTCACACACAATGTCATGTTCTTTTTTTACTGCTCGTCCTCGCCCCCCATGTGATTGGCGCCCCCCACAAATATGGCGCTCCGGGCGGCTGCCCGGTTCGCCCGTGCCTAAAACCGCCACTGCATACATACCTCTGTGGCATATACACATACATATGAAATGCTTACATTCATACAAGTGAAACATTTATACGTATCTATCTGAAACACTCATGCAAGCACATATTGTATAAATGTTTCAAATGTATGAATACGTTTTTTCAGTTATATGTATGTATGCTCTTACATGAGGATGTGCAAGCGTTTCACATGTAGTATTCATACCAGTAATATCAGTAGTGATGGTGAGAGCGTTTCAATAGTGAATGTAAGAGTGTTTCATAGGTATGTGTGCATGAAATTCCAAGGTCAAGGTCGGCATTTAAACCGGAAGGCGGGAACAAAGAGTGCCGGTTTCTAAGCCAACGGTGAAGAGCGTGACATTTCAGCCAATCTAAGCCAACGGTGAAGAGCGTGACTGACATTTCAGGTTTTTTGTGTTATTTGTGACCTTGGAATTTCATGCACACATACCTATGAAACACTCTTACATTCACTATTGAAACGCTCTCACCGTCACTACTGAAATTACTGGTATGAATACTGCATGTGAAACGCTTGCACATCCTCATGTAAGAGCATACATACATATAACTGAAAAACGTATTCATACATTTGAAACATTTATACAAATATGTGCTTGCATGAGTGTTTCAGATAGATACGTATAAATGTTTCACTTGTATGAATGTATGCATTTCATATGTATGTGTATATGCCACAGAGGTATGCATGTATGCGTGTGTGTTTCTCATATGTATGTGTAAGTGTTTCAGAAGAGTATGTATGTATGTGTGAGTGTTTCAGTAGTGAGTGTGTGAGCGTTTCAGTAGTGAGTGTAAGAGTGTTTCATAGGTATGTGTGTGAGAGTGTCTCAATTAGTTATGTCCTAAACGGCCCCTGATAAAATAAAGACTTCATGGTCATAATAATTTAAATAACATTAATCTCCTGAGTGTGTAGGGTGGTATTCTATTTTATTCAACGGGGCTGCATCCAGTCACTTGACCGTCATGGTTGCTATGGTGGTTGCTATCGACCGCCCCCCTCTAATCCTTACATGGCTCTAAAAACCACGCGGCAAAGGAGCTGCCGTCAATTGTCTTGTTTTTGTCGTAAACTAGGGTCCGATGGTTAAAAAATAGACAGATATTCCAAGGTATCCTTAAAAGGCAGCTTGGATGTTTTTATTTTCTGCAGTTTAGACTTCTTCTGTAACCAATTTTTGTAAGCAAAACACCAAGCTCATTGATTTAACGAGGCAGGGTTATTTGAAACAATTTATTGAATAAATAATTGTGAGAGGTCATTCCTTCGCCTGAGTTTGCTTCCTATTTATGTCTAGTGTACACCACTACCGTCCACAAGCATCCCCCCCCCCCCCTCCCCATATGGATTTGGAGAATTGTTGCCACGTCCCAGTGGTGGAGGTATCATGTATATGAAAGAGGGCATTCAATTATACTACAATGATCAATTAGGAGGCCGAAGCCCTAAAGGAAGTGATGCAATAGGTGACTGAGTCGAGAACCTGTGAGTAAGCTGTACCTTGGGGTCTCTTATATATCAAAGGGGGTCTCAAAGGATGCATACGCTTCAACCTGTGGCTCCAGCCCTACAGGAAATGACTCAGCAAGTGCTCCATCTCGTTGCACCTCACCCAGCGGCTCGCTTGCAAGATTTTTGGCCTGAAGTCCTTCCCAGACCTACACCCTAGCCATCCAACATGCATATCTGAGAATTAGGCCTCTCTCTAATAATGACAAAAAGTTATGAGAGAAATACACATTAACTTTTTGTTATCGCATAAGCGGCGTGGTGCCGGCTCCTTTTGACCTTTTGACCCCAGACTTCAAAAACTGGGCCACTGGCCAGCTGTGTCTACACACCTTAAGCCACACATTTACACCTCCATCCCACAAAAAATGGGGACCAGAAACTAACCTCTTTCATATATTTACTGTACTGTTGGAGGTCACACCCCTTTTCCGGCCTTTTCGAGATAGCTAACTGGGACCCCCGCACTGAAACTTGGCCCGGTCGGACCCCGAGGGCCGGAAGGGGGGGCCCTTCCTGGGGTCAAAAGGTCAAAAGGAGCCGTCACCACGCTGCTCATGAGATAACAAAAAGTTAATGTGTATTTCTCTCATAACTTTTTGTCATTATTAAAGAGTGGCCTGATTCTCAGATATGCATGTTGGATGGCTAGGGTGTAGGTCTGGGAAGAACTTCAGGCCAAAATCTTGCAAGCGAGCCGCTGGGTGAGGTGCAAGGGCGTAACCACGCATTCTTTGGGGGGGTCGTGTCCCCCCCAATGTTGAGAAAATACTAACCTGTCCCCCCCAATATACAGCAGGATAAAATGTAAAATATATGTTCTCTTTTTATGAACCCTGTCAATGGATCGGTCTCTTGCTATGCAGTGATGTTGCTAGGTACGCGTCCTGCGTCCCTGACTCATTAAAATCTGAAAGGACGCACTAAACTCACTATCCATGCGTCCCGGGGACGCATCTCATTTTCCCCATGAAAAACGATACATTGTGAACATTAAACAACTCGTGTTTAATCACAGTAACTGGCCAAAGAAACCTTCTTGTGAGCAGATCGGACAAGCGCTGTTTCAACCCTCTGCGCATCTACTCGGCGCAGACGTGATCCCCTGTACAAGGTATCGCGACATGCTAATTTAGCCGCTACCAAAACAACTAGCTCGTCACTGCTGATTTCATTTCAACAATTAAAAATACGAACTTCATAGTAAATAAACCCACGTTTCCACTGCTCGATGCTGTGCTCATTCGTGTCGAATGAGCAAATCACAGGATTTTTTTGCAATCCTTCTGATTGAATATATGTACATTTATGACAAAATCGTGAGGACTAGGCTTGTGACACACACACACACACACACACAAATGTGGCGCTCGCGCGGTAATAGCTCATTGGCGCCACCTAGTGATCATTATGTGCAAATGCACAGCCTCTCATTAAAATGACTTAGGGGTCATTTGACCCCTCTTGCGGCGCTAGGAGTAAGTAAAAATGGCCCGGCGTTTCTAGTGTTAAACATGAACGGTTGAGTACTCCAGCTCTAACCATATCATACCACCATCAAGGAGTTTAACACTATTAATTTAATTTAAGAGATAGAATAATAATAAAAAAGAAACACATTTTTTAAACTGGGGAGTCGACTCGGGACCCATTGAATTTCTCAGGGACCCACCCAACTCGCCACCTGTGGGTCCCGGGGACTCACTACATTGAAAACCTATCAACATCACTGGTTATGTCTTATTTATTTTCAATTTATTTCCGTTTGTTGAGTGTGTGAATCCCCCCTCCTAATTGTACACTTGTGCGATTTAGTTTGAAACCACCTCGCGACTTTCTGCGTTGTCATGGTTACCCCACACTCTTTCTTCAGTGAGAGCCAAGAAAGTAAAGTTGAGTAATGGAGGATTTGAGGATACCTAAAAAGCAGAAGAAACTGGACCAACAGCCAAGCATACGCAGTTTTTTTCAGACAGTAAGTAACTTGACAGGCATGCTGAAAGCAGTGGCCAGACAGGGACATGCTCTGGACATGCAGGTGATAAGGTGAGAATTTTGAATATGAGACTAGACAGCCTTACAACATTGTTTATAACCTGGGCCTACATGTCAGAAATACATAAAAGTAGCCTACTTCTAATACAAGCAGAATATATAGACCAAAATGATCACGAAGTTCAGCCACTGTTCTTCTGATAACATAATGACATGTGGTCATGGGTATGTGGTATTTTTCCATTGGAAGCTATCCTTTTTGCTACAGTACTACTGGAAGAGCATAATTGTAATTGGTAGGTGTGTTTAAGGTCAGTAAGCAGCTAACCAAAACAAAGTGTGTGTGTGTGTGGGGGGGGGGGGCGGGGCAGACATTACATTATTACACTATTCCTTTAGATGTGAATTAAAATGGTCAATGTAGTCCTCGAAACTATGTTCTAAACGTCCACATTTTCATATATAAATATAGAATTGTAGGCAATGCACTTAACAAATAATAATAAAAAATTGGACCCCCCCAATGTCTAAACCATGGTTACGCCCTTGGTGAGGTGCAACGAGATGGAGCACTTGCTGAGTCAATTCTTGTAGGGCTGAAACCCCCAGGTTGATAATGATATGTGATAATGATATCAATACAATTTATGTATTTTCAACACTGGACTGGGCCTGTGAGTCAGAGTTCAGCAGTGGAGAATACTGTGGTGCATCTCTGCCTTCAGCTCAGCCTTAATTGATGGCCCATCAAGGGGAGGGCCCCTCCCCCCCTGCACCTGGACTGCTGTTGCCTGACACAACAGCAGTCTCTTAAAATAGCTGAATCAATTCATTAGTCAATCAGAAGTATGTAAATATCTTCCCGGTGGCTTAAGAGGGCAAACAAGGTGCCCTTCAACATCTACGCTTCCAGGCGATTGTTTAGTGGTAGTAATTAGCTGTCGAAATCGGAGGCCTTAATCAATGATGATCAGCTATTGATTTGCTTCCCGATAGAAATTTGTGACAAATGACATGTTATTTCGCATCTACGTGTTGAGTTGAGTCCAATGGCACCAAGCATGACACTCTAGCAATACGGTACATGTATTTTACATGGTACACCAATGGTCTAGGACATGATCTCGGTGTGGCACAAGGTCGAGCTTGGTCTCATTGGACTCAGCTCAACGTGTAGATGCTAAAACACATGTCATTTGTCAAAAATCTCCTTTGGGATGCAAATCTATAGCTGGTCATTATTGATAAAGGCCTCCAAAATCGACAGCTAATTACTACCCTGTAACATATTCAGATATGGTCATGTGTGGCACCGTTGCAATCGTCTCGAAACGTAGATGTCAAAGGACACCTTGTTTGCCCCGTTACGCCACCGGGAAATATTTTCATACTTCATTGGTAGTGTACATTTGTAGCTCAAGGTGTGTAGACACAGCTGGCCTGTGGACACTTTTTTGAAGTCTGGGGTCATAAGGTCAAAAGGAGCTGGCACCACGCCGCTTATGAGATAACAAAAAGTTAATGTGCATTTCTCTCATAACTTTTCTCTCATAACTGTCTCATGAAATTGTTAAAGTGAGGCCTGATTCTCAGATATGCATGTTGGATGGCTAGGGTGTAGGTCTGGGAAGAACTACAGGCCAAAATCTTGCAAGCGAGCCTTTGGGTGAGGTGCAAAGAGATGGAGCACTTGCTGAGTCATTTCCTGTAGGGCTGGAGCCACAGGTTGAAGCGTATGCATCCTTTGAGACCCCCTTTGATAAGAGACCCCAAGGTACAGCTTACTTAAAGGTTCTCGACTAAGTCACCTATTGCATCACTTCCTTTAGGGCTTCGGCCTCCTAAGTGATCATTGTAGTATAATTGAATGCCCTCTTTCATATATATGATACCTCCACCACTGGGACGTGGCAACAATTCTCCAAATCCATATGGGGAGGGGATGCTTGTGGACGGTAGGGGTGTACACTAGACATAAATAGGAAGCAAACTCAGGAGAAGGAATGACCTCTCAAAATTTTTATTTAATAAATTGTTTCAAATAACCCTGCCTCGTTAAATCAATGAGCTTGGTGTTTTGCTTTCAAAAATTGGTTATTGAAGAAGTCTAAACTGCAGAAAATAAAACATCCAAGCTTCCTTTTAAGGATACCTTGGAATATCTGTCTATTTTTTAACCATCGGACCCTAGTTTACGACAAAAACAAGACAATTGACGGCAGCTCCTTTGCCGCTCGGTTTTTAGAGCCATGTAAGGATTAGAGGGGGGCGGTCGATAGCAACCACCATAGCAACCATGACGGTCAAGTGACTGGATGCAGCACCGTTGAAAAAAATAGAATGCCACCCTACACACTCAGGAGATTAATGTTATTTAAATTATTATGACCATGAAGTCTTTATTTGCATGGGTTTACATTTCGTTCTGTGTAGCATGGAAAAATCGGAGAAACACTCCCATTCAGAATGCATTGGTTTACATTTCGTTCTTTGGAGCACGGTTATCTTTATTTATATATTTATTTTCAGTTTTTGAGGAGTTGCTTCAAAGATGCAAATGTTTCTGCAATATTCCAAAATCCAATGGAAAAACCCGTTGGCTTTTTGTCAAGGGAATCCAGGGCCACGCTCACTTCCGGGTTGGCCAACATACGTCATCCCTCCACCACTCTACTGTAAAAACACATGTTCAAGTTGAATGAGAATAATAATAATAATAATTCTGCCATAGTATTTATTTAAGGGGGGGGGGTGGGGGGCAGACAAGTCTTTTGGCCATTCGTAGTGTTGATCAGCAGAGAAATAATTTGTCCGCAAAGACGGTGACGTCGCTTAGCAACGGAAGACGCTGGGGTTGACAAGTCACGGGACTACTACCCATGCAAGTGAACGGAGCGTTCCACGGCATTGAGAAGACCAGTGTAATAAAGGCCTATAATATTTCTGTTTGTGGCATAGATTTCTCCTCAGATTAGGCCAATAAACCAATGATAAAATAAAAATAAAAACGCTCGATCAAAGGCCCGGCCCTAGGATAGTGGTGGGAAACATCGGCCCGACCCGGCCCGCGTCGGGCTCGGGCTAGGGCAGAGAATCTAAACACTGACTGGAACTACTTAGCAGGTGTCTGTAGGCCTATATCAGGAGTTAATGCACGCCTTGCAGCCAATCAGAATACGAGTATTCCCCCAGACCGTGGTATAAACAATATTATTCACGAGTTATAATCAACCCCTACACATCAATATTAATGATAACTCATTAAATACGGTATGATTTCTAGATGTCATGGCAATGTCCGCTCGCGATACTGGTTTTGCGAGGCATCGACGCAGACTTTCATTCACATAGCCAAAAACAAGAGAATAGATGGCTAGATAAAATAAACATCAAGACATACAATTCTAAAAAGAACAGATGAAGCAGCTACCCTTTTTTCCTTCGCGGTTTGCCTACAGAGCAGTGCACCTGCATTTAATATATCCGTGAATTGTCACAATTTCTCAGAATCAAAGGTGAAAGTAGAAACGGGTGGCCAAAAGCTGTCATATTGTTAGTTATCACAGACAATTTTAAGTAGAAACGGTTGGCCAAAAGCTGTCATTTGTTAGTTATCACAGACAATTTTCAACAATGAATGATCTGTACGGAGCTCCTTAAGGGACATTAGGGAGAACGCTGCCGGGCAGAACCTTAGTTTGGAAGTCGTGCTTAGTGACACAACAAATACTTCCAATTTAAATACAAAATTTAGAAAATACGTGTCCCTGATCACGTTTCAATAGATTAAATAACGTGACAGTGTCACGTATTTTCGTGAGACCAGGTTCGAACGTGTGCATGGGTTGAATTGCGTGTGTCTTATGCCGAATGCAATGAGACTTGAGAGCCATGTAGTTACGTGACACAAACCAGCACCACAAACGTTCTCTCCCGCTTGAGATGACGTCTTTCTGTATAGGTTTATGGGTCTGAATCGCCGATTTCCCATGCTGATATTTCCGGAGATTCTCGGGCATCTTCGACAATTTGGCTATAGATTGTCTCATTACACGCTAAATAATATAATTATAGCCTAATTATATATATAGCCTCTCTCTCGCTCTCTCTCCGTCCCTCCCTTTCTCTCTTTCTCTCTCTCTCGTAGCGTTTTGTGGAGCACGTTAATTGTCTGAGAACACTCCCATTCAGAATGCATTTGCTTACTTTCATTCTGTGTAGCACGAAAAAAGTCGGACTAACGTGCTCTGGAACACGATTCAATAGATTAACGTTTGTGCGCATGAGCACGAAATCGCGTGATACCGGGTTGCTATATTATACTGTTTAGAAGATGCATTAAATATATACAATATCCATAACATATGAACAGCAATATTGACAGTAGAACTATTAAGGAAAATCGGATTATTAACAAGAACTAAATAAGTCTCCAGCAAAGGGACTCATACTCAACTGAGCAGAATAGTTAGAATATGATTTGACAATTTGGACAAATGTATTCATAAATATTCTGTGCATGGGAAAGACAGGACTGGTGAAAGGGCCTACCACACCTCCTGCATGGGACCAGAGGTGCTTTTCCTTGCCCGATGGTCCGTCTGCAGAGGCAGTGCACATCAACATCAATGGCGAATGGCTCGGCAGTGGGGGACCTCATGGCTCTAGGGAACAGTTGCACTTCTCCAGCCTGAAAACAGGAAAAGGGGTGACTGTGCATTTGTCCTTGATGGTATATGATTTGCTTCCCATTTATAAAACACTTGCCTTGTCAATGACCTTTCCATCGCTCTCAGCCCTTGCCTGGACGTACTTCTCAATGTCCTCGTTATCTGTAGAAGCAATGTCCACATCATCTGGAAGATCTCCAGTGGTCTTAAGTAACATAGGAAAGGCAAAGGACAAGCAATAAAAGTACGTTCCAATCAGCATGGGTGGATTACTGCACGGGCACACCGGGCACATGCCCAGGGGCCCAAGGGCTCAGGGGGGCCCTTGGGCCCCCCTGAGCCGCCCCACAAGTTACTTACAGTGGGGCCCTGGACCCCACGGTTAGTAACTTGTGGGGCCCTGGACCCCACTGTAAGTAACTTGTGGGGAGGCTCAGTCTACTTCAGTTACTAACTGTGGGGCCCAGGGCCCCACAAGTTACTAACAGTGGGGTCCAGGGCCCCACTGTTAGTAACTGAAGTAGACTGAGCCGCCCCACAAGTTACTTACAGTGGGGCCCAGGGCTCCAGCGTTAGTAACTTTTAATGTTGCATTGTCGAAGCAATCAGTAGAGAAATACAAAAATTCAAGCGAAAACAGCAATAGTAGGCCTATTACTACTGAGTAAATAAATTAATAAAAAGATCACTAGGAGGCACTATTTCAGTTTGTGAATTTGAGACCATTCACGAACAAGTCACTGTCATTTAAACATGGAGCAACGGCGAACTCTAAGTGGAGCGTTGAAGCAATGAATTTATTCAGTTCAGATCATTTAACAAGCCTGGAGATGATGCAACCCCAAAAGGACTGCTACGAATTATACTCGATTGTGGACTGCAATCTATGTTTCCAAATGTGTATGTAGCGCTAGGGCTTTTTCTGACTCTGCCCGTCAGTAATTGTGAAGGGGAGCGGGCATTCTCTCTACTGTCCAGGATAAAAAATGAACTGAGGACGAAAATGTCACAAAAACGCCTCAAGGCACTTTCTCTCATGGAGAGCGACCTTACCAATGCACTGGAGTTTGATGATATCATGGAGGATTTTGCACGGAACAGAGCCCGAAAAATGCATTACTGTCAATTAATGTAAGGAACTGTTTGTATTGAGTTGCTTTAAGTCGTTTTTATTTGTGGTTGAAAGCGGTGCATTCGAAATTCGTTCAAATCGCCAAAAAATGCATCAATTATGTATTTTTTTTATCATGTTTTGGGTAAATTAAGATGCATTTATTTGTAATAATTATTGTGAGCTTGCCTTTCCTGTGCTACAAATCCTGCTGAGTTGCAGGTATAGGCCAATGACTTATTATCGCCAATAAGTGTGTGTGTATTCTGGGTGCGTGTGTTTATGTTGGAAGGTGGGGGGGGGGGGGGGGGGGGGGGCTGCGGACTCCACATGCCCAGGGGCCCGATATGTCATAATCCGTCTATGCCAATCAGCCTCATAGAAATTATTATTTTGACACATATACTTTTCATGTTGATTCCCCACTGTTAAGTCGTCTCCTTATACCATACAAAGTGTAACTTCCTCCCCGAAGAGTAAAAATGTTGATTTAGAAATTGTTAATATGGTAATATGAAAAAGTCAACCACTACACACCTCTGAACACAGACGTGGCTCCCGTCCATACATCAGACGATAGGGCGAATACCTGGAAGAGGCTTGGACACAACAGTAATTTGAAAAAACTGTTTATTTTAATTTGTCTTCCCACCTCTCCTGTTATCCATCAAGGGTCTTGCCAATGGACCTCTTCAATGTCTGATTGGTCCTCTCATCCAGTCCGTTGGTCTGTAAAAACAGCAAAGTACAAGCAAGGGGAATACAAATATGAATAAGTTAATAGTACACAGCTTTGTGGAATATTCGATTCTGATTGGTCAATTAGGGCATTCTACGGTCTGTTATTACTGTATAGCAGACCGCTGCTATGAATAACAGACTTTTGCTATGGACGCAGTTCTGATCATATTCGCGTCGGGTCCTGCATCACCCTGTTGGGGTTTATTTCTCAATAATGACCGTCTCACTGTATTATCCGATACATAATATACACTATACCTGATGGATGGTATACTGATGTGATTCGGTGCTTGACACCAAACTCCTCAAACAGGGACTTGTTTACCTGAATTGAGGAATTCAAGTTATTAGGTTTCTTGTTTGCCAGTGTTAATCAATCACTTTTAAATTACACATCTATATGTGTAAATACTTCACCTTGTTCCAGAATTCACGACCCTGGTCTGTCAAGAAGACCTCAGGAGCACCATGGGTGTAGAAAATGTCCATCAAAGCCTTTGGAACATCAAAATAAACTGAAATCATTCTCCACCCCCCCCAAAAAAAATAAGCCAAACTTTTCTGTCAGTTGTAACAACATTCTGCATTCACAATATGTGACTACGCTGCAAATGTTGCTATGATTTACACACCTGTGATGTGGCAGTTGCAGTCTTGTCTTTGATGGGCCTGACCTCCACCCACTTGTTGAAGAAGTCAGTTGCTGTCAGACAGAAGGGGTTCCCATTCTTTGAGGCTTTGAATGGTCCAATTAGGTCGACACCTAAGTAGGGACAGAAATAAACACATGCCCACAGGCCATGACGTTATAGAGATATAAAAGGCAATACAGTACATTAAGAAAATAATACAAATTAAACTATGACTTCGAGAGGTTGTAGCCGTTTCACAGAACCCAAAAGCAAGATATCTCACCAATCACACGCCATGGTGACTTTGGTTTGATGGGCTTCAACTCTGGTGCCTCCGTTTTCACTTGCTCAAACCTCTGGCATGACATACAGGTTTTCACCTTTACGACACAAGGAGATTAAACACAACAGATTTAATAATATGCTCTAGAGTAGAGGCGATTTTCTTTGCGTGTCACAGTCGTTTGAATGAACAATTACTTATAGAAGGCAATCACTATAAATTATTCTTTAAATCTCATGTGCATGCGGCATCAGCGTATCACATGAAATATTAGAGCTGATCTGGATCAAACACAACTTGAACAAATTCATCACTTGCCCATTCCCGCCTATCTCTGGTAATTGTCTTCCAGTAGAAGCGTTGGCTGATCTTGTCCTGCATCCTCTTGGATCCAAAGTGGCCAGCGTGGACTTCTGCTTATGGCCAGCATGGACTTCTGCTTATGTGCTTAAAATACGTAACAAACCCCAAACCACTGTTGATGAAAGGCATATTAAAATTAAACAAAAACGATAGTTACGTATTGCAACTCTAGATTCTATGAGTATAGGCGCAGCCTTTTAAGGCTATCGCTATTGGGTTATTATCCCTAAGCTTGAGCCATAGCAGTGAAAAAATTGAAATCCCCGCCCACCAACCGTGTGGGCCTTAATTACGTCAGCGGGCCTCAACGACGTCCGCACTTCGAAGATATAGGCGGGCGCCGGCGGACGTTCTGCTCCAGGGATGGACTGGCCCAAAAATTTGGCCCGGGACTTTGGGATGGAGAGGCCCTTTATGAGACCGCGGGAATAGCGCGCGTTGAATTTTGCCACGGTGTAAAATAATAAAAACTAGTTGTGAAGATCACTGGGAAATATTTTATAAGCAATCTTGTCCATGTACAAAATATTAGAAATTGCATGTGCCTAGGAAGGTAAATCAAGGCTGAAAATGATCTAAATAGTGCAAGGTACAATTATTTTAGTGGAATTTTTATTTTAATACACATACACAGGGTTTGGGAGATGGGGGCGGGCCGGGGTTTGTTGTGTGTTGCTGTGGTTACCGGTGTTGAAGTGTTCCAATGGTTTATTAGCGGTGGTATCTAATAAATCGCTCTCTAATCAATACTTCATTCACTGCCTCTTCCGTGGGCATTACAATATTATGAATTGTTCTCCGACGTCTCTGGTACTTCCATAATTAGTTTAAGTCATTATTATATTGCCAAACATGCTCGCTAGTGCACCTGTCATAGCTATGCTGCTGTGTCCTGTTCCCGCCTAACCATTGGTCTCGCTGACAGGGGCGTCGCCGTCAACCTTGGCTTTTCCATGGAAAAGGTTGGTTAATTTAGCACATTTGGCTGCGTCTTGCTCTAACATTTTTTTCCTTTTCAACCTCAACTTCTGAGCGCCACCCAATTCTTTTGCCTCTCCACCACATTTTTTCCTTTTTGACATTTTCGTATTTCTGTGTAACTTCAGTGAGATCAACGAGAAGTACCGGGTAAGTGACCCGGCCGTGTGTCAGGCTGAGCCAATCAGAAATGACAGACCGCGGAGCAGTCCATGTTGGGAGGGGCCGTTCGGCCGTTCGCTTTGGCCGCTCGCTTTGTCCCCATACACTGTGGGGGTGCTCCCCCCTCTAAATTGACAGTAATACATCGGCCCATAGACATCGCATCGGCCCCGTTTCACCGTCAGGAAAGAGCTCCGTTTCGCGCTGTAAGTAAATATCCGGCAGCAGGCCACCCCAAATCATGGCTTACTCAACTTTTTCCTTTTTATTTACATCTTTTACAAAAAAAAATATATATATATATAATAATAAAAAATAAATAAAACAATCTAAAAGAATTACGGCCGGCCGGCTCGGCCTGAAATCGTCCGGCCGTTCGGGAAATCTCCCGAACCTCCCGATGGCCAGTCCGCCCCTGTTCTGCTCCCAATAAAAAGCTTTTCTTCTGCTATTTAAAGGACAATGAAGCCGACACTTAAAAGGCTGCGCCTATACTCAAAGAATCAAGATAGATAGATAGATAGATATATTTATTTGTCATTGGACAGAAGTACAACGAAATTCAGTGCACTCACGTACTGGACTCATTTAAAAGGTAACATAATAAATAATAAATAAATAAAGAAAATACATTCAACATTTCGTTCACTCACTGCATTCATGTCGTCATACACTATACCGTTAACTTTAGCCATTGTATGCCTAAAAAGTAGTTTAAAAAATAAAATAGTATGCCTTAAAATAGTAGCATAAATAGTATAAAAGTGCTGAGCATTGCATTACATGTGGACGTCACGGATTAATACTGTCGGAACTAGTGGATTTATTTTCAGGTCAGAGTTAAGTATGGTGACTGCTTTGGGATAGAAACTGTTTATGAATCTTGTGGTGCGTGTTCTGATGGACCTGTAACGTTTCCCTGAGGGCAGCAGTTCAAACAGATAGTTGGCAGGGTGGTATGAGTCTTTCATAATGTTGCGTGTCTTCTGCAAGCATCGGGAGTTGAAGATGGTGTCCATGGTAGGTAGCTGTTGGTTGATGATGTTTTGGGCGGTTTTAATAATCCTCTGCAGTGACTTCCTGTCTGCAGCAGAACTGCTACCGTACCACGACAGGATTCCGTAGGTGAGCACACTCTCGATGGAGCAGCAATAGAAGGACATTAGGTGCTGTTGTGAGAGATTGACTTTCCTGAGTGTGCGGAGAAAGTATAGCCGCTGCTGTGCTTTCTTAACTATTGCTGTTGTGTTTATTGCCCATGATAAGTTATCTGAGATGTGTATGCCCAAGAATTTGAAGCTGGACACCCTCTCCACCATCTCCCCGTTGATGTGTAGTGGTGTGTGTGTGTCCTGCTTCTTCCTGTAATCAATGATCAGTTATTTTGTTTTTTTGATGTTGAGGCTCAGGTTGTTCTCTGAGCACCACTCTGTCAGCCTTTGAACCTCCTCTCTGTAATTGGCCTCATCACCTTTGGTGATCAGACCCACCACAGTTGTGTCATCTGCGAATTTCACTATGGTGTTGGTAGTGTGAGATGGGGCACAGTCATGCGTGTACAAGGAGTAGAGTAAAGGGCTCAGTACACAACCCTGTGGGGCCCCTGTGCTGAGTGACAGAGAACCAACTAAAGAGTAATACGTGGAGTGCTTAGCCGCAGCGTGTACACGCGCCGCCATGACGCCGCCCACATAAATCAAGAGTTACAATACGTCAGGGGCGGATGGTGTATAGGGGCGATTTGGGCGACGCACTACCAACTGGGAGAAAGAGGATTTTTTTTTTTTTTATTCTATCACGGCAAAAGTAGTTTTCAGTGTTCTAGACTTATTATCTGTCATTGTCCAATCAGAATCGTCAGATTCACGTCGCGTTTTTGGGCGAATTCATCGACGTGGAAAATCGCCCAAGCCGTCTCAGTTGACTCTAATGTTAAGACTTTTTTTTTCGGAAATTGAGCCTTCAATGCATTTTCAATGGGGATTTGGGACTCGCCCCAACGTGCTTGCGACATACGTAACTGAGCAAAAAGCGCGAAAGAAGTTCCTTTAAGTCGACGATCCAATTCAGATATATTGGCATTAAAACAATCAGGACCTCCAAGACCAAAATTAGTAAAAAATTGTGGTCTTTGGTCGTCGACATTCTGTACCAGAGGCTCCAGAAGAAGGACATTGATGCAGCAGTCTTAATCAAAAGTGCCCTCGAGAGCTTCACAAGCAGTCTGCAGACCATTAGGTAAGATAACATTTATATAATTTGATCCTTCTCAAAGCAAAGCTTTGTTATGAGAATATATGCATGAAAGGAGACTGTATTTGTGTTCTTTTTTATGATATATGTTATTTTTTATAATATATTGCCAGCGGTGTAATCTAGCTTGCTTTGTGCTGGACATCCTGGTTAGGCGAGGCACAATGGATAGCTTAAAAAACAGTGTTTAACACTAACATTATGCATCCCTGGGCATTGTAAGTGGGTATACTCATCATGCCTTCATTGTGTCTTGAACAACCACACATAAAAGGTTGGCCATATTATATCGATTTTTTTTTTTGTTGTCTAAATGCATAGATTGATTTATGAGTGAAGTTACCAACGCAATAGATAAAAAACAGTGTTTAACACTAACATTATGCATTCCTGCCCATTTTAAGTAGGTATGCTGACATCTTTTTACGGGATAACGTATGAACATGTGAATCATGTAGACTACAGTACTGTACACAGCTAAACAAACACTATATTGGTTTGTTTGCATTCAGAGACTCTGACCAGCTGCAAGAGCCATCAGGAACCAACAGACCAAGGACGGCTTTGACAGAAGAGGCGAAGCATAGGCTGTCTGAAGAGGTCTGCGACACCATCCTGGCTCACAACAAAGCGAGGTTCACTGGCCACCTTGTGAGTGCTACCTTAGTACAAGGAACTATGTTTGAAAGGTACTGCCATTAATTTCCTGCTGATGCTCTGAATGCCGCTCTGAAGGCATATCCCACGCCCAAAAAGGCAAAGCTCAAGACGGAACTGTCTCTGATCTATTTGAATCCTGAATCAAGGCTTGCTGTGGTGCACTGGCACTGTACCAGGTTATCATGAGATACAACCTCCAGGAGACATTCTCTGAGACTGTGAGTTTGTTGAACATTCTCACTTCTCCTATGACAACAGCTGAAGCTGAGAGATGTTTCTCAACTTTGAAAAGAATAAAGACATTAAGAGGATGGACACTGGGTTACAGCGGCCCTCACAACCTCCCCACCCCCCCTTCCCTTGAGAATGGACACTGGGTTTCAGCAGCCCTCACAACCCCACACCACCACCCCAACCCTTGCAAGTGTATATTGTATATAGTTCTCTGCAAACCTATGGTGGCATCATGCCTTCAGTGTGCATATTGTATATAGTTCTCTGCAAACCTATGGTGGCATCATGCCTTCAGTGTGCATATTGTATATAGTTCTCTGCAAACCTATGGTGGCATCATGCTTTCAGTGTGCATATTGTATATAGTTCTCTGCAAACCTATGGTGGCATCATGCCTTCAGTGTGCATATTGTATATAGTTCTCTGCAAACCTATGGTGGCATCATGCCTTCAGTGTGTCTTGAACAACCACACATAAAAGGTTGCACATATTATATATATTATATATATTTTAATGAGTTTCAGCACTGACTCCTCCACGTCGATGCCCGCCTCAAGCAAACAGCAGAGCACCAGACCTGCTGTTGCGGTGCTATGAGAATCATATACAGCCGCTCCTCTTGGACTCGGTCCAAGACTTGGGGAATCAGGGGGACGGGTGGGAAAGCGTACAGGAGTGTGTTCGGCCACGGTCTGTGAGCGAACGCATCCACCCCGAGTGGGGGATTGTCGTTCGCGCTGAGAGAGAACCACAGCTCGCACTGTGTGTTCTCCCGCGTGGCGAATAGGTCGACCTCCGCCTTCCCAAACTCGCTCCATATCTGATTGATCAGATCGTGGTGCAGAGTCCAGTCTCCTGGTTGGGGACCCCCCCTCGACATGTCGGCCCCTCTGTTCAGGACACCGGGGATGTACGCTGCTCTGATGGAGAGCAAGTGCGAGTGCGCCCAGCATAACAGCTGTCTCGCTATGTCCAACGGCACCCCTCTCGCTAGAGTTCGGGGATCGCCCCAGTGGGTCAAATCGGGGCCCACTGATGGGAATGGTCACTTTGCGCCGCCGTTGGCGCACCAGGTCGGGTCGCAGGCGAGAAAACCATCTCTGCAGCCGCCTCATGTGAAGCAGCCCCAGCGGCACCACCGTGTGAGCGGCTGACATCATGCCCAGCAGCCTCATGACAGAGAGGGCTGTCACAACGCTGCCTGGGGGACAGCAGCGGAGGAGAGACCACAGCGTTTCCATCCTCTGCTGTGAGAGCCGTGCTCTCATTACAGCTGAATCTAGCTCTACCCCCAAATACATCACGCTCTGTGAGGGGAGGGGGGAGCTCTTCTTCAAATTTATGGCGAAGCCTAGATTCGACAGGTGAATCACCATCTTTTTTGTTTGAATAGCTGCTTCCTCCTTGGAGCGAGCCATCAAAAGCAGAACGTCGAAGTAGAACAGTACTCTCATTCCTGTTGCGTGAAGTGGCCGGAGAGCCGTCTCCACTCACTTGGAAAACGTTCGTGGGGCTCGAGAATAGCCGAATGGGAGGCCGTTGTACTGGTAGTGTGACCCTTGGAATGAGAAACGCAGGAATTTCCTGTGTTTGGGGATCACTGTGACGTGGAAGTAGGCGTCCTTCAAATATATTGAGGTGACCTGTCAGCCGGCTTTACACACTGTAACACTCGTCTGATTGTTGACATGTGAACCGGCCTCTCCGCAATGCATTTGTTGAATAGGGCTAGATCGAGAATCGGTCTCAGCCCTTCGGTTCTCTTGGGTACCAGGAAATAACGGGAATAGAATCCCTGCATTTCCTCTCCCTTCGGAACCGTGGAAATCACTTTTTTCGCTAGAAGCTGCTGGAGCTCCGCCAAAAGTGACAGCTGTTGATCCTTGGATGACAGCGTTGTTTCCACAATCCCGTTGAATCGCGGCGGAACGGAGGTGAACTGCAGGGTGTGACCCTTGCTGATCAGCCTGTCCATCCATTTGGCCAGGGTGCATGCGTTCAGCCATTCTGAGTAATGCTCTGAAAGCGGCTGTGCAGCCTCTTGTTTTGATGCGGCTGCCATGGAAACGAGCCACGCTTGAGCCCCTGCCGCCGCTGCGAGGGGAGGAGTCCTCATCGCAACCCATGGGGAGCTCTGCTGGAAAGGGCTGGGTGTGTGTGTAATTAGCAGAGGCATGCCCTGCCTGCTCAGCTTGTGACAAGAGTGTAGGTTCCTCTCTCCTGAGCGTTGGGACGCGAGGAGGAATAACATGACTGGGCAGCAGACTGCTGACACTGTGAACGAGCTGCGTGTCATTCATAGACAGAGAGCTCGTTCTAGCGGCCGTCCCGCCGCATGTCATGCAAGGCATGACGTGGTGAGAGGAAAGTAATGTAGGGCTGGCTCGACCAATGATACGAGGTGTATTGACGGCCCGCCCATACGTAGTGGAAGATCCGTGCGAAACAGTTATGGCCGAGCTGGTAGGCTCCGGCGTTAACTGGGGCACGGGGAGAAAACAGCCGTCTTTAGTAAAGAGGTGTTTCTCGCTTACACACGCTTCTCCCTCGCCCCGTACTAGCCGGCGCTTGTCGGGCGGGACATCGCCCTATGAGCCCGTTGCCCGAGGCCTTTGTTGGCTGCTCGCCGCAGCCTGCGATGGAGGCGGGCGGGGCTGGTAAGCCGGGCGAGGCTGCCTTCCTAATGGTAATGAAGGGCTTGCTCGATCAATAATACGAGGTTTACTGACGGCCTGCCTATATGTGGTGGGAGATGAGTGTGAAACAGTTATGGTCGGGCCGGTAGGCTCCGGCGTTAACTGTGTGGGGAAAAAACAGCTGTCTTTAGTAAAGAGGTGTCTCTCGCTGTCACACGCTTTTCCCTCGCCCCGTAATTGCCTTCGCCGGCGCTTGTGGGGCGGGACATAGCCCCATGAGCCCGCTGCCCGGGGCCTTCGCTGGCCGCTCGCCGCAGCCTGCGATGGAGGCGGGCGGGGCTGGTGAGCCTGGGGGCCAGGAGGAGGAGCTGCCAACGGCACCGCGACAGTGGCTGCCGGGGGCCTATGGCGGCGACGGGGGCTTGGAGCGGAGCGCTGCCGCCCGGGTGGAGTCGGAGGGTGGGAGACGTGTCTCCGGAATTTCTTTGCCTCCTCGGAAGCGGCCTGCATGTCATCCAACATAGATGACAGACGGGGCCCGAACAGCACGTCCGGGCTAATGGGGCACTCCAGCAACTGCCGCCTCATCGGCTCAGGGATGCCCGGGGTCTGCTGCAGCCACAGGTTCCTCTGTATGAGGTGCTGCCATGCCGCCGTCCGGGCCGCTGTCACCGCGCCGGTGGAGCAGAGGCAGAGGATGACACCGGCGGTTTTCGCCACGTCGACTGCCTGTTCGGCCAGACGATGAGGGTCAACCGCCATGGTGGAGATGTTATGCGCCAGCAGGGCGATGTTATTCATAACAGCCTCTTGCTGCATCATGCACCGATGCGCTCTGTCTGTAAGCTTGGCCGTCAGCTGGTCTTTGGGAGTGGGGCAGCGGTCGCTGAGCCCCGGCTTCATTCAAAAGACAGCACACAGAGCGGGATCCAGCGGCGGTACCGCCCTGTAACCCCGGTCTGTCAGACCCTCCGTCTTCGTGACCTGCATAAATGTTTTCACCAGGGCACCGAGCCTCCCGGGCTCCGCCGCAGCCCCACTGAAGTACGGGCTGATGGCGGGAAACATCGGCCAGATCGGGTCGAGACGGGCGGGGCGTGTCGCGGCCTCGAGCCCCCAGATGCGACGGAGCTGGTCCGGGCGTTGGGGGTCCCGAGGCATGGGCACCGCAAGGCCAAGGTTTGCGGCTGTCCCGGCGATAATGCCCGTTAGCTCTGCCACCAAAGCTTCAACCACTGGAAGTGAGGTGAGAGACGGGCAATGCTGCTGCCCCGGGCCTCTCCATTCGGAGAGGGGATGCCGGGGGAGACGCCCCCTACTCGTCGCAGTCGGAGTCATCTGACTCCAACTCACAAGGAGAGAGAGGGCATCGTCGAGCGGGACAGTAAAGTCGTCGGCCCATTCAGCAATGGCGGCGGCAGTGTCGGCTCTGCGCTGTCTGGGCAGCGCAGCATAATGCCGACACAGGCAGGGTGGAGGGAACGCCAAGACGGCACGTTCATGCCCAAGGCAGCACTCGCACACCTAATGGCCGCCATACGGCAAGATGTAACCCGTGTTACATGTCTTGCAGATGCCATTCGCCGTTGAGTCCATAATATCTATTTATTTACTTCAGTATGCTACAGGATCGTCCTGAAGAAAATGGGAGCAGAACGTCCGCCGGCGCCCGCCTATATCTGCGAAATGCGGATGTTGTTGAGGCCCGCGGAGTAATTGAGGCCCACGCTATTGGTGGGCGGGGACAAAAAAATGTCAGTGCTACGGCTCACGCCTAGGGATAACCCAATAGTGATAGCCTTATAAGGCGAAGCCTATGCGACATAGAACAAAAGCTTTTTATCATTCAAACAATGCATTTCCCACAAACAGGCACTGAACACTGAAAAAAACGCACAAAAAGAAGTTGTCCGCATCAACTCAATTTAAATGTTACTGATGCTGTTTTGATAAAACACATGACAGTGCTATGGCAAGTGACCAAAATGCAGACTGCTTCAACTTCTACAATTTGAATAAGTGGCGAATGCCATGCAGCAATCTGCCTAGGGGAGCAACTTTGTGGTAAATCGCCAACCAATAAGTCCACTCGATGAATGAGAGATGGCTCTTTAGTGTCCTCTCTGTGCGGTTTCCCCACAGTCTCCACAGCTGGGATTTGTAGGCTTACCAAGCCCTTACCAGGTTCCTCCAAATCTACCTCATGAGCATGCTGCCTCAGCAGGTACAAGTTAGCAGCCGGTTTGATATTCGCCGGATATTCGGTTTTGACTTACCACGCAATCGTATTCATCAACACAATTGCATTACATTACGGGTGTAGTATGTTGGGGACAGTTTAGGACACCATATCGAAGACAACCAACAAGACATGTTGTTGCTATCGTTGTCTGTGCGAGAACATCTACGTTCTGGCTGCTACCTGTTTTGGGATCGTCTACAAATTACACCCACAGACTGGTGGCAGAGACGTTACCATGGAATTGTTTCAGGAAATAAATCACACTTTTTCGTAGTACCTCAGCTGTAGTTCCTCTGTATTTACCTTCTTATTACCAGTGGTAATTACCCAATCTTTGATTTATCATATATTCATCCAGGTAAATACCTAGCAATTAGGGGACTGTAAAAGGAAGGGTTATCCCATTGGTTAGAGGCAGCAAGAAATCTGCACTTTTTAACCACTAATATTGCTCAAAATAGACCTAATGCGCAACATTCTTCCGGGTTCTACAAAACACTGGTTTCGGCTTCCGGCTGTCCATTGCTGAGGTAGCTAAACACAGCTGAGCTCATTATGGCGAACTTCTGCAGCCGGTATTTACAGGAGCTACCCGGAATAACCATTACCGATGTGCACAGTATTGCTAAATGGACGTCCAGAGCCCCGAGTCCTCTGT
This sequence comes from Gadus chalcogrammus, assembly GCF_026213295.1. Classification (NCBI taxonomy): domain Eukaryota; kingdom Metazoa; phylum Chordata; class Actinopteri; order Gadiformes; family Gadidae; genus Gadus; species Gadus chalcogrammus. The sequence continues at coordinate 2,979,926 of NC_079414.1, read as the reverse complement.
CAGACAAGGGATTTAAGTTTTACGCCTCCTAATTTATTCATAATTATGAAGGTACATTTGTAGCTTTTGCTAATAGCCCTCGTTAGCGTTATATAACTAAGTAGCCTAGTTGTAGACTTGTATGCTATCAGTTAGTTTATCAGTATTTTTGCTCAGACATTAAAACAATCAGATGAAGACTTCATTTTAGCGATGGTTTTATACTACCAACAGTATAATTACTACGATGTCCTGTGTGTTTATGCTGGTCTTTTGTATACTAAACACACACACTATACTGATAAAAGCATGAACATATTCAAAGTCAAAGTGGCTTTATTGTCAAGTACTTCACATGCCAAGACATACAAAGGAATCAAGATGACGTTTCCCACTCTGCAAAAATGCAGTTCGTAATAGCAGCATAAGACTAAGATCTTTGTGACATTGACAGTCACTCAGTAAGTAAGGGGTTGCAATTGTAAGACCATGTTGGATTGTAGCCATACATCATGAGCAGATGTATATCCTATATTGATCAACTGACTCTCTGGGCCACACAAAATACAATTTTCGGGGGTATTTCTGATTGATCAATTAAAAAAATCAGATAGAATAGAAAATATCCCTGCAACATACTTCAACTATCTTGTAGGCATAGCTTTCGGATTTTGAGACTTCTTAATGATCACAGATTTAATAACTTTTAACACACAATACATATAGATATGTGCATAAAATGTGGAATATGTTGATTGTCATGTGAAATTAGCAGAACTAGTAGCTTCCTGTGTAGTGGACTACTTTTTCTGTGTTTGTGTAACTTTGCTTGTTAGCCTACATTTGGGTGGTAGCTTTTGTGTGGTGAAGCTTTATTGGCAGAATAACTGCCACACACAGAAGGAGCAGCAGAATTCACTGAAGTGAATTAATAACTTGTTTCCTACCTTTTGAAAACTGATGTCCTCATCTGAGGTCTTGTATCTTTCTAGTCCAAATTTCTGCCCCAATGAAAACTCCAGTTGCCTCTGTAGCTCTATGATGACTTGCTGCTGTGCGTGATTTTTTTCGTAGGCCAGGTCCATAAATGCAGGTTCTGGTCTGCTATCATAGTCGTGACACCTCAAAGACACGCTGGCATCATCGGCACCACACCCTCATCCTCCTCTTGCCGCTGTGTCCTTTGCCACACACTTGGCCGAGCAACCCGCAGGCTGTAGTTGTTCCAGGCGAACAACACCAGAATTGCCTCGGGTTTCAAACGGTATCGGCCCCCTTCAATGATATCTTCTGGCATAAAATGCCGACTGCAGACAGTAGTGTGTCTCCTTACAACGAAGTTATCACGCCTAATGTTTCGGACCCATATCGCCCTGACTGACTCATCCTTTGGAAACTGGTGGGAACTTACGCTAGAGTTAAATCTCCCCGACACAGAGCATCTCGGCACACAACAAAAGCTGTAGTTCAGATGTTGCTGTTTCTGATATGTTAACATTAGTAAATTTTAATTAAAACAGATCCACTAAAATTGGGTCAGAAATAATAATTTTCTTTTAACAAGCAACGTTACCTCAGAGGAGATCACCTGGCACTGCTGTGTACGGAAGTGAAAGGCGGAAATGGTTACATCCGTTTGGACCTGTTTTCCGGTTTGAACGCTGGGTGATCTGCATAACCCCTATAGCACCAAACCCCTGCAGTAGCATGATTAGGGTCCCTACACATAAAACGAAGCAACAACAACTTAGTTAGCGTACCGGGAGTTTATTAAAATAAGACTGCTTTCCAAGTCTGTGCCTTACCGGTAGGTCTTTTTTAATAAACACACGGTGCGCTAACTAAGTTGTTGGTGCTTCGTTTTATGTTTAGGGACCCTACCCATGCTACTGCAGAGGTTTGGTGCTATTTTGAGCAATGTTAATGGTTAAAAAATTCAGATCTGGAAGCGTTCGCGGTGCCCCTAACCAATAACATGGAAGCCAAATAATGCGCCGGGCAAACTCCACTCGGTTTTCAAGGAAAAACTTACCGGTATCTAGATGGCTTATTTGATGGGTATACATTCCAAAACAAAGACCCTGGGTTCAATTTTCGCTGGAATTACAATTTAATAAAGTATGTATAGGACACACATTGTATTATAATATATGTTTGAAGTTGATTATTCAGATTATTATTTACTGTAATATTCAAGCATGCCCCATTAATGATTCACCATGGTGTTTCTAACAATGGCCGTTAGAAAAGTCAATGACACGAGAAGATACACTTGAGATTTGACATCGACGAGGAAAACAACAGTCGAAGAAATTCCCTTTCCCGGAGCAGCGGAAAAACAAGCCTTGATGAATGAAGTTTTCCACCGGGTCCTGATGTTGGATCACCTACTCTGGTGTGCACCGTCAGCTGGTCGGCAGGTCAGCCCCCGCCTCTGAACACTGCTCTGAGGGCACTTCAACTCTCATATCTCGAGCTCGACAGAACGGTGTCTCACGTCCTCTGTCTCCTCAGTGCCTCACCTCCTCTGTCCTCTGTCTTCTCAGTGCCTCACCTCCTCTGTCCTCTCTCTTCTCGTGTCTCGACTCCTCTTTCCTCTGTCTCCTCGGGTCTCACATCCTCTGTCCTCTGTCTCCTCGGTGTCTCACCTCCTCTCTCCTCAGTGTCTCACCTCCTCTGTCCTCTGTGTCTCACCTCCTCTGTGTCTCACCTCCTATGTCTCCTCGTGTCTCACCTCCTCTGTCTCCTCTGTGTCTCACCTCCTCTGTCTCCTTGTGTCTCACCTCCTCTCTCTCCTTGTGTCTCACCTCCTCTGTCCTCTGTCTCCTCAGTGTCCTTTGTCTCCAAGGTGTCTCACGTCCTGTCTCCTCAGTGTCTCACCTCCTCTGTCCTCTGTCTCCTTGGGGTCTCACCTCCTCTGTCTCCTCTGTGTCTTATGTCCTCTGTCCCCTTGGTCATGTCCTCTGGCTCCTCGGTGTCCTCTGTCTCCTTGGTGTCTCATGTCCTCTGTCTCTTCAGTGTCCTCTGTCTCCTAGGTGTCTCAACCTCCTCTGTCTCCTCAGTGTCTCGCGTCCTCTGCCCTCTGTCTCCTCTGTGTCCTCTGCTCCTCGGTGTCTGTGTGCCTAATTGACTCCATCTGCAGCTTTCTTACTCTTAAATGGCCTCGGTCAGACTTGCAGGAAACGGGGCTGAACGTGTGGACTTTACCTTCCCATATACTGCCGCAAGCTGCATCCGAAGCTGTAGCCTATTTTCTGTGCAGGGTGCTCTATTGACTTTCCGTCATTGCGTTTGAATCAGTCCAATTAGCATGCTTTCAATGCCCCTTAAAAAGAAGATGACTTGGTGTGAGGTTAGGCATGAGATGATATTTCACCACTTAATATGCTTTTCGTCACACTCCATTAATGTCTGCCTTCTTGTCATAAAGTGACTGGCGGTTAATGGAGGCCTGCCAGGCCTGCATTGGATTAGGAGGAAATCTGATCCTTCAGATGTGCGTGTGTGTGTGTGTGTTTGTGTATCTTTGTGTGTACGAATGTGCATTCTCACACAGTCGTACGTGTGTGTGTGTGTGTGTGTATGCGCACTTGTGTGTGTGTTATTTCTAGATAACGGTCAAATGCAATTTGCTGAGTACATATAATAAGAAAAAGAAAGCTAGGGCTGATGTTTGTGCCTGATGATCTAATTCTGTTCATTTCATCAATCATGCTCCATCGTTCCCTGCCGTCACTTCTGCCATTAGCCATGGTTTTGCCATGGCGCACAATTGTGTAGATGGAATTAGCAAGGAAGCAATTGTCATTGGAGTCGACTGAAATGTTATACCACGGATATGGCTTGTGGTTGGTGTGTCTGTGAGTGTGTGTGTCTGCGAGTGTGTCTGTGTCTGTGAGTGTGTGTGTCTGTGTGTGTGTGTTTTCATCTGTGCGTGCATGTGTGTGTTTGCGTGTGTGTGCGTGTGTGTTTCTATGAGAGTGTGTGTTTGCTGTGAGTGCATGTGTGTGTCTGTGAGAGGAGGAGGAGTTTGAAAAGTATTTGAAGGTACAAAGCTCCCTAAGTTACAGAGAGGGTTTCACTCTCTTGCAGACCAGCCCTTGAAACTGAAGCAGGAATTTGAAAGAAACAGCGGCTGGTATTTGGACACAGGGACAAACAATATATTTTTTCCAGCTCTATTTTAACGTTGGACCCTATTGAAATCCCCTTTTTAGGCAGAAAGTAACAGGATTGCAAGAATTTATCTTCTTTAAATGAAATAAAGGATAAAGGGAGACCTCACCCAGAGGAAGGAAAGTTTCTTGCGGACCAGAATGCAACGCCTCTCTCACTCAACCCTCCAACAGGCTGGAATTCTGCATCGCTAAGCCGCACTTTGGCCATTTTTTCCTTCATCCCTTCAGATACAGACAGAGAGGCAGACAGCCCACAGAGAGATAGCACACTGACGGACAGCACACTGACAGAAAGCACATTGACAGACAGACAGCACACAGACAGACAGCACACAGACAGACAGCACACAGACAGACAGGGGCACACCATGTGGTCCTGCATCACAGACTTCTTCACCTACGAAACCACCAAGTCGGTGGTGGTTAAGAGCTGGACCATCGGCATCATCAACCGCGTGGTTCAGCTGCTGATCATCGCCTACTTTATTGGGTTGGTGCTGATGATAACACATCATATTATATTATTTTACTGGAATATGATGATAATGTTTGTGTGCATGCGTGTGTATGTGTTTCTGTGTGTGTATGTATATGTGTGTGTTTATAGCGTTGGTCTGAGATGCTGTGCTTATGGTATAAGGAAATTAAAAATGACATTTTCTGATAGAAAGTAGAGTTCAGAGGTGGTATGAGAACATTGGTTCAACACTCAAAACCAAGTTAATAACACAGATCTGCCTGTCAGCACGATCAGGTAAATATGCATAAATAGTGCTGTCAACAAGGAACTTTACAACATAGTAGTTGTAAAGTCCATGCTGATGTCAGAGATAATAGCATGACACACACACACACACACATAGAAACACACACACACACACACACACACACACACACACATACATACACCCACACCCACACCCACACCCACACACACACACACACACAGAACAGAGAAGGACAGTTGTGTTCCCTGGCTTATCCATCCTGCAAAATAGTCAAACAAGTGGTACAATATCTTTAATGTTTACAGAAACACCAAGCTGCCTGAGCCCTATCCCACAAACCATGCCCCCGTGTTCCTTAACAACTGCTTCAGAACCAGTTAGCTCATTGCTCATGTTTAAGGGACCCGCCACCTCACCGCTGAATAAACACTGAGCCACGCGGCGTCCCTAAGGGCCCACAGAACTGCTTCAGAGCGGGGAAACAACAGAAGCATTAGCGCACATTAAAAGCAAGATGGGAACTGGTTGCAATAACGTTCAAAGAGCCTTTTCACTTGTGGGGGAGACCAACTCTGTGGTGAGGGCTCCTGATCCACACTAAGCTCACGTCAGCACATTCTGGTGCTGATGTTTGTGTGAGCCTGCAGCTGGGTATTCGTCCATCAGAAGGCCTACCAGGTTCTTAAGTGTGTGGGACCCTGCAGCTGGGTGTTAGTCTAGAGAAGGCCTAACAGGTGCTGATGTTTGTACGAGCCTGCAGCTGGGTATTAGTCCATCAGAAGGCCTACCAGGTGCTTAAGTGTGTGGGACCCTGCAGCTGGGTGTTGGTCTAGAGAAGGTGCTGATGTGTGGGTGACCCTGCAGCTGGGTGTTGGTCTAGAGAAGGTGCTGATGTGTGGGTGACCCTGCAGCTGGGTGTTGGTCTAGAGAAGGTGCTGATGTGTGGGTGACCCTGCAGCTGGGTGTTGGTCTAGAGAAGGTGCTGATGTGTGGGTGACCCTGCAGCTGGGTGTTGGTCTAGAGAAGGTGCTGATGTGTGGGTGACCCTGCAGCTGGGTGTTGGTCTAGAGAAGGTGCTGATGTGTGGGACCCTGCAGCTGGGTGTTGGTCTAGAGAAGGTGCTGATGTGTGGGTGACCCTGCAGCTGGGTGTTGGTCTAGAGAAGGTGCTGATGTGTGTGTGACCCTGCAGCTGGGTGTTGGTCTAGAGAAGGTGCTGATGTGTTGGTAACCCTGCAGCTGGGTGTTCGTCCACGAGAAGGCCTACCAGGTGCGGGACACGGCCGTGGAGTCGTCGGTGATGACCAAGGTGAAAGGATTCGGCATCTACAACAACCGGGTGATGGATGTGGCCGACTACGTCACCCCCACCCAGGTACAACCCCACCCGGGCCAACGGGGGGGGGTAATGTGGTGGCATTAATAATAACAACTTATCTAATTCACTTCAACTAGCTATAAGCAAAGAGGAATCCGAGAGTCCAGGTCAAGTATAGATGGAGAGTTTATTGCCACCCGCAAACGAGAGACAACAAAGCTGAATGGTATTCGCGAATACACACTGCCGAATGAATCCCGGACAGCTCCTTATATCCCCAATCCTTTACACAATACAAAGTTGGACTTTCATCAAATATTGATGTGCATAGAATGTTTTTCTGGGTCACACTATGTGGATGTCAGTATATTCTCATGTCTTCTGGCTACCAATGTGACCTTAGAACATATATTATCCTTATACAAACAGAGATGATGCACACGTGTGAATGTAAGCATTGTCTTCAGAGAGTACATCAAAATGGGAGTAGACTGGACTCTCTGACTGATGTGCCACATGGACCATCAGGTGAGAATGTCCTGGACCCACTCACTGGTGTCACACGGCAAATAACATCTAGGCTAAAGGTGATCAGCTGTTTTCCACTATTAAAGTATCTATATGATATGTAGGCCTAATAATAATCATAGTTTAACATAGAATGTAAGGTTAATTTCTACCACAGGAACAAAACGGTTTCCCCATTTTGTTTCCCCACCAGTGGAGTGTGGAAAGAACATTAGAAAGTTGGCCAGGAGGAAACAGAAAAATAATAATTCTAAATCAAATGTATCCCAGTGGATGGATTGTAACATTCTCCTTCATCAAGTTTGAAGGAGAACCATACCCCCTGAGCTTCTTCAGTCTGGGGCCTCAGGGCTGCCGGCTCCCCTGTAAACCTCCAATCTGGTTCAACAGGCGAGGAAAGGTGTGTCCAATCAGCACCTAATCATCAGAGGCTGGGTCACCGTATCAGCCAATCCCAGGCTCTGCATGCATGTGTTCAGCATAGAGAGGGAGTCATCTTCTGCTAGTTGTCCTTTAAGTCTACCTCGAGGAGAGTACCCTGAGACAATGTGTAACAAACCACCTGTTTCCCCCAGGGGGCCTCTGTGTTCTGCATCATCACCAAGCTGATCACTACAGAGAACCAGGTCCAAGGCTTCTGCCCAGAGGTTTGCTTCCCTTGTGCTGATGTAGTTCTGTCATCACAGCTTGTGTGCCATGCTGCATTCTGTACCAATTGTGATAACCATACAATGCAAGGGGTACCATAATATCCTACCAGTAATGTAATCAGATACTGCCAGTATCCCTCATGCAGATACTCAACACTCCTATGTGTGTGTGTGTGTGTGTGTGTGTGTGTGTGTGTGTGTGTGTGTGTGTGTGTGTGTGTGTGTGTGTGTGCGTGTGTGCGTGTGTGTGTGCGTGTGTGTGTGTGTGTGTGTGTGTGTGTGTGTGTGTGCGTGTGCGTGAACTTATGCTTGTCCCTTGACCAGAGTGAGCCCAAATACCATTGCATCAACGACAACAACTGCACCAAGTACCTGAACAAGCCAGGAGGCTATGGTGAGCGCTGCCCCCTGCTGGCCTCTCCCTCCTGTCCACTCTGAGGCTCCAGGGAGCCGCCCTTAGCTGCTACACTGTGCAGCATTCACTATATTTATTATTATTATACGTTATTACAATATGTGTTTGTATGCGTGTGTTTTTCTGAGGGTGTGTGTATGCAACCCAGTCGCCAAGAAAAAACGTCAGTGGTGTACGTTTCCATGAACACTGGATACGTAGCATTTCAACGTAAAAAATAGCGTGTTATACCTACAGTATCCACGTGTGCCGCTGTGGAGGCGGGTTTCGGGGTTTGGGTTTCACGGCTTTCGCGGCAAATTGTGGACACGATTGTTTAGGGGGGGGGGGGGGGGAGACTGTTGTTGACCGGGGAGGGGGGGGGGGGGGGGGGGGAGACACGTTTGTTGAGGGGGGACGACGACACACGATTGTGGGGGGGGGGGGGGGGGGGGGACACGGGGGGGGGGGGGGGGACACGTTTGTTGAGGGGGGGGGAGACACGTTTGTAGGGGGGGGCCACGCTCGACAACGAGAGTTGGTTTTTATTGAACGCTCGACAACGAGAGTTGGTTTTTATTGAACGAGACTTCAACACGGAACAGCTGCTCGAAACGATGGTCACGTCACTCTCGGTGACGGTGTCGACAATAATGAACACACGAACAATGTTAATAGAACAACACACAACCACATAACATCCCGAACCCATTAACCCCACTTAATCCTAACAACAAAACAAGTTAACAAAAGCCCCATTTGTCAACTGAGAACCCCAATTCCCAGAATCCCCCGCGGCTCCGGAACACGGCGTAGCTTATATTAATCTTTATTATCTGAATGGGAAATGCAATATTTTAGGACAGATACACCATTAAACGCGTTTCTAATGACATTTCTAGCGAGAAATGTACATTTTCCTTACATAATCTTCAGTCAGTGAATGTGTATGATCTTTATTAATCTTTATTATCTGAATGGGAAATGCAATATTTTAGGACCGATTCACCGTTAAACGTGTTTCTAACAACATTTCTAGCGAGAAATATACTTTTTAATTGCATAATCTTCAGTCAGTGATTGTGTCTGATCTTTAGTTTTATAGTTATTAGGAGTTGATCGGCTCGCTCGCATGTTTCAACGACGTCAGGTTGCTTTCGCTAAACTAGCAGCTCACGTGCTTCCTGCGTTTGTGTTATTAAACTGTTACTTTATGTAACTTTTAATGATATCATCTTGTTAGAAACACGTATATCTGAGAGCCAACCTAGTCGCCAAAATCATACCTACGTTGACAGTGTACGTTTCGTGAACACTGGATTACGTCGCATTTCAACATAAAATAGCGTGTTATACACACACACACACGCACGCACATGCACAGACACACACACACAAGCACACACACGCACGCACAGACACACAGACACACACACACACACACACACACACACACACACGCACACACGCACACACGCACACGGTGCATTTCGCTGCTAAAACAACAACAAAAAAATATTCCCTCAAATATTATTACTTTCAAAACGTTGGCCAAAATGGCCAATAATATCTTTTTTTTTTGGGATGCTTCTAGGACATTTTGGGTGGATTTTGAACGTTATGTGGGGGGCACGTTTTTTGCAGGACCTGGCAACCCTGTGCTGTTGCCCGAGATCTGGATCCACCCCGGCGTGGTGCCGTCTCCTTTTGACCTTTTGACCCCAGACTTCTGGGGGAATAGCTGAATCAATTCATTAGTCAATCAGAAGCATGTAAATATCTTTCCGGTGGGGTAAGAGGACGAACAAGGTGTCCTTCAACATCTACGCTTCCAGGCGATTGCAACGGTGCCACACATGAGCATATTCGAACATGTTTAATGGTAGTAATTAGCTGTCGAAATTGGAGGCCTTAATCAATACTGAGCAGCTATTGATTTGCTTCCCGATAAAGATTTGTCACAAATGACATGTTATTTAGCATCTACACGTTGAGCTGAGTCCAATGACACCAAGAACGACACTCTAGCTAATGGTAACATGTATTTTACATGGTACACCTAGGTCTAGGACATGATCTCGGTGTAGCAAGAGGCCGAGCTTGATCTCATTGGACTCAGCTTAACGTGTAGATGCTAATTAACATGTAATTTGTCAAAAATCTCCATCGGGAAGCAAATCTATAGCTGGTCATTATTGATAAAGGCCTCCAAAATCGACAGCTAATTACTACCCCGAAACATATTCAAATATGATCATGTGTGGCACTGTTGCAATCGTCTCGAAACGTAGATGTCAAAGGACACCTTGTTTGCTCTGTTGCACCACCGGGAACATATTTTCATACTTCTAATGGATTGATTCATATTTTAAGGTTCTCGGAGTGAGACTTTAAGTGGCTGCAGCAGAAGTGTTGAGACGAAAGATGATATCAAGAGATTTATAGAATATTCCCATTCACATTATGATTCTTCGTTGTAACATCCGACCAAACATCCTTTACATTCACAGAGCGAAGATTATGGAAGTCCAGGCTCAGCAAGTGCTCCATCTCGTTGCACCTGCACCCAGCGGCTCGCTTGCAAGATTTTGGCCTGAAGTTCTTCCCAGACCTATACCCTAACAGTCCAATATACATATCTGAGAATCAGGCCTCTCTTCAATAATGACAAAATGTAATGAGAGAAATACAGATTCACTTTTTGTTATCTCATAAGCGGCGTGGTGCCGGCTCCTTTTGACCTTTTGACCCCAGACTTCAAAGACGTGGCCACAGGCCAGCGGTGTCTACACACATTAAGCCACAAATGTACACCTCCATCCCGCAAAAAATGGGACCTAGAAACTAACCTCTGTCTTATATACATTGACTGTACTGTTGGAGGTCACGCCCCTTTTCCAGCCTTTTCGAGATAGCTAGGGATGCTAAAATGTTGACACACATTTCCCGGGGCCCCGAGAACGACATATGCAAGATTTGTAGTTCTAGCCCATAGAGAAAAAAAGTTTTCCCAAATGGACTGTCATTTGGACAAAGCCCCTTCAGAAGTGTTGCCTGCGAGACCTAATGGTTCAGAATGTGGTGGAAAAAAAGTTTTTGAGATAGGAAGGTCCTACCGCCCTGAAATTTGAATACCATATTCTAGGGCCTAACTGGGACCCCCGCACCGAAACTTGGCCCGGTCGGACCCCGAGGGCAGGAAGGGGGGGCCTGCCCTCGGGGTCTGACCGGGCCAAGTCTCGGGCAGGAAGGGCCCCCCCTTCCTCCCCTCGGGGTCCGACCGGGCCAAGTTTCGGTGCGGAGGTCCCAGTTAGGCCCTAGAATAAGGTATTAAAATTTCAGGGTGGTAGGACCTTCCTATCTCAAAAACTGTTTTTCCACCACATTCTGAACCATTAGGTCTTGCAGGCTACACTTCTAAGGGGCTTTGTCCAAATGACACTCCATTTGGGAAAACTTTTTTTCTCTAAGGGCTAGAACTCCAAATCTCGGATATGTCGTACACGGGGCCCCGGGAAATGTGTGTAAACATTTTAGCATCCCTAGCTATCTCGAAAAGGTCGGCAAAGGGGCGTGACCTCCAACAGTACAGTAAATGTACATAAGACAGAGGTTAGTTTCTAGTCCCCATTTTTTGTGGGATGGAGGTGTACATTTGTGGCTAAAGGTGTGTAGACACAGCTGGCCTGTGGCCACGTTTTTGAAGTCAGGGGTCAAAAGGTCAAAAGGAGCCGGCACCACGCCGCTTATGAGATAACAAAAAGTTAATGTGTGTTTCTCTCATAACTTTATGTCATTATTAAAGAGAGGCCTGATTCTCAGATATGCATGTTGGATGGCTAGGGTGTTGGTCTGGGAAGAACTTCAGGCCAAAATCTTGCAAGCGAGCCGCTGGGTGCAGGTGCAACGAGATGGAGCACTTGCTGAGCCTGGACTTCCATAATCTTCGCTCTGTGAATGTAAAGGATGTTTGGTCGGATGTTACAACGAAGAATCATAATGTGAATGGGAATATTCTATAAATCTCTTGATATCATCTTTCGTCTCAACACTTCTGCTGCAGCCACTTAAAGTCTCACTCCGAGAACCTTAAAATATGAATCAATCCATTAGAAGTATGAAAATATGTTCCCGGTGGTGCAACAGAGCAAACAAGGTGTCCTTTGACATCTACGTTTCGAGACGATTGCAACAGTGCCACACATGATCATATTTGAATATGTTTCGGGGTAGTAATTAGCTGTCGATTTTGGAGGCCTTTATCAATAATGACCAGCTATAGATTTGCTTCCCGATGGAGATTTTTGACAAATTACATGTTAATTAGCATCTACACGTTAAGCTGAGTCCAATGAGATCAAGCTCGGCCTCTTGCTACACCGAGATCCTGTCCTAGACCTAGGTGTACCATGTAAAATACATGTTACCATTAGCTAGAGTGTCGTTCTTGGTGTCATTGGACTCAGCTCAACGTGTAGATGCTAAATAACATGTCATTTGTGACAAATCTTTATCGGGAAGCAAATCAATAGCTGCTCAGTATTGATTAAGGCCTCCAATTTCGACAGCTAATTACTACCATTAAACATGTTCGAATATGCTCATGTGTGGCACCGTTGCAATCGCCTGGAAGCGTAGATGTTGAAGGACACCTTGTTCGTCCTCTTACCCCACCGGAAAGATATTTACATGCTTCTGATTGACTAATGAATTGATTCAGCTATTCCCCCAGAAGTCTGGGGTCAAAAGGTCAAAAGGAGACAGCGCCACGCCGGGGTGGATCCAGATCTCGGGCAACAGCGCAGGGTTGCCAGGTCCTGCAAAAAACGTGCCCCCCACATACCGTTCAAAATCCACCCAAAATGTCCTAGAAGCATCCCAAAAAAAAAGATATTATTGGCCATTTTGGCCAACGTTTTGAAAGTAATAATATTTGAGGGAATATTTTTTTGTTGTTGTTTTAGCAGCGAAATGCACCGTGTGCGTGTGTGCGTGTGTGTGTGTGTGTCTGTGTCTGTGTCTGTGTGTCTGTGCGTGCGTGTGTGTGCTTGTGTGTGTGTGTCTGTGCATGTGCGTGCGTGTGTGTGTGTGTATAACACGCTATTTTATGTTGAAATGCGACGTAATCCAGTGTTCACGAAACGTACACTGTCAACGTAGGTATGTTTTTGGCGACTGGGTTGGCTCTCAGATATACGTGTTTCTAACAAGATGATATCATTAAAAGTTACATAAAGTAACAGTTTAATAACACAAACGCAGGAAGCACGTGAGCTGCTAGTTTAGCGAAAGCAACCTGACGTCGTTGAAACATGCGAGCGAGCCGATCAACTCCTAATAACTATAAAACTAAAGATCAGACACAATCACTGACTGAAGATTATGCAATTAAAAAGTATATTTCTCGCTAGAAATGTTATTAGAAACACGTTTAACGGTGAATCGGTCCTAAAATATTGCATTTCCCATTCAGATAATAAAGATTAATAAAGATCATACACATTCACTGACTGAAGATTATGTAAGGAAAATGTACATTTCTCGCTAGAAATGTCATTAGAAACGCGTTTAATGGTGTATCTGTCCTAAAATATTGCATTTCCCATTCAGATAATAAAGATTAATATAAGCTACGCCGTGTTCCGGAGCCGCGGGGGATTCTGGGAATTGGGGTTCTCAGTTGACAAATGGGGCTTTTGTTAACTTGTTTTGTTGTTAGGATTAAGTGGGGTTAATGGGTTCGGGATGTTATGTGGTTGTGTGTTGTTCTATTAACATTGTCCGTGTGTTCATTATTGTCGACACCGTCACCGAGAGTGACGTGACCATCGTTTCGCGCAGCTGTTCCGTGTTGAAGTCTCGTTCTATAAAAACCAACTCTCGTTGTCGAGCGTTCAATAAAAACCAACTCTCGTTGTCGAGCGTGCCCCCCCCCTACAAACGTGTCTCCCCCCCCTCAACAAACGTGTCCCCCCCCCCCCCCCCTTCAACTAACGTGTCGTCGTCGTCGTCGTCCCCCCCCACAATCGTGTGTCGTCGTCCCCCCTCAACAAACGTGTCTCCCCCCCCCCCCCCCCTCCCCGGTCCACAACAGTCTCCCCCCCCCCCCCCCTAAACAATCGTGTCCACAATTTGCCGCGAAAGCCGTGAAACCCAAACCCCGAAACCCGCCTCCACAGCGGCACACGTGGATACTGTAGGTGTAACACGCTATTTTTTACGTTGAAATGCTACGTATCCAGTGTTCATGGAAACGTACACCACTGACGTTTTTTCTTGGCGACTGGGTTGGTGTATGTGTGTGTGTGATTGTATTTGTGCCTGTGTGTGTGTGTTTGTTTACATTACTTCCACGTCCATTGCAGGGATTCCGACAGGGAAGTGTGTTCGTTTCAACGACACCATGAAGACATGCCAGATCCAGGGCTGGTGCCCGGCAGAGATAGACTACATCAAGACGTAAGATGGTTGACCTTCCTTCTGCCTTGTCCCACTGCAGTGTCTCCCACCTCAATCCTTCCCTCTCACATCCTTGTTTCTCTCTCTCAGCGAACCGATGAAGGAGGTGGAGAATTTCACCATCTTTATCAAGAACAGCATACGTTTCCCACTGTTTGACTACACCAAGTAGGACTCGTTCCAACCTACGTCCCAACCTCCATCAGCATACCCATACCTCCAGCTGTTTCATTCTGGGATGTGTGTGTGTGTGTGTGTGTGTGTGTGTGTGTGTGTGTGTGTGTGTGTGTGTGTGTGTGTGTGTGTGTGTGTGTGTCTTTGTGTGTGTTTGTGTGGGTGTGTGTGTGTAGTTGTAGTTTATGTCAAATTGCGTCATACACAGACAAATCAGTGTATTTTATATGGAAAGAATGTTACTGATTTTGTGTGTGTGTGTGTGTGTGTGTGTGTGTGTGTGTGTGTGTGTGTGTGTGTGTGTGTGTGTGTGGTTGTGTGTGTGTGTGTGTGTGTGTGTGTGTGTGTGTGTGTGTGTGTGTGTGTGTGTGTGTGTATGCGTGTGTGCACGTCATAGGGGGAACTTTCTCCCCACGATCAATAAGAGCTACATCTCTTCCTGTAACTTCGACATGGTCCACCACAAGTACTGCCCCATCTTCAGGGTCGGAGACGTGATCCAATACGCTCAGCAGGACTTCATGAAACTGGCGCATAAAGTACATATTATGGACACATAAATCAGAACATAATGCTCTCTCTCTCTTTCTCTCTCTCTCTCTCTCTCTCTCTCTCTCTCTCTCTCTCTCTCTCTCTCTCTCTCTCTCTCTCTCTCTCTCTCTCTCTCTCTCTCATATATATTAATATGTATTGTATCTGTAGCTCTCTCCCCTCCTCACATGCATCTCCCTCTCTCCAGGGAGGGGTCATAGGGATCAAGATTGCGTGGATGTGTGACCTGGACCGGGGAGACGAACACTGCAGCCCGTCCTACTCTTTCACCCGCCTGGATGCCATGTCCCAGAATAACTCTATCTCCCCCGGTTACAACTTCAGGTTAGTACTCTCCAGTGGCGGCTGTTGATCAAAAATGTTTGTGGGGCGCATTAATAGAGGGGGGGTCTCAAAAAAAATAAATGATTTGGTAGATTTGATTTCCTGTATTTGGGTGCATTTTGGGCATGGCCACTACCTATTACCTATTACCTACTATTAATTCAGATTCATAGCCTACATACTGACTTGCAGGGCCTGGACAAGCTTACAAAGCATATACAGACCTACTTTATTGCCATTCCAACAGCCATTTCTATTTGACCTATTGTTGTTATTCTGATATTGAGACAAATCATGATTACTGTCCTATAGCGTCCATTTTTTTGTGAGTCTCAAAATGCAGTTAGAAATATGGGACAGTTGCTTCATGTTGTTTATAGGCTACAGGCCGAAAGTCTAAATGAATATGTAACTTGCCTGCTCCTATTAAACAATACATATTATACCACCAGGTGTGAGTTTGATTAGCTTTACAAGCCGTTTCGAAAATCTGCCCCATATGACATCACTAGTGGGTTTGTCCACCTAGATCTGTGCTGGATAGATCAGTCTACCAGCCTTCCCAGTGGACTGAAGTAAACGTTGCTCATCTATCTAGCACAGATCTAGGTGGACACGCCCACTAGTGATGTCATATGAGGTAGATTTTCGAAACGGCTTGTAAGGCTAATCACACTCACACCTAGTGGTATATAATGCCTCCTTTAAGTATAACATTGCTTGGGGAGTCCAAATCCTCCACTGAATTGGTTGGAAAGTGCTTACCACTCTCTGCCAATTAGCAATCTATCTCTTCTCTACATGTAGTTGTGTTTCGCGAATGCTGCTTAGGGAGGTAGCCTATTTGATTGATTTGCTGAATGGTCCAATCATGTGCTGATAACGAAAGAAGAGCTATACCATTGGCCTAGGGCGCACACTGGTGCGACCCGACGGCAAATTTTCTTGCGCCAATGAAAAGCTGTCTTTGCTTGACAGACAGCAAATAGTTTGCAAGCTTACATTGACTTCAACGTGGCCGGCGCCCCTGAATTGGAGGAGGGCTTTATTTTTAATGACCAATAACTAGCCTAGCCCAAATCATTGACGTTCAGACGCATTTAAATGGTTGCTGGCAGTGGCAAGTAGTCTATCGCACAATTAACGAGGATAAACGCTATGTATTTTTGTTCATCTATTTCGTATTTATAATAGTTGATTCATAGTTGGCAGATATATTCAAGTGAATATTTCACGGAGGGGCGGCACCCTAGTGCTCTCGATTGACCCACCGCCACTGGTAATCTGTATATATATATATATATATATATATATATATATATATATATATATATATATATATATATATATATACATACATGTATATATTAATAATTATTAGGTAAGTGCTGCAAGCAGCGCTCAACTATTCTCTACAAACGTCTCTAAATTTCTACAATATATGACCCTACGCCTTCCACAATTTTCCGCCTAGACATTACATTCCACTTTTAAAAGGTTCATATTAGCTTGAAATACTGCGCTAGTGTTGAATTATTTTTCTTTTTTTATCTTTGACAATTCAACTACTTCAGACTTTGCAACTAGGTTAAGGCGAGACACGGCAGGTGAAATATCGATTTTTTCATGCCCTGGTCAAATTTGAGATTTTGAGCTAGTTTGCCTCTTTAACTTGTTATCTTTCATACTACCGTAAAGAAAACGTCAAAATTACACATTTATGTGTCTGTTTCACTGATTTAGTTCAGCCGCGGCATCCATTTCGTCCTAAAGAACTAAAGTCGATTCATTGGCTGACGGCGCTTTTCTGCTAACGTGATTCGCTCAGTGCCTCACGTGTTGTCTTTTTGACATTTCCGTGTTAGCTGGCCGCGGGAACTTTAGAAATGCCTCGTCTTCAGTGGCGGCGCCAGAGATTTTTTTCTGGTGGTGCTATGGGGGTGCTCGGCGTTTTACTGAGGGTGCTATGAAATTAGGGTGATATCATATGAGTCTCATTTTTCTCTACTACAACACCTCCCCACCATATCGTCACATATGTTTACACGTTTGCTCTCTAACGGGTCTTTGGGGTACATAAAAAGCGCCATTCAAATCGATCGTATTATTATTGTCAGTAGGCTACTTCTGACGGACGCGCACAAAGCCGCGTTCATATCCGACGGTCAAAATGGATGCAGCATGTTATAGATAACGTAATCCGAAATACTTCACTTACTTCAGTGTGTGGATTAAAGTTTGCGCCAGATGACTACCAGGTCACCACTACCATGAGCGACAAATTAAACTAAACATACCAAGTTCAATACACTTCTAACTAAAGACGGCAGATTAGAACGTCAGATATAATTAATTTAAACAGGCAAAGAGTCAGAAATGCTTTCAAAAAGATTATATTATTTTAGGTCACAATCAAAACATGAAACCAAACAGTAGGCACTCAAAACCACAATAATAAGATATCAAAAAGTGTATCAAAAAGTGCACCCAAAACTATGCTTAAAATCCTTAAGAAAAACCAAAATCCAGGCAAGCCAGCAGATCAGGTGTCAGTTTCCACCTAAACAAGAACAATGTGACAGAAAAACACATTGTAAACCCGATTGCAAAAACCCAGCAGAATGCAACAGACAACACGGAAAAATCGTTCACTTACCTACGTCTTCATAACAGGACAATGCGCCTGTTGTTGTGGTTGAGAGCGAAGGCATCTATGATCCTGTCGATGTCCAAAGCCCGTGCTCGCAGAGGGTTAATCGCCAGAAGTGCAAGGTCACTGGTTCGGCCATCCCCACTGCTATTCCTCAGGTAGCTCTTCAAGCGACGCAGACAAGAAAAACTGCGCTCGCAGCTCGCAGATGTTACAGGCAGGGTCAGAGATATGGAGATCAATTTGTAGAGGTCCACGAAGGCGTCTTTGTAAGGCCGCATAAGGGATAGGAACTCCTGGTTGCTGTTAATGGTGCATCCTTGCTCTTCCTTCCTTTTCAGGAGCCGGCGAACTTGATGGAGTTCTGCACACAAATTCTCCTCGCTGACCCCATAATGGCGAGCCATGGGCAGAATAACTTGCTTGTCAAGGAATGATGGGTGATTAGGGCTTAGGGCTGGCAAGCCTGCCAGTACACCATTTGCTTCGATGGAAAAGCGTCGCCGGAGTTCCATTAACAACCTGTCTAAGACAGGATAGAATGACTGAGTTTTCAGTTCATCCATGCTGCCCATGCCTGGTCTTTCTATCGGGGCCTCCACAATAAAGCCCTCCAGATGTTTAGCTGTTTGGGTCTGCCTTTTCTCACGATGTACAGTAGCTATCCCGGTATTAACGCACATGTCTCCTGCCTGCTTACGGATTGCTGCCCAGTTGTCATCTGTACGTTTCTCCGATATGGCCGTGATCACAGATTGGGCCAGGTCATCCGCTGTCAAGAGATCGAAATTGGGAGACTGTAGCGCATCGGACATGAATTTGGTAGTTCTAAAAACATCCTCAAAAAGAATTAAATGCAGAACAAACTGCTCATCCATAAGGGAACTGACAGATTTAGCCTCTGTCCTCCGTTTCGCATTCTTGTCGCGAACAGTGTCACGCAGGGTAGCGATGATAGCCGGGAGAGTTCTCTTGACTGCACAGATAGCATCATACTGGCATGCCCAGCGAGTGTCACTCAGTCTCTTCAGCTCTATGCGCTGTGCCGTTGAAAGTTCCCTTTGTTTCTTCAGAAAGAGATCGTGCACCACTGACCCCGAAAAAACTTGTACAGTGTTTGCAACGTCTCAAAAAACTCAGCGGCAGCATCTACATTATGCACACAGTCCACCAACACCAGGTTAAGCCTATGAGCATGGCAGTGTATATAAACTGCTTGCGGCACCTCTCTTCTGAAAAGTTCTTGGACTCCGTTGTTACATCCAGACATGACTGAGGCACCATCATAGCACTGGCCAACACAACAATTCAGGTCAATACCGCACCGACTGAGCGTCTGCTTGATGCTTGCAAAGAGCGAGTTTGCGTCTAGTCCATCAGCTGGGGTGAAATGCAAGAATTCCTCCACCACTCTCTCTGATTCCGTGTTCAAATAACGCACGATCACTGAAATTTGCTCTTTTTTGCTGATGTCTTTGCTTTCATCCACCAAAATGGCAAAATGTTCAGCGTCCTTAACCTCATCCCTTAATTGTTTCCTAATCATTTCTGCCATTACATTGATGATCTCATTCTGCACGTCATGGTGCACATACTTTGCATTTGACGGGTTGTTATCTGACTTTTTCTGAACGGTTTTGTCAAATTTTCCAATTACAGACAGCAACTCGCGGAAATTACCCCTGTTTGCTGAATCCTCATCTTCAATGTGGCCTCGCTGTGCGATCCCCTGACAGGCAGTATAGCGCAAGCTTTCCACAACGCCCATCATGTACCTTCTGTTCTCCTGGATCAATACCGAATGTCCTTTATCCAGCATATTTGTTCTTTTTGAACCGCTTTTTGCTTTTAGCTTTTAGCTTAAACTCAGTCCATGCCTCCATGGCAAATTTGTGTCCCATACTTTCGTGATGGCCCTTAAAAGATGCTGTTGCTTTCCGCCAGTTATGAAAGCCACTGGTTGTATACGTTGGCTCCCGATGAAACCCGTGCCCTCCTCCACCGAGAAAATGCCTGCAGGCAAAGCAAAAGACGGCATCCTGGGATACACTGTATTCCAACCACGGATATGGTTCCATCCAGCCCTTGCAGAAACTTCTTTGCTGGACTCCAAACATCCGAGTTGGATATTTGTGTAATGTTGGTCTTTTCGGACCATCCTGGGCGTTCATGCTTAAGTCACCCAGGGTGCTAGCATCATGGCTAGCAGCGGCGCCCTCAGTAGAGGTGAAGGGTTGACTACTTGGACCAGGACTTTCCTCTTCTTGTTCTACATCAGAATCATCCACTACCTCCTGCCTTTTTTCTTCCTCTTGAACGTCTCCTTCAACTCGAGGATTTTTTCGGATCAAATACCGATCCATTTTCGTGATTTTGTGACCACTTGATTTAAAATTAATTGACCGATCGCCAGGATTACTGTTACTTAGCCGTTAGCCTACTACTCATTTGAACAATCACGTTCACGCACGCGGCACGCCACGTGTCTGTGTCGTGCTACGTGAACAATCTGTTTATTTCAATCTGTTATTTTCTTTTGTGATTAAAATATTATTATCACACAATACATTTTATTAAGAACTCAGAATGATTATTATTTTTTTTTCTTATTTTACCATTATTTTCTTGGGGGTGCTATGGGGGTGCTATGGCCAATCTAGGGGGTGCTCTAGCACCCCCTAGCCCCCCCCCTGGCGCCGCCACTGCTCGTCTTACTAAATTGTCCGCTAAAAGAAAGACACAAATGGGTCTAGCAAGATCCACGAGAATATATCAGCCGGCCGAATTGCCTCATAACCCTCCAGTGAACAGCGCGTCCGGTCGTAAGTTGTTTACTAACCGTGAGGTGATAGAGGGTGCCACTGACTGCGCGACACAGCAGTGGTTGATTGTCCATGTCTCTCGTCTAAATGAGATGATAAATGATCTTCTGTGTCCTAACTGTGCTGAATCGGATCTGTCAATAAACATTGATCAAAAAAACCAGGGCTTTTGCAGTAGCCTGATTCTGGAGTGCAACCGTTGTAAAGCTGAGGGTGGGTATCGGCGAAGCGTGTATACATCCACACGACTGCAAAGTGAGACCCGCGGAGACGTCGCCTTTGACGTAAATGTGCGAATGGTGCTGTTGGCACACGAGTTGGGCTTGGGTTATGCTGCGCTGAAAAAGATCAGCAAGGTTTTGGGGATCCCTTCCCTTCATTTGAAAACGTACCAGCGACATGACAAAAGAGTTACAGGTAGGCTATGGAAAGATGAGGAATGATTACAGACTTGGATGATAATAATGTAGGTCTAGTAATAATAAATATATGTAGGCTACTGTATTAGGTAAATGTACACATTATTATGGTAGATAGGTATTAACTCAATACACATCCAACATAATTATGTTACACCACTAGTAGTAAACATAATACACCATACAACAGATAATATTATATTAGGCTAATAATACATTATGTTATTCTTTTGATTATGTTATAAAAAAAAAGGACATAATAAAATGAGCAGATGTTGACACAGTGTGTATTTTAATTTTAGTGGCAGAAATTGAGAGGGGACTAGGGTCCTTGCACAAGGCCAGGGAGAGCATCAGGCAGGCGTATGCAGATATGGATCCGGAGGTGGCTGAGTCACTGAGGCAGGATACGGATGCTGTGATAGACATTGGGGTCTCCTTCGATGGGACCTGGCAGAAGCGAGGCTTCACCTCACACTACGGTGTGGGTGTCTGCATTGACATCCTGACAGGTCTCGTTATAGATTACGAGATCCTGTCATCTTACTGCCATGCATGCGCCTGTAAGAACAGTGTGTTGAAAGCAGGAGAAATCAGTGAGGAGGAGTTTGACAGCTGGAAAGAAGGCCACAAGGCTGACTGCGCTAAAAACTTTGCTGGCTCCAGCAAGGCCATGGAGCAGGAGGCTGCCAAAAGGATGTGGGGTAGGTCAGTGAGCCGTCATCAGCTCAGGTACACGGAGATGCTGTCGGATGGAGATAGCTCAGCATTCCGGCAGGTAGTAGAGCTGAAGCCCTACCCGGGTCAGGAGGTCACCAAACTCGAGTGCATTAACCATGCTCACAAAAGAATGGGCACTGCACTCAGAAAGATAAGTGTAGGCAAAAAATTGGGTGGCAAGGGATCAGGGAAACTCACGGCAAAGAAGTGCAAATCTCTACAAAATTTTTACAGGGGGGCCATTCTAAATAATCAGGGAAACATTGAGGGCATGAAGTCTGAGATATGGGCGGGCCTGCTCCATTGCATGTCTACTGACGAAGTGCCATTGCACAACAGATGCAACCCCCAGTGGTGCTTCTTTAGGAGGGCGGAAGACAACGGAGAGACCCCTGACAGCCACTCGCTTCACTCAAAAAACCATTTGTCCCGGGAAGTGGGTCAGACACTTGTGCCCATTTATCACCGAACGTCAAGTGACAGTCTCCTGCAAAAAATGCAGCATGGGGGCACACAAAATAACAATGAGTGCCTCAATTCAGTTATATGGGCTCGCTGCCCAAAAACAGTGTTTGTGGGGAGAAACAGAGTGGAGGCGGCTGTAAGCATGGCCATATCATCTTTTAATGAGGGTGCGTCAGCCATCCTTAATGTGATGGCCAACCTGTGGCTGGAGAGCACAACAATCACCCTAAACACCATCAGGGAAGCTGACATGCTGAGGGTCACCAAGGCAAATGCCATCCTGTCTCCTCAAACAAAGGGAAAGAGAAAACATGAGAGCAATGAAAGAAAAGTGAAAAGGCACCAGCAAGAACAGGAAGAGGGGGCGACATATGGTGCAGGGATGGAAATGTAGGCCCAATGTTCTGTATATGCAAATCAATTAATTACCATAGCCTACTTAAACTAGATTAAAAAAATGAATTGCATGTTTTGTGTAATCATTTTGATTTAAGTTATGAACTGGTTCATGATGATACAGTATGTATAAGTTCAAATCTTACCTTATTCACCTGCACAATACCGTATAATTAACCAGCCTGTTACAGCAGTTGTTGGCTTTCTATGGCTGCCATGTTATTAAATTATTTATTTAAATGTTCTTTATATATTCAAAACTGTTATGACTAAGAGCTTGAGCCTTTATTTTGCGTTCTAGTAGATTTTTGCTGTATAAATGTATGAAAATCCCCTATATAAATCTTTAAATGCCGTTTTCTCAGAATGAGTGTTTTTCCATTTTTAGGTGCACATTTCTCAGCCTATGTAGAACCTAGGTACACCACACTTCCCAGTTTCACACATAGCATTGTTATGAAGACATCTACACATGGATTTATTTATAAATTGTTCCTGGCCAGATTTATGGGTCATTTTACCTGGAAATCATGGCGAAAATAGGGTTTTTAAGGCCATGGATAGTATATTTTGATTTCCCAGGTCATAAAAGCAGATATCCTAAAATCCATGTGAGGATTTTTTGTCATTTGATATATAAACAAAATAAAAAAAGAATTTTGGTCCTGGCTTTATCACAGTTTAAAATTCATGCACCGGAAATATATGCAAAAACGTGCATATTTAATGAGATTCAGCCTAATTAGCATAATTAAATATGCAAACTTCAAAGACTTGTAATACATTTTTTTCTTATAATGATGTATGTAATCAACTGGTAAAGTTTCATGGTGATCCCTTGTATTGAACATTTTTACCCTATTCACCTGCCATGTCTGGCCTTAATCTTCAAATATATTAAAACAGATTTTCAATATCGTTTTTTCAGAATCAACTGTTTAATTTTAAACCTGCTTCGTATACTTTCAGTTGGCCTCATACGTTGAGGCTAGAGTTAGTTATGATGTCACCCGCTCTAGCCAATGGTGGCTATCACACAATCTTACCATTTTGGACGTTGCAGAGCCTATCAACGTCAACCTTGAATCACAATGTTAAGCTTGAACGGTTACAATATTTCTTCTATTTCTTGTTTGACTGGAGCTATGATGATTAATAGATTGGGAATACGATTGTTCTACATCGGGCGTTTGTGTGTGGGGACCCCCATTTATGTAGCTAGAGGCTAGGTGCATCTTACGTATCCGGTGTACTTCCGGTAGAAGCTAAATGCTAACATAAACCATCTTTTTCAAGGCAAGCTATCTAGACAAACAATATTTCGATGAAAGAGACTCCAAGGAGTCTAACGGTACAAGCCTTATAATTCAGTGATCTTATCTTGATTAACTAGATGCGAAAGAATAACGTCAATAACACAAGTGATGACCCACCAACACACACACACACCCCATACCACACCAAACCGAATACAAACACTTACTTACAATGACCGTAACACTGAGTTGATTCAACCATTTCAAACTTTATCATAAAATAAAATATTATGATTTTATTGTTTTACTACAGTGTTTACCAATGCATCATTTATGCAAAGTATTGGCTCTGCTCACTCTAATTTTCTTTTTGTATGTAAAGGTTTGCCAAGTATTACAAAATGGACAATGGGACCGACTATCGTACATTAGTCAAAGCCTTTGCTATCAGGTTTGATGTGCTGGTCAATGGAAATGTGAGTGTATGTTTGTGCATCTGTGTGTGTTGGTCTAAGTTTGTTTGTGACTGTCTGTGTTGATGTGTTTGTGTGTGTGTGTGTGTGTGTGTGTGTGTGTGTGTCTGTCTGTCTGTCTGTCTGTCTGTCTGTCTGTCTGTCTGTCTGTCTGTCTGTCTGTCTGTCTGTCTGTCTGTCTGTCTGTCTGTCTGTCTGTCTGTCTGTCTGTCTGTCTGTCTGTCTGTCTGTCTGTCTGTCTGTCTGTCTGTCTGTCTGTCTTTGTGTGCGGGGATTTGTGTTTGGCTTTTTTCTTGTTAAACCTCTCTTTAGGGTTGGAGGCATGCTGACCTTATTATTATTATTATTACCAGTGATCGTCAACCTTAACATTCATATGAAATTAAACTAATGCTAAATAAAAAATAAGGATTTGACTGACTATAAAGAGTGGGAACTGGGTCACTAGCGCTCATGTAATAAACAAACTGTATTAATCCACAGGCTGGAAAGTTCAACATGATCCCCACACTCATAAACATGGTGGCGGCCTTCACATCTGTTGGCGTGGTGAGTCTCCTTCAGGGTCACATGACCGCGATGCCAAGTTGCACCCTTCCTACTGCCTTCTGGTTGGCCACAGGTGACATGTGGCAGAGCAGTACGAAGCCAGATCCATTCCTGGGTTTAACTTTATTTCTCTGTCTCTGTGTGCTTCCCAGGGCACGGTCCTCTGTGACATCATCCTGCTCAACTTCCTGAAAGGGGCCGATCAGTATAAAGCCAAGAAGTTTGAAGAGGTAAGTCCAGACCCCAGCAAGTAGGCGACCATAGCTCTGTCACGTCTCATCAGAACACTAATAAACATACACACAACCCTGTACTGCAGCCATGGATTTTCTTCAGCCTTTGAAACGATGTGTCATACTAAACACAACCCATTCACAGCTTTGAACCATTTGGCAGTTCAAAAGCTAGCGGCGGCTTTACGTCCCTTCCTTTCCAGCTCTTAGTAATGCCCTCTGCCAATACTGACCTTCTCACTTCTTTCTCCACCAACCCATATTGATTCAGATAGAAGAAGTGTTTGAATGAACCCCATCTAAATGGGGGTAGCTGGGTCTCGTTGTTTGGTGGCACTCCCTCTAGTTTTGAACAAAAGAGATTTCTGCAGTGAAGTAGTACCATAGTACAATCATATCGTAATGAACTATCAGCTAAACCTAATGATGAGCTTTGCATTCACCATCTGTCTGTTATTTAAGGCAGCACAATGCAGGTGAGGAGTGCAATGAATGAATGAGTGTTATGAAATGGTCCAACGTTTTTCTTGAATCTTTTTTTAGGTGTCAGACACCGAGATCGACTCCCATATCAACGGCTTGTATCGCTCCCAGCTGTCGCTGAGACATGATGAGAAACAATCCACTGACTCATTCTCCTTTGGACATTTTGGATAATGGATTAGGGCAACAGCCAATACCAGAAGTGGTAAAAGCAAAAGGGCGGGACAAGGGCAGTAAAATGAGATGAGTTACGGATCTTTCAAAAGCATCTCATTAGAGGAGAAATGAATAATACAGGCATATAAACTTTTATCTTCCTCTTAAAATGTATTAAATTAGTTAGGTTATTCCATGAAATATGTAATTATAGGTTATCATTAATTGCAAAATAACGTAGCATTTATGGGAAAAAAAGTTCCAGCTCTGGGAAAACCTTATTTTTCCATCATATAGCATTAGAAAACAATGCCAATACACATGGGTTGTCAGCATTGCAGACTAGTATTGTGGTTGCAACAATTATTTTCTGAGAAAAGAGAAAGGAAAGAGCCCTGTTTTAGAACAAATTACTAATGCATTCTATGAAATTACTAGACTAGACTGACATAATATATAGAACTGAGTAATTACCCGAAGGATTCTGGAAACTGGAAGTGCCTTGAAAAACTCGAAAATTGGCTAACTGAGTTTCCTCTTCTGCAATTAACCAAACATTTGTCTAAAAAAAAAACAAGTGCCAGGGATAAAGCATGTTGGAAAAGCATGACAACTATCTAACAGGCCATTTGTCACCATAAATGAGGCCATATCTTGCCAAGTGAACAACCAAATGCTGACTAGTAAGCTGGAGGAAAGCCTTTCACATTGGGCAGGAGTACGAGAAACAGTTGTTCACAAATAATGCCTGATCAGAGCCATGTTAATGCCTGGCGTGCCTTCCAACAGCCTCAGAAAGTATCCTGGTGAGTTCAGGTCAAATGACTTATTATACTTTTTCCATCCCTTTTGGCGTTACATGATAGAGGCCACTGGCTGGCAGGACAGGGCTGAGGAACTGAACCCATGGGTAGACTTGGGTTGACAGGTTGATTATACAGATACTGGTCACTCACACATGCTATGCCAAAAGGGATATATTTCTCTTGTCTTGATGAAAATGATGATGATTGGCGACTGATTGATAATTTAGCACATTTAACAGCATCCCTCTTCCATAACCATGTTCTCTCCCTGACAACTTGTCAGGTTGGTTTTAAATGAGCTCCACATGCATCACAATGCCTCATTATTGTTTGACATCCTAAATAAAATCTTGAAAGGGAACGTACAGTTTCTGGAAAGGGTAATGTTTTTCTGTGTTTATTTTTAATAATATGCAGAACAACTGCATCAAAGGAACGTGTAACTCATGAATGTGTTTGGATGTGCTGAGTTAGATGTCTGAGAGCCTGCCTCTTCAGAATCATAAACTTGCTAGAAAGGTCTACTCAAACACATTCCACCAAGTCCTCTCAAAAGGCCATATGCTCTGTGTTATGGGAATATAACGGTTGCTTGTGTGGCGGGAATTTTGAGCCATGTCAATCATAACCTGACCGAACTGGGTAGAATAAAGAGTCATAGCGAACTTATAACAATTATGTTCATACATTTGGGTAAAACAGTACAGTGACATACAACGATCATACAACAAACTAACAACAATCCTCAAAAAACAGAAACAATGATAGGCCTATCATATGGGGCCTAGATGGGAGTCAGCCTGTCGCTCGAAGAGCTCCGCAGGCTGAAGACCCCTTGATGGGAATCACCCTGTGCCTATGGCGACACATTAGTGCCATAAAGCACTGATGTGATAAAACATGCATTCGGGCGTATTATATTATATCACACGCGTAGATATTAATTGCGAGCGCGCAAATTAACTCTGCGCGAGCGCACTCAGAGCGCTGCTCCCCGAGCGAGGAAAACAGCTCCTCGAGAGCATTACCTCGTTGCAAGCGAGAGCGGGAAATAACTTTGGTCGCAGAAAACAGCCTCAGCCTCTCGCGAATGATGTTCTGCTCTCGCGCGCAAATTAAGTTTTGGCACTATGGGGAGGGAACCAAGGCAGGGCGGGCTTTCCTATGATTCGCCGTTTCTGAAGCGCGATATTTGATTGACAGCCCTCCTCAGCCCTCCTCTCATTCAATTCTGAATTGTACAGTAAATGGCTGAAACGATAGTTACGTATTGTAACTCTAGATTCTATGAGTATAGGCGCAGCCTTTTAAGTTTCAGCCTCATTGTCCTTTAAATAGCTGAAGAAAAGCTGTTTATTGGGAGCAGAACGTCCGCCGGCGCCCGACTATATCTGCGAAATGCTGACGTCTTTGAGGCACGGCGCACGCGGACGTAATTGAGGCCCACGCTGTCGGTGGGCGGGGATTACACATTTTTCAGTGCTACGGCTCACGCCTAGGGATAACCCAATAGCGATAGCCTTAAAAGGCTGCGCCTATACTCATAGAATCTAGAGTTACAATACGTAATTATCGTTTCAGCCATTTACTGTACAATTCAGAATTGAATGAGAGGAGGGCTGAGGAGGGCTGTCAATCAAATATCGCGCTTCAGAAACGGCGAATCATAGGAAAGCCCGCCCTGCCTTGGTTCCCTCCCCATAGTGCCAAAACTAAATTTGCGCGCGAGAGCAGAACATCATTCGCGAGAGGCTGAGGCTGTTTTGTGCGACCGAAGTTATTTCCCGCTCTCGCTTGCAACGAGGTAATGCTCTCGAGGAGCTGTTTTCCTCGCTCGGGGAGCAGCGCTCTGAGTGCGTGCGCGCGCTCGCAATTAATATCTACGCGTGTGATATGATATAATACGCCCGAATGCATGTTTTATCACATGAGTGCTTTATGGCACTAATGTGTCGCCATATGTGCCCCTCCAAGAGATGCACAAGCTGAAGACCGATGTTTTGACTTATGTTTTGACTTCGTCCACACGGAGCCGAAACGGGCGTAAACGATCCGGTTTTGTTTTATGCGGTTCAGGAATATATCCGTAAAGACGGAGTCACTGCGAAACCGCATTGAGCTGAAGAAACGCTGTGGTAAATATTCAAGGCGCTGGTTCTCCACAGAAAAAGTGGAGCGCATCAAGCCTGAGATTAAACCTTTTAAATTGAGCAGAAAACCTTTTTAATGTACAGTTAGTAACTACATTTATCAAGGGGCTTTATTTAAAGTTACAAAAAGAATACAAATAAAATAATATATAAAAAATTCAACGCAACTCTGACGTCCCCCAGCTGGTGGGGGGCTAATGACGTCATCGTATGCGTTTCAGGCGTCCACACGAATCCTAACAAGAAACCGCATAGGTCCGGATAGATTTGAAACCACCTCCGAGGGTGGTTTCAGAAATCTCCATTCGCCGGCTCCGTCTGGACGGTCGGCCGAAACGCACAAGACTATGCGGTTTCACCCAAAAATCGGCTCCGTGTGGACGGGGCCTAAACACAGACTTCTTACTGTACGTCCACACGAGAAGCGAATTGAGCTACCAAATCGCCGGAAGTCATTCACTTTCTATGGGCAAGAGCGACCAAAGCGACCAACGCTACCAGCGGCCAAAGTTCAGCGACCAGAGCGTCCAAAAAAAGTCGAAAACTGTTTAACTTTATGCAAATTACTATGACGCGTTTCAGCAGCCAGACACTGACAGCCAATCGTAATGTAGACGCTCTTTGCTTGCGTGGATCCCAGGGAACACCGAACACCGGCACTTTGGTTCCTATACCTACTGTTTTGGTTCCTACTGACTACAAAATGTCGACGGAAAAATGAATCGCGGCTGTAACTGGGCACCCGGTGTTGTACGATCCGAGCCTTTTTCATTTCAGAGAACGCAACAAAAAGGCTCTGGCCTGGGCGGAGGTGTCACGTGTGGTTGGTTGGTCTGTATGCGAGTTAATGAAACGTTTGAGATTATTGTAAAATAGGCGCGATACATATGTAACCGAGATCCTATCATACTAATCTCCCTTGCTCTGAATGGGACGATATCGTTTTCAAATATCGAAAATACATACGTTGTGCAAAGGAATAATACGTTGTGCAAAGGAATAATGCACGCATATTAATGCAAATTAATAATGCACGGAACAAACGTTTCACTTCAATGTGGTTTAATTGACAGCTGACAAATGACCATTTAGCTTTTATCCAAAGCAACTTACAATATGTCATTTGACATAAGAAGTGAAACAATATATGATAATGATAATGACAGCTGTGTTTTCTGTTTTGTGTTCAATAGTTAATGAGTGCATCAAGAAATGGAAGGGTCTCAGGGACACCTACAGGAAGAATAGGAAAAAGGAAAGGAGGAGGAGTGGTGCAGGGGCAGGTGGAGGGAAGCCATGGAAGTATGCCCGCATAATGGCCTTCATAGATCCATTCATGGAAGACCGCCATAGCCAGACCAACATGGCAGGGCCAGTGAGTGAGAGTGAGAGTGAGGAGGACACAGACCAGGCAGCACCAGGGAGAACAACGGTCCAGGACCAGGAGGCACCGGTCGATAATCAGGCAGCACCAGGGAGAGCACCGGTCGAGGACCAGGAGGCACCAGAGAGAGCACAGGCCGCTGACCAGCTAGCACCACAGGCCGAGGAGCAGGCAGCAGGAAAGAGCAGGAGAAAGACAGGACGAGGCAGAGACCAGACTCGTGATGCACTTGATGCGGAGAGGCTCATCACAGCTATAGAGGCTGTTAGCAATCGAGTAGTGAGTCAGAGTCCTCCAGAGGGCTCTGTCTCACTATTCTTTCGAAGCCTCCAAGAGGATTTCAAAAAGCTGTCTCTTAAGACTCGAGAGGATCTAAAGTTCGAAATGTACAGGATGGTGTACGAGGCCAAGTGTTGTGAGGTTGACATGTGAGATGAGGGGAACGGGGTGCAGCTGACAACATTGTGAGGGGTGTTATATTAAGCTTATTACCCTCGCAGTGCTGTAAGCTGCACCTTGTTCTTCTCCCTCACATGCCATTTATATATACACACACACACACACACACACACACACACACACACACACACACACACACACACACACACACACACACACACACTTCAATTTTACAACTTTCTTTTGATGTTCTCTTTCACATGTACACAAGTTTGTTTCTTTGTTTGTTACGTTCCCACATGTGCACTTTTATCAGCATTTGCTGATTTGTTAAATTGAATAAATATTTCCAAAAACAAGCTGTTGTGTTTATTATTTTAAAATCGACAATGTTATTGTAAAATATAGGCCTATGCTTTGAGGACATATTAAATGACTGCAACTACCATGGTTTATAATGTAGTATACAATGTAATGTGTAGGAGCCATCTATGTTCACCCTTTAGTTTAGTTATTTTAGCCACTTGGGGAGTATTGCATTGACTGTGGCAACACTGGGATCACTGGGAATTATGTATATACAGGTGAGATGATCAAACATATAGGATAGCTACCACATAATGTATTATTTATTGCAGAAATGGAAGTCATGCTCTTTGTTGAATTTTGGTGGCTCTTAAAAGAGCCGTTTTAAATGAATGCTCAAACACCAGGTTGCCAGCCAACAGCTCCCTCATTGGAGAAGTAGGAGACATACGCTTCCCTGACACGGGGGGCCTCCCGTGTGGCGTTGTTGCTGCCTGCTCTGTGAATACGCTGCAGGCCAGCAGCTTCACGGTTTGCAGATGGTCCTGCAGATGGTCCTGGTCGTGGTTGTGGTCGTTTTGTTGGCTTGGTGGTTTTCCTGATGAAGTTGTGCAGTATACAGGTCGCTTTCACACAGGCATCCACATTGCTAGGGCTGACCCCAATGACTCCTTTGTACATACGCCACTGGGAGGTGAGAATACCAAAGGTATTCTCAACGATCAGCCTAGCATGGGACAACCTGAAGTTGAAAGCCCTGCGGCTGCCATACAGGTGGGTCCCCGGAAAAGGCCGCATGAGGGCACGGCGCAGCGGAAAGGCCTCATCTGCCACGAAGACAAATGGCTGCAGTCCCAAATGATCAGCACCTGGTAGCAGAGCATCTTCTGGTATGCCAAGTGTGACGTCCCGCAGAGCCTGGCCAAAGATGGAATTGGCCAGGACACCACCATCACTGGTCCTATCATAGCTGCCCACATCCACCACATGAAAGAAGTACTGTGAATCCACCACTGCCAGGAGCACGATGGAGTAGGTTCCCTTGTAGTTGTAGTATAGGGATCCTGAGTTGTTTGGGGCCCTGATAACTAGATATTTCCCGTCGATTGATCCAAGGCAGTTAGGGAAGGCCCACCTCTCACGAAAGCCCTCCGCAATGCTGCTCCAATCATCTGTGGTGGGCACTGGCATGTACTCCTGTACCAAGGCATCCCAAATGAACCTGGTGACCTGGTCAACGATGATTGCCACAGTACTGCCCACACGGTAGCTGTAGGCAATTGTATGGTAGGAATCCCCCGTGGCCAGGAACCGCAGGCAAATGGCAACACGCTCCGCGGGTGGAATCGGGCGGTGGCAGTTGTTACGTTGCATTGTGATCAGCGGCCCAATCTTCGACAGCAAGCTGTCAAACTGCTCCCTGTCCAGCCTGAAGTAGCGCTGGAACCGGCCCTCGTCCAATCTCAGCTCCTGCACCAGCCGATGGAACTCGCCGTGCTGAAGACGACCTTGAAGGATCTCGTGGACCCAATTCCTCCTCCTCCTCCGGCGTCTTCGCAGGCACAGGAAAGCAGCAGCACCAATAGCGACGATATCTTGTGCATCCATAGTGGTTTGGATACCAAGCAGGGGCGGATGGTGTTTTTTTTCTAACAAATTCTATCGCAGCAAAAGTAGTTTTCAGTGTTCTAGACATATTACCTGTCATTGTCCAATCAGAATCGTCAGATTCAAGTCGCGTTTCTAATGGTCCCGCCTCTTTCTGGGCGAATTCATTGACGTGGAAAATCGCCCAAGCCTTCTCCGTTGACTCATATTAAACTAATGTCAAAACTTTATCGGAAAATGAGCCTTCAATGCATTTTCAATGGGGATTTGGGACTCGCCCTAACGTGCTTGCGTCATACGCAACTGGGCAAAGAGCGCGAAGGGATATCTTCGATCAAGTCACTTGCTAATTTCAACATTGCTGCGGATGTCTGCAATTCCGTTGCGTCTCTGAAAGAAGTTTATTTTAGTCGACGATCCAATTCAGATAAATTGGCATTAAAACCATCAGGACCTCCAAGACCAAAATTTAAAAAAAAAACGTTGCACGTCGACATTCTGTACCAGAAGCTCCAAAAGAAGGACATTGATGCAGCAGTCTTCATCAAAGGGCCCCTCGAGAGCTTCACAAGCAGTGTGCAGACCATTAGGTAAGATAACATTTATATTATTTGATCCATCTCAAAGCAAAGCTTTGTTATGAGAACATATGCATGAAAGGAGATTGTATTTGTGTTCTTTTTTATAATATATTGCCAGTGGTGTAATCTAGAATGCTTTACTCTGTGCTGGACATCCTGGTTAGGCGAGGCACAATGGATAGCTTAAAAACAGTTTTTAACACTAAGATTATGCATCCCTGCCCATTTTAAGTGGGTATATTCAGCATGCCTTCAGTGTGTCTTGAACAACCACATATAAAAGGTTGCCCATATTATATTGATATTTGATCGTTTTTTCTAAATGCATACTTGACTGTATAGATTTATGAGTGAGGTTACCAACACAATAGATAAAAAACAATGTTTAACACTAACATTATGCCTTCCTGCCCATTTTAAGTGGGTATGCTGACATCTTTTTACTGGATAAAGTGTGAACATGATCATCACATAGACTACAGTACTGAACACAGCCTAACAAACACATTATTGGTTTGTTTGCATTCAGAGACTCTGACCAGCTGCAAGAGCCATCAGGAACCGCTGACCAAGGACGGCTTTGACAGAAGAGGTGAAGCAGAGGCTGTCTGAAGAGGTCTGCGACACCATCCTGGCTCACACCAAAGCAAGGTTCTCTTTCACTGGCCACCTTGTGAGTGCTACCTTAGTACAAGGAATATGTTTCAAAGGTACTGCCATTCATTTCCTGTTGATGCTCTGAATGCCACCGTGAAGGCATATCCCACGCTGAACAAGGCAAAGCTCAAGACGGAACTGTCTCTGATCTATGAGAATCCTGAATCAAGTGTGCAGCTTCAGTGTGCATATTGTTTGTAGTTCTCTGCAAACCTATGGTGGTATCATGCCTTTAGTGTGTATATTTTATATAGTTCTCTGCAAACCTATGGTGGCATCATGCCTTCAGTGTGCATATTGTATGTAGTTCTCTGCAAACCTATGGTGGCATCATGCGCTCAGTGTGCATATTGTATGTAGTTCTCTGCAAACCTATGGTGGCATCATGCCTTCAGTGTGTCTTGAACAACCACACAAAAAAGGTTGCACATATTATATTGATATTTTATCTATTTGTATAAATGCATACTTGACTGTAGATAGATTTATGAGTGAAGTTACCAACACAATAGATTGGCCGTAACACACTCACCCCTTTTAGAATCACTCACTCACTCACTCACTCACTCACTCACTCACTCACTCACTCACTCACTCACTCACTCACTCACTCACTCACTCACTCACTCACTCACTCACTCACTCACTCACTCCCTCACTCACTCACTCACTCACTCACTCACTCACTCACTCACATAGAGACAGAGAGAGAATGTTAACTTGTGTATAATTCCCAATTATTATTGATGTATTTGCACTTTTAATCTTGCTTAATTCTACAAGGCAAATAAATGAAGTTTAAACTTAGTTCCCCGGCTCCATTTGTCTTTGTGAGGAAATGTTCTATTTTGTCTTAATTAATTTGTCAGAATGCACCAGAATGCTTAATTTGTATGGGAAAATCACAAAAAAATCTTCGGGGGGAGGATACCCCCAGACCCCCCTACAGGGGTTTGGTTTAAAAACTTTCAGCCCCCCCTAAAATAAAGTTCACCAGCCGCCAATGATACCAAGTGATGATAAGCGGGAGTATTTATACATCTAGAACGTTTGTATTTAAGCGGGAATCATTTTCATTTGCTCTCCATGCCACCAATCTAACCAACCAATTGCGTGTAGCATGCTTTAAACAAAACCAAAAAGGTTTTTGAAATCGTCACACAAACAAACTAATCAACAAGACGAGGGATAAATGCCAAGGGATATATCTCTTGTCTTTTATCCCTCTATTCCCCACTATTGACGGAGCCTGAGGTGAATAATTGTTAAATAAATAGTCTAGATAGATAGATAGCATTCAAGTCTTTATTAATACCAAACTACATACAATCGTCGGGAATCCATTTAGGTGGTTCGGCCCACACAGGACAGTAGCCTACAAGACCACACAGAACAAGTCTGACTGGACATACAAACAATAGGCTACATCACATTAAAACTAGACACGCGTTGATAGATAGATAGACAGATAGGCCTAGATAGATTGATATGTTCCATTATTTGCCTTGCGGAGCCAACCAGTACTGTGCACGTATGCAAATTAGCCATGTGCGCCAATGTCTATTTGTTTTGAGTGCGACGAATGAGTGCAGATCATGATTTGCAGATGCAGATCAGTGAAACTTATTTTAACTAGCCTACTACAGCACACAACGTTTTTTTGTTCTCGGTTGTAATTACATTTTAGGAGTTTTTTTATATATATATATTTGAGGGGAATCACTGTCCTACTTGCTGTCGAAGCACGTGCTTCGACAGCAAGCACCACCGCCAATGCCGCAGTTGGGCCAACGTGTGCTTGCTATCTGGGACTTTATCCAACAAGCAAAACCGTCTCTGCAATATGGCCAAAGTGTATGGGAGTTCACTCTTTGATATGGCTGTCTGTAGCCTACTAAAAGCATACGGCTCCTTAAATGCGTCTGCATAATTGAATTGTACGTCATGAGCGACCAAAGCAAACAGAAATATTCGCAGTGAAACTTTATGAGCGACCAAAGCGTCGCTTCTGGTGTGGACGTACGGTAAGGCTCCGTTTACATGAAGGGAAAACGCTGATATTTCCACGCGGTTTGGCCTCTCATTTACACGAAAATGCTGTTTTTATCACAGAAAACGATCATTTCTAAAAACTCTGGCCAAAGTGGTGATTTCTGAAAAAGCCGGTTATGTGTTGTCGTGTCAACAGGGAGAAACGATAGTTACGTATTGTAACTCTATA
Organism: Gadus chalcogrammus; assembly: GCF_026213295.1. Lineage (NCBI taxonomy): Eukaryota > Metazoa > Chordata > Actinopteri > Gadiformes > Gadidae > Gadus > Gadus chalcogrammus. The sequence goes on along the minus strand of NC_079414.1, from coordinate 2,943,909 downwards.
TTCTATGAGTATAGGCGCAGCCTTTTAAGGCCCCGTTTACACGAAGGGAAAACGCAGATATTTCCACGCGGTTTGGCCTCTCATTTACACGAAAACGCAGTTTTTGTCACAGAAAACGATCATTTCTAAAAACTCCGGCCAAAGTGGAGATTTCTGAAAACGCCGGTTATGTGTTGTCGTGTCAACGGGGAGAAACAGGGTTTTAGGTTCTGAAGCGTCACATTATGCGCCAGGAAATACCTAACGTCATATGAGCGCCCTATGTTTAAAGTTTGTTTGTTACAGGAAGACGCTCGTGTTATTCGTTGTTGTTGATTCTGAGGATTCTGATTGGCTTGCATGGCTTTATCCTTCTCCCTACTAGAGTTGAGATTCTCTGCCCGAGCCCGAGCCGACCCGGCCAATATTTCCCACCACTATCCTCGGGCCGGGCCTTTGATCGACGATTTATTTATTTATTTTTATCATTGGTTTATTGGCCTAATCTGAGGAGAAATCTATGCCATAAACAGAAATATTATGGGCCTTTATTACACGGGTCTTCTCAATGCCGTGGAAGATGAGTTCACTTGCATGGGTAGTAGTCCGGTGACTTGTCAAGCCCAGCGTCTTCCGTTGCTAAGCGACGTCACCGTCTTTGCGGACAAATTATTTCTCTGCTGATCAACACTAAGAATGCTGGTAACGAATAAATTGTAAAAAGACACACCATGTGAAGTTATTTTTTCGATTTGGCAAGTAGCCGTGTAATAAGCGGGATAATGTATAGAACGTCGCCGGTCATTGTCGAAAATAAGCCCCTTCAGGGCGAAGCATGACACCTTCGCTGCGTGTCGGTCGGTGTACTGTTCGCCCTGTCGGGGCTTATTTTCCCGACAATGACCGGCGTTCTATACATTATCCCTTACATATATATTTAGCAGAGTAGGCCTAGTAACAAATGTGTACAAAGTTACACATGTGTTAAAAAAAAGAGTCGGGTTGAAATCGGGCTTGGGCTCATAATTATGGTTAATGTGTCGGGTCGGGCCGGGCTCGGACAGAACGTGCACGGGCTCGGGCCGGGTCGGGCTTGATTTTCTGGGCCCGATATAAGCTCTACTACACTGCCGCCCATTGGTTTGGCATAGTTATAATGGCGCTCAACGGCGTATTTATGCGTTTTGATGTAAACGACAACTTTTTGGAAAACGATGCTGTGTGCACAATTTTATTGGGGGGGAAATATTAGTTTCTATAAATACCCTGCTACGTATAAACGTGGCCTAAGGCTATCGCTATTGGGTTATCCCTATGCGTGAGCCGTAGCACCGAAAAATGTGTAATCCCCGCCCACCAACAGCGTGGGCCTCAATTACGTCCGCGGGCCTCAACGACGTCTGCAGTTCGCAGATATAGGCGGGCGCCGGCGGACGTTCAGGACGATATTCCTCTGGTCGAGTGAGCTCTGGAAACCATTGTGTGTTATTACTCTCGATCTGAACGAGCTAGTAATACTCTTAGGTGTAAAAAAACGGGTTTGGGCGTAATATGGCCAAACTGCCGTCCCCTTGTATTCTAAGACAAGAAGGGGCTACAGAGAGTGCAGCCCCTCACTCTCTTAGCTGACGTCAGGGCTAGCAGCAATAATAATAATAATAATAATAAATTGTATTTATAATGCACTTTATATTCAAGAATCTCAAAGCAGCAAAGCTGTCTTTGCTGACACAAACTTGAGGGGCACCAGGTCAAGAGGCTGAAATGGGGCTTTAACCAGTGCGTGCAGCACCAGTGTTAAATCCCATTGTGGAGTGAGAGAGCGCGTCACGGGTCTCTCTCCTCACACCTTTTAGGAAGCGCTTCATTAAGGGATGACTAAAAACAGTTTTATCCCCGAAGCCTTCGTGGCATGATGAAACAGCAGCCGCGTACGTCTTAACCGTGCTAAAGGCCAGCCCTCATTCCATCACTGTCTGGAGGAAAGAAAGCACACGCGGCAAAGGGCAGGAGATAGGATCACAACCCCTATCCGTGCACCATTTCTGGAAAGCCGCCCATTTAGCCGAGTAACACGCTCTGGTGGAGTCAGCTCTGGCACCCTGGATGGTCCGTACGACCTCCTGGGAGAGGCCGAGACCCTCTAGGCGCTCGCGGCAAGGCCCACAAGCGCTGGCCGATCTCTGGGTAATCTATGATTGCTCCCCCTGCCTGTGAGAGAGCGTCCCGCCGCCAAGGGAGTTCCTTTCGGCGTCCCCGAGAGCAGACGCTGGAGGCAGTGAAACCACGGTGCACTCGTGCGTTGCGGTACTATGAGAATCATATACAGCCGCTTCTCTTGGACTCAGTCCAAGTCTTGGGGAATCAGGGGGACGGGTGGGAAAGCGTACAGGAGTGTGTTCGGCCACGGTCTGTGAGCGAACACATCCACCCCGAGTGGGGGATTGTCCTTCGCGCTGAGAGAGAGCCACAGCTCGCACTGTGTGTGATTGATCAGATTGTGGTGCAGAGTCCAGTCTCCTGGTTGGGGACCCCCCCTCGACATTATGTCGGCCCCTCTGTTCAGGACACCGGGGATGTACGCTGCTCTCAGGGAGAGAAAGTGCATGTGCGCCCAGCATAACAGCTGTCTCGCTATGCTCAGCAGCTGTGCCGAGCGCACTCCCCCTTGGCGATTTATGTATGCTGCTGTCGCCTTGTTGTCTGTGCGAAGCATTTCGTGTTGATTCGTCAACAATAGGGCAAAGTATTGGACCACTTTCAACACAGTGAGGAGCTCCAATGCTTTATATGCATGGTCACGGGGGGGGGGCAAACGCCGCCCACTACGTGAAACTCGCATGTTCCTCCACAGCCCAACAGAGAAGCATCCGTGAACACTGAGATGTGTGACGTTGCTCTGCCCAACGGTACTCCTCTCGTGAGGGTTTGGGGATCGCCCCAGTGGGCCAAATCGGGACCCACTGATAGGGGAAATGTCACTTTGAGCCGCCGTTGGCGCACCGGGTCGATGCGCAGGCGAGAAAACCATCTCTGCAGCCGCCTCATGTGAACAGCCCCAGTATGAGCGGCTAACATCATGCCCAGCAGCCTCATGACAGAGAGGGCTGTCACGAAGCTGCCCGGGGAACAGCGGCGGAGGAGAGGCCACAGCGTCTCCATCCTCTGCTGTGAGAGCCGTGCTCTCATTACAGCTGAATCAAGCTCTACCCCCAAATACGTGAGGGGAGGGGGGAGCTCTTCTTCCAATTTATGGCGAAGCTGGTCAATTTAAATCGACCAGCTTTTTTGTTTGAATAGCTGCTTCCTCCTTGGAGCGAGCCATCAAAAGCAGATCGTCCAAGTAGAACAGTACTCTCATTCCTGTTGCGTGAAGCGGCCGGAGAGCCGTCTCCAAGCACTTACGTTTGTGGGGCTAGAGAATAGCCAAACGGAAGTCGGTTGTACTGGTAGTGTGACCCTTGGAACGAGAAACGCAGGAATTTCCTGTGTTTGGGGATCACTGTGACGTGGAAGTAGGCGTCCTTCAAATATATTGAGGTGAACCAGTCGCCCGGCTTTACACACTGTAACAATCGACTGATTGTTAACATGTGAAACGGCCTCTCCGCAATGCTTTTGTTGAATAGGGCTAGATCGAGAATCGGTCTCAGCCCTCCTGTTTTTCTTGGGTACCAGGAAATAACGGGAATAGAATCGCTGCATTTCCTCTCCCTTCGGGACAGTGGAAATCACTATTTTCGCTAGAAGCTGCTGGAGCCCCCGCCAAAAGTGACAGCTGTTGATCCTTGGATGATAGCGTTGTTTCCACAATCCCGTTGAATCGCGGCGGAACGGAGGTGAACTGCAGGGTGTGACCCTTGCTGATCAGCCTGTCCATCCATTTGGCCAGGGTGCATGCATTCAGCCATTCTGCGTAATGCTCTGAAAGCGGCTGTGCAGCCTCTGTTGTAGATTATAACCGAGATATAAAACACTTAGACTAATTTAAGAGAGAGAGTAAAAGAAATCGAGGGGTCCGGAGCAAGTATTGACAAAAGACTTTATCGTGAAGTACAACAACAACGATAACAGCCGGGTGGGTCTGTCAGAATCACTTCTCGTCAACAGATTCCAGCCTCTTCTTAAACACACAATAGCACAGTACTCAGCAGTTTCTTGTTTTTTAGGTGTCCACACATAATCAAACACAAATTCTTCTAAACAGATGGTCACCGAGATAGTCTAGGACCCAGGAAGTGGAGTCAGCATGCATTGTCTCAGTAGCTTCCTGCTCCTGGGGGGTTGGGCCCCAACCCCCTGCTCTGACCCAAGACTCCCAGGCCTCGTGACCAGCCCTGGATAAGAATCCAAGACGCTTTACATGTTTTCTACCATTAGATATACAGGCCTAATAATAATCATAGTTTACCATAGAATATAATCATTAATTTCTACCACAAATCTCCCCTTTTGTGTCTGACAAGATCACAACAAAAACATAACAGTCGTTTAGGTCAGATTTTGCACTACATTTGATCATCGTTAAAAACCTTTAAGCATGTTGAGGGATCTCAACCTGCATAATTCTCAGGAATTTCAACCTGTTTTTCAAGGCAAAAAAGATCTATCAAATGTCTAACTAGAATTCACACATAACATAGTATTTTCAGCATGCATTGAAAATTTGCGTTTAAGATTATATGACATAAAATTATGAAACCCAAAAAATGACATTTCAAAAAATAAGTAAATAATAGAAATTAAAAACTAAGATTGTCCACAAGCATGCATAGATTTGGACAGCTCTGATTATCGTCATGTACCGGTATAAATGTGGGGGGTTTGGGCATTGTGGTTGCTGCTCCTGTTCGCAGCCACCAGGCCCTGGAACCCATTAGTCCAATGTCCATTTGTTCACACTGTCTGCAATGGTTGTTGCTCACATGGAGAGGTCACCAGTATGAAAATATGACCTCCTTCTGATGTCCGATTCTCACATTCCGGTCTCCTCTCTAGTTTCACTCCAATCTATCTCCCCATAGAGCATCCTCTCCCATTCACTCGACTCCTATATGCCAGTCACCATGAGGGCCATCTCCTTAGAAAGCTTGGATGCTATCACAGATCTGACTATGAATGCAGCAGCAGAAGATCAGACCCATTACTGTTAGTACTATTAGGAGCACTGCACCTATTTTTGCGAACATCATTCCCCACATACCAAACCTTGTTTCAAGCCATCCAAACATTCCCTGATCATGGCCTGCATTATCCTTTAACTCCTTTCTTAAACGTTTTAGGTTGTTCATCGCGAGTGTGAATGATCCATCTGGGGCAGTATTATTTGGAATGAAGGTAAAACACATTTCGCCTATAAGAGCACAAACTCCCCCCTTTTCTGCTAAAAGCCAATCTAAAGCCTGTCTGTTCTGCCAAGCCACAGCGCTTGTGGCTGTCAGCTGTTCGCCCAAGGCAGATAATGCATCATCTGTGTAGTTGATAAACCTTTGTTGGTTGTAAAAGATATAGTTGATCCATTCTGCATTTTTTGTAATTCCGATTGCTGGCAGTAGTGCCTCAAATCCTGCTGCTATTTCACTTCGTGCCTTAAATTTATCGGGTATTCCCCTGGGCTGTCCTATTTTATACATTTTTATGTCCTCGTCTGGTTCGTATGCTCTCTTCCGCCTGTTTAGGTTATCTTTTTCTAAATTACCGACAACATCTTTTATTGATGGTAATATTGCAATCTCTGTAACCACTTGGACTTTTGCGCATCGTCCTCTCCACATTTTAGCAAGTATGGGACGAAAAATGTTATTACCGCAAAGCCAAAACGGATCTGCCACCACTCTGTCCTGGCTCACGAATGCTCCATCACTCCTCAACATTGACATGTAGTTCTCTCTAGACTTCTGCTGAGAGCCTGGTAAAAGCCGAACATTTTTGATCGCAGGTGGTTGAAATAACATTTGTTTCCCGTTTATATCGAATAGTGTGACATTCCAAATTATGTTACATTGTTCCTGGTATACTACCTACATCGCTGGCATTTTTGTTTCCTTCATCATTTTGATAGCATTCTAATCCCTCTTCAATATGAAAATTGGTTTGTTTCGGTCGTGTTACTTCGCCTATTTCCTTTGATAGAGTTATGTCCAATTCTCGGCATCTTTTCATAATTAAGTTCCATGGCTTTCCGTCATATTTATCTTCAAGATATTTGCTAGTTGACTCGATCCTAACAGCAGAAAACATTGAATTGAACATAAAACTTACTTTTTCTGATATGGGATACCTTCTGTTCGTGTTCTATTTAAATTGACCTCTAGATCATACTCCTGCTGTGTCCGTTCTTTTAAGCAAAATTCAAAATCATATTTAGTATTTACGACATATATTGCATCCTGACGATTTTTGCTACACAAATAACAGTTGGTTGCCTCTATTTGTTTTCCCGTAAATTCGACCCATTTATACCACCTATTTACTTTTGCTTGCCTGAACAACTGGTCTGTTGGTCTTACCCTAATGTATCCAGTGGGATCTGGTTTATATTGTTTTAGGGTCCTAGCTGTTGAGCGGCGACCAATGCTTTTACTGTTATTACCCTCCCGAATAGTTGTCTGTTCTACAAGAGTCTCTTCAAGAGACATTGATGTCGATGTTAAGATCCTTGTCGCCATAGTTTCTGAATTTGCCATTGATATTGCGGTTGCCAGTGTTTCTATATTATCCTCTTTAGACATTATCATTGTGGTCACCTCTACTTTTGCTAGCATTGTTGTCTGTATTATTTTACCCTGAGCAGTTGCTGCTGTACCATTTGTTGTTAGTTTTATTTGATCACTCATGACTGTTGTTATTTCTCTAATTGGAGTTACGTTAGTGGTTGCTCGTATTGTTGTATCCTCTCTAATAGAAGTTACATTATTGACTGAAGGCTGTGCTAAATCCCTGATCTCAGAAGTTTCATTAGTCTTGCTTGCATCTAGAGTTGAATTTAATCTCTTAGTGGTTACCAATGAATTTATCCCATTATCTCTAACCGGAGGTTGATCTACTTTATCGGTGGCTGTGGTTACATTTACTTTGTCATTATCTGAAGATCTTAGTGGATTACTTTGATAAATTTTAACGACCTTACCCGGTTGATTTTTGATTACACACAAGGGTCTTCTGCTTCTAATGTAAAATTGAAGGTTCTGTCTGACACTGCTTTAAGAAGTATATATTCTCTCATATTTAATTTATACTTTCTGTTATAGTCCCATGTTTTTCCTGACGTTACTGTTAAACACCATTTCATTGGATTAGATTTGATATTTACTTCACACCGATTTTTCCTATGCGCATGTTCATCATTCTGGCGGAAGGTTAATGCACATAACGGTTGGTTATCCGACATAACAGTAAACATAAATTCATTAACTTGGTTCTGCGGAGGTATCTGAGCATATAAGACTATTTTCCCTTTCTTGTTAACTATTCCTGAGTGAGTTGGGGCCAGATTGTTCTGTGCTTCTCTTAGGCTTCCTTCAGTACCAGCCCCTGATTCCTGGCTCTTCCAGGTCTGTGTTGTCTCCATGGTTTCATCCTTCCTCTGGGTCTGTCCTTGTGCCAGCGGAATCTGGCACAACCCGTAAAGGATCAGGAACAGGCTCCCCGTTTTCAGCATCATCATGTGGCTGTAGCTCTTGGCTCGACTGGATCTGGTCCTGGGGCAGCTGGTCAGCCCCAGGTGGGTCTGCGTCTGGCTCCTCACGCTCATCCCTGGCTTTGGGTTGAGCGGCTTTTGTGCAGTGGTTGAGATGATACGACGTAGCACTTCCTTCCACTTGGATGGCTGTTGGTGTTGCGTTGGTGACTTTGTATGGTCCTTCTCTCCTGGGCTCGTTCCACTTTCTCCTGAACACCCTGAGGTACACTTGGTCACCTGGCTCCACCCCCCTTGGGGGTTCCTCCTCCAACTCTGGAACTCTGTCTTTCTCCTGTTGAAAAATAAGCCTGTGTATGCCAGTTAGTTGTCCCATATAGCGTCTTAATTCTTCATGATGTCTCGCAATGACGCAGTTTTTAAAGCATAGTTCTCTATCCAATCTGAACCAAACCCTGTCATCCCCAAAAAGGTCATCATGTGTCTGACTGTTTCCGGTTTGGGTGCTTTACCAATCCCTTCCAGCTGACTAGGAGATATGGTTTTAGTTTGATGTGCTACCAACCTGCCTAGATATTCAACCTCTGTCTGACAATATTGTAATTTCTTCTCTGACGCCTTGTGTCCGCCTTTTTCCAATTTTCTTAATACAGACATGGAGTCCTCGTGACATTCTTCCATTGTGGGGGAACATATCAGAAGATCATCCACATACTGTATCAGAGTTCCATGCAATTCTAATTCCTCCAAATCATTCTTCAGCACTTGATTAAACAAATGTGGGGAATGTTTGAATCCTTGTGGCATCCTTGTGTATGTGTATTCATTATACGTGAATGCAAATAGATATCTGCTTTCCTCTGCAAGCGGCACACTGAAAAATGCTCCACATAAGTCAATTACTGTAAAGTATTTAGCATCTGGAGGGATGTTGGTCAGCAGCGTGTGTGGATTTGGAACTTCCTCATGCATATCTTCAACAACATAATTTACAGCTCGTAGATCATGCACCAGCCGCCATTTTTCTTTGTCAGCTTTTAACACTGGAAGCAGAGGAGTGTCACAGTTGCTTTTGGTCTCTATTAGTACTCCTGCTGTTATTAGACCCTCTATGGTAGAGGCTATTCCTATCTCAGCCGCTGGTTTCATGTAATACTGTCTTCGCCATGGTAGCTTAACATTTTGTCCAGTCCGGACTACCACTGGGTTAGCTGAATGTACCAAACCCACATCTGTATCGAACCTGGTATGGCTGCCAACATTTCTTTTCTCATCTCATTCCGCCTGTCCCATGGTTCCTCTATTGTCATCTGCCGTTGTTTTTTCTGAACCACTTCCACTTCCTGTAAGTTTCCTGTCCTTTTCCCAAGTTTGTTGTTTTTCATTAAACATCATTTCCCCCAGATCTTTTGCTTCAAATCCCCTGTTTATCAACAACGTAATATGGGCAACTTTGTTAGTGTCTTTAAACCAATCCTTTATCGCTGATGATTGATCTGCATCTTGTATCATCATGGCGGCTCCTTGTGGCCCAATTACTATGTACTGTGACTCTATCTCTGCTGCTTTTCCTGCCGCTTTCTCCTGCCATTCGTTTTCCAAATCTGGGTCCTGTGTTGGGTCATTAGAGTGCAATGATATCCTATCCTTGACTCCCTTGCATTTGGGATCTGAGCCTTGATGTAGCTACCCCATTTCCCCACTGTCTCTTTTACCTGGTCCCTACATTCTCCCTATCCAATATACATTTGCAGTGTCAGGCTTTGATAGAGTCATTTGAGATGCTGTTCCTGCGGTTTCAATCATTATGCCCTGTGGTGTACATAATATCTGCAATCCTAATTTACACAATGCATCCCGTCCAATCAAATTAACCGGTTTAGTGTCTGATACCAAGATGGGTAGCTTAGCTGTACGTCCGTACAGTTTTAGCATTACTGGAGCTGTCATAGGTATTAACTGCGTGTGTCCCGAGAATCCTACAGTTTTGGTGAATTTTCCTGCCATGGGGAGGTGAGAGGCATATTTTGAACCTACGCAAGTGTAAGTGGCTCCAGTGTCAGCCATCATTGGCTTGCCTCTATCATTTATCAGAACCTGCAGTATTGGTTCCTCATCAGCTTGTTTTGTGATTGCTACAAGCTGACCCTCCCCCTGTGGATTCTCTGGGCACCCCTAGTATCCCTGACCCATGAAGGGACCCTGCTGTCCCTGGTTGTAGTTCCCTTGATCCTGCTTCCCCTGATAGCCGTTGCCCTGTCTCTCTTAGTATGTCCTTCCTGGTTGCACCCAAAACATATTAAAGGACCTCTGCGTTGTCCTTGGAATCCCTGCTGTTGATTATTTTTATACTGTCCTTGGGACCCCTGTTGCTGATAATTTTTATACTGCCCTTGCTGCCCCTGTTGTTGATTATTCTTATACTGTCCCTGGGGCCCCTTGTTGTGATTCTGCTTGTTCCCATTGGGTCATTGGGTTCCCATTGTTATGTGTGTGTATATTTATGGCAGGTGGAGTGGGTGACCATTGGCTCTGAAGCTGTTGTACTGGGGGGGAGAATGCCTGTTGAGGAGGTTGGGTTTGTGGTGCGCCCTGCTGGACGGCTTGCAATATTGTATCAACAGGCTCTGAAATAACCGCCTGTTTTTTCTTCTCTTTTTCTCTTCTTGTGAGTTCTTCGCTCATTATCATCTTTCACATCTTTATTTCTGTGCTCATCACCACTTGTCCCATCTTCGTCCTCATCTTCACTCTCACTAGAACTAGTATCAGCATTGCTACACTCTTCCCTGCTTTCCTAATCCCCTCATAACAGTCCATGTGTATGGGTGCGCCCCTCCTCCCCTGTGTGTTACATTTATTATCTCCTTCATCTAGTGTGACTTCCCCTTTAATTTCTACGTTGCCTGTTACCAGTGGATACATCTTCGCTGGTTTGTATGGCGGTGGCTAAAGCTTCAGAGGCAAAGGTTGAGCCTCTTCTTCCTTTGTGATTATTTTTCTGGCCACTCGTTGTAATGCGCGCCACCTCTCTCCCTCCTCTTCGAACAAAGCTAGCAGTAACTTTTCCCTGTCTCTCTTCTCCAAGGCCTTTTTACCACTTCTATCCTGTTTGTAGTTCCTTATTACTACCTCCATGTCCCTACACATTGTTGGATCAAAAGTCCCTCCCGCGGGCCATATTGTGCCTGATTGAATTGTCCGCTTCTCCCACTTCTCAGAAATTCTTTTGATCTAATTTCTGAGGAGTGGATTGTCTCTACTCAAAACTTCTACCGCTGTTGGTGCCATTTTTAATTATTACTTTATTACTTTATTTATTTATTTATTCTGAAATACACTATTTATTAATACAATTTATTTGAGTTTATTCTACTAGTTAGTTTAAATACTTTATTATCTCTAAGCTACAAATGTGAACTCTTCCCCGGCGCTCTTCTCCCTCCCGAAGATTGGAACGTGGCCCCAACCCTTCACTGTTATCTATTTTTAACCCTGGCCTGCAGGCTCCTGCTCGTCCCCTGTGTTTGCTCGTGCACATGCAGTTAGAGTCAGCGCGATAAAGTCAAAGAAGATTTACACATTTATTCAGTACTTCAACAAATTAACTATTTTCTATCCGTCTAATGTATTCATGATTATCAACTACTTCAAACAAATTAACTATTTTCTGTCCGCCTAATTTATTTATGACAGAATCAACAAAAAATAAACCGGGTCGTAAAAATCTCAGAGGTAACTTAATCCTAACACGACTTAAATACAGACAATAAACTGATTCATACAATTTTTTATATTATATTGAAAAATGTCTGAATTGTTTGTAATTAATTACACATAAAAGGTTGACCGAGCGTAGAAACTGGCCTTTTGATTAAAACATGAACGGTCGGATGGATAATCAACCAACCAGAATTTCAAACAAGTACCTATCGATTCACAGTGCCAAGACCAGAATTACAAACTGGTCCATTCTTTAGATCCAATACTGCAGCGTGATTGGAAGATTAATGGGTCAAACTAGGGCTGGGCGATAAACCGATTTCATCGATTAACTCGAGTGTGTAGCTCACGTCGACTTGTTTAAATGAAAATCGGTTTTCTCTTCAACATCCGCCAACGCTTCCCTCTCAGCTCCCGTAGTTCGGAATGGGCTCAGCCCTCTCCCCGCACAGAGCGCGCATTTACCAAAGTGATACACAAACATGGCAGCGAGTGTGACAAGTTGTATACAACAATTTATTTATATATGTATAATCAATTTTGAGGTAAACATAATTAATTTGAAATAGATCTGTGTGGTTTAATAATTCGTCGATCTGTTGGTAATTCGTCGATCTGTTGGTAATGCCTCAGGGCTCCAGTAGGGGGATTGCGCTCCTCTTCCTCATTCAATACAGACGAGTGAAGGAAAGAGCTGCGTGTGTGTTTTTCTCATTCTTCTCCCGTTACTATTCCCTTTTTTAATGTAATTACCGTTTGCAAAACACTGTATATTTATGAACACATGTTGAAAGTTTGAATGTTATGTTGCCACTTTATCACCTCTTATCATTAGTAATACTTTATGTTTACAGAAATATTTTATTTTATATTTTATATATTTTACATTTTATGTTATGTTACAAATTACAATGTTTACAATGGCAGGGCCTGCCATAATGCATTTTTATGTAAATCGAATTAAATCGGAAATCAGACTTTTTGTGAAAAAATCAGGTTGTTTTTTTTAGGCAATATCGCCCAGCCCTAGGTCAAACTCATTCAAACTGAACGTCAAACAACAAGCCCATTCCCCAAAACAATGGTTAATCACATAAACACTCGACCAGATCAAAAACAGACAAGAAACTTCTCAAAATACCAACTCATACGGTACCCCAACCAAGAAACGTATCTATTCAAAATGTGTGAGAACCTTGTTTTCTCAAAATGCCAAGATCAGAATTAAAAATTGACTCAATCGATCCGATGATCAGAAAGTTGTTCAATCGGCCCAAAATAAGAGAAAATTCACTCAGTTGATCCAAGATCAGAAAACTGTTCGATCGGCCCAAACCAAGAGACACTTCACTCGTCGGTACTTCAAGGAAACTCTTCTCAAATAAAAATGAATTCATCGACGGCAATGAATTCCAACCCAGCTCTCTGGGATACTCTCAGACATCCAACAGGCACTTCAATCGACCTGGGGACCTGTACTGTCCTATTGGAACTTTCCCACTAATTCGATCCTCTAGAATACAACCACAGGACTTTATAGTAGGTCTATTTAACCAAAACACCAAAACACCAAATAACAACAACTCGTATCAAAATAGGGAGCCACAAAGCGTCTTGGTCATTTAGAACCACAGAGCGCGGCCTATGTGCGCGCGCACGTCAATCACTCCCGGAGCTCCTGTCTCTCCCTCTCTCTTTAACTTAGGTTCGTTTGACTGAAGAGACACTTTACCCGTTCACCAAGCATTCAGACGGGAAAAAAACAGATCAACCAACCATTTAATTAGTGGTAAGCCAAACTCACCCAGAATAATTTTGTGCGCTTGGTTGTGTGATCCGTCCGCGCCCCGCCTTGCAGCCCGGCAGTTGGGCTGTCTCTTTTCAGTCCTGTTCGTGACGCCAAATTATGTTGTAGATTATAACCGAGATATAAAACACTTAGACTAATTCAAGAGAGAGAGTAAAAGAAATCGAGGGGTCCGGAGCAAGTATTGACAAAAGACTTTATCGTGAAGGACAACAACAATGATAACAGCCGGGTGGGTCTGTCAGAATCACTTCTCGTCAACAGATTCCAGCCTCTTCTAAACACACAATAGCACAGTACTCAGCAGTTTCTTGTTTTTTAGGTGTCCACACATAATCAAACACAAATTCTTCTAAACAGATGGTCACCGAGATAGTCTAGGACCCAGGAAGTGGAGTCAGCATGCATTGTCTCTGTAACTTCCTGCTCCTGGGGGGTTGGGCCCCAACCCCCTGCTCTGACCCGAGACTCCCAGGCCACATGACCAGCCCTGGATAAGAATCCAAGACGCTTTACATGTTTTCTACCATTAGATATACAGGCCTAATAATAATCATAGTTTACCATAGAATATAATCATTCATTTCTACCACACCTCTTGTTTTGATGCGGCTGTCATGGAAACGAGCCACGCTTGAGCCCCAGCCGCCGCTGCGAGGGGAGCTCTGCCCGAAAGGGCAGGGTGTGTGTGTTATTAGCAGAGGCATGCCCTGCCTGCCCAGCTTGTGACAAGAGTGTAGCTTCCTCTCTCCTGAGCGTTGGGACGCGAGGAGGAATAACACTGTGACTGGGCAGCAGACTGCTGCCACTGTGAACGAGCTGCGTGTCATTCGTAGACAGAGAGCTCGTTTTAGCGGCCGTCTCGCCACATGTCATGCCAGGCATGACGTGGTGAGGGGAAAGTAATGTAGGGCTGGCTCGATCGATAATACAAGGTTTATTGACAGCCTGCCTATTAGAGCCCGACTGATATATCGGCAGGCCGATATTATCGGCCGATATTATCGGCCGATATTAGGCATTTTTCAAACTATTCGGTATCGGCATTTATAATGGCCGATATATTAATATATTTAAAAAAAAAGAACGTTTGTCCACCAGAGGGCACTCTAACGCCCCAAACCCGCTGATTCAGGCTGAGTGAATGACGGAGATCGACGGAGATCATCGGTGTTGTTCATAGCTGTGTTCGAAATAATTCCCTATCACGGATATAGTGCACTATATAGGGTGCTCGCCATTTTGTAGTGGTGTTCGAATTCTCAGTGGTTAATTTCATGCACTATATAGTGCACTTAAATTCCCTAAAATTTGAGTGTACATATGATGTTCCCTACATGTTACTCCCGTATACCACAATGCAATGCGGTAGAGTTTTTCCGGAGGAGAAGAAGAAGCTGAATAACCGCGAAAACGAATACATTTAATGATGGAGTCTCCGGCTTTCGTTTAGAAATGTCAACAATTTATTTGGGAGTCAACATAGAAAATGTAACATTCAAAATTAATAAAAAAAACTTGATCAAGGAAATGTAGCATTCAACATCAATACAAGCTCCAGCTTTCCTCGTGAGTGCCCGGTTTGTTTTCATGATGTGGGTGCATCTGTCTGCATCACAAAAAAATACCCGGCGCATTTACTGACGCAAATGACGCATAGAAATGTTCAGCGTAGTGTCCGAATTCTCGTTTGTTCGTTCCCTATATAGTGCACTATATCATAAACATTATATAGGGAATAGTGATTGAATGATTTCGAACACAGCTCATGTGTGCAAGTGTGTTCATGGCAAGTTGGCAACTGTCACGAGACATACATTGCTTGTATGTCTCGAGGGTTTGGTCCTCGAGAACATCCCCATCAATTCTCTAAAGTCGAGAAGCATGACTTAATTCATGACTACAATGCCCAGTTTTGCTGTTGTTACGTGTTAGCTGAGAGTGAAAAGGATTTAAAGGATAACTACAAATAACCAATGTTAGGGAAATCTGTTTGTTTTGTTGCGCGTTTCTGGATTTTTTTTTTTAATATATATCGGCCGATATATCGGCATATCGGATTTTTAAATCACAAAATATTCGTATCGGTATCGGCCTTAAAAATCCTATATCGGTCGGGCCGTCTTTAGTTCGCTGGCCGGTCGCCGCAGCCTGCGATGGAGGCGGGCGGGGCTGGTGAGCCTGGGGGCCAGGAGGAGGAGCTGCCGGCGGCGGCGCGACAGTGGCTGCCGGGGGCCTATGGCGGCGACGGGAGCATGGAGCGGAGCGCTGCTGCCCGGGTGGAGGCGGAAGGCGGGAGACGTCACTCCGGAATCTCTGCCTCCTCGGAAGCGGCCTGCATGTCATCCACCATAGATGACAGACGGGGCACGAACAGCACGTCCGGGCTGATGGGGAACTCCAGTAACTGTCGCCTCATCGGCTCAGGGATGCCCGGGGTCTGCTGCAGCCACAGGTTCCTCTGTATGAGGTGCTGCCATGCCGCCGTCCGGGCCGCTGCCACTGCGCCGGTGGAGCAGAGGCAGAGGATGACACCGGCGGTTTTCGCCACGTCGACTGCCTGTTCGGCCAGACGATGAGGGTCAGCCGCCATGGTGGAGATGTTATGCGCCAGCAGGGCGATGTTATTCATAACAGCCTCTTGCTGCATCATACACCGATGCGCTCTGTCTGTAAGCTTGGCCGTCAGCTGGTCTTTGGGAGTGGGGCAGCGGTAGCTGAGCCCCGGCTTCACCCCAAAGACAGCACACAGAGCGGGATCCAGCGGCGGTACCGCCCTGTAACCCCGGTCTGTCAGACCCTCTGTCTTCGTAATCTGGATAAATTTTTTCACCGGGGCCCCAAGCCTCCCGGGCTCCGCCGCAGCCCCACTGAAGTACGGGCTGATGGCGGGAAACATCGGCCAGATCGGGTCGAGACGGGCGGGGCGTGTTGCGGCCTCAAGCCCCCAGATGCCACGGAGCTGGTCCGGGCGTTGGGGGGCCTGAGGCATGGGCACCGCAAGGTCAAGGTTTGCGGCTGCCCTGGCGATAATGCCCGGTAGCTCTGCCACCAAAGCTCCAACCACTAGAAGTGAGATGGCGGGAGAGACGGGCAATGCTGCTGCCCCCGGGCCTCTCCATTCAGAGAGGGGAAGCCGGGGGAGTCGCCCCCTCCTCGTCGGGGTCGGAGTCGTCCGACTCCGAGCTCACAAGGAGAGAGAGGGCATCGTCGAGCGGGACAGTAAAGTCGTCGGCCCATTCAGCAATGGCGGGGGCAGTGTCGGCTCTGCGCTGTCTGTCGTCCACCGGCAGCGCAGCATAATGCCGGCACAGGCAGAGCGGCGAGAGCGCCAAGACGGCATGTTCATGCCCAAGGCAGCCCTCGCACACCTCATGGCGCCACACGGCAAGATGTAACCCGTGTTACATTTCTTGCAGATGCCGTTCGCCGTTGTGTCCATAATATCTATATATTTACTTCAGTATGCTACAGGATCTTCCAGAAGAAAATGGGAGCAGAATGACCGGCCGCGCCCGCCTATATTTGCGAACTGCGGACGTCGTTGAGGCCCTCTTGAGTGGTGAACCGGGAGCAGCAACAGGTGGCGTCTACAGCAGCAACAGAATGCCGGGCTGTTGTTCAGCGTATTCCTGCTCAAATCAGCGGACCATCCACAATAGGTATCGGGGGATTACTTTTCACAAGTAAGATTTAACATTACCGTACTATTGGTTGTATTTTGTGAAAGGAATATTGCCAATATTTTTGTCTTCGATAGTACTACTGAAATCGTAGCCAGCTAGGCTAATAAACAAGAGTATGACCATAATATAATTGCTTGTCAATGAAATGAAAAAATACATCAAATAAATGATGATGATAAAGATTGTATAAGCCAATAGGGATAAAAGTTAGGACCACAGTCCAGAGTGTGTAGGGGGGCTAATATAGGGTGACCATATTTTCATTTGGGAAAACCAGGACACCTTGTCGGGGGGGGGAGTTTAAGGTGGGGCGGGGCGGGAGGGGGGGGTGGCTGGGGGGTGGGCGGTAATTTGGAGGATGCTGCTGTATTATATGGATACCGGTATATTATATTATATAGATAGAACAAGATATTTACAGTTGGTTTATTAAAAATGCTTTTCAGTAAAAGTCAATAACAAAAACTCCAATAACAAATGAGTTTACATTTTATTCAAAATGTATTTATTCAAAATGCTTGAGTCAACAATTCCTGTAATGAATGAACAGCACAATGAAAGAAATAATGTTGCATCTTAACATCCTTCACTTAACAAGTTAACAATAACTCTGAACTCGAAATAATACTCACTTAGCCTCAGTA
This sequence comes from Gadus chalcogrammus, assembly GCF_026213295.1. Classification (NCBI taxonomy): domain Eukaryota; kingdom Metazoa; phylum Chordata; class Actinopteri; order Gadiformes; family Gadidae; genus Gadus; species Gadus chalcogrammus. The sequence goes on along the minus strand of NC_079414.1, from coordinate 2,926,431 downwards.
ATGAACAAAATAAAGTCTGATTTGTAGGGCTATTGGGGGGGGGGGGGGGGGGGGAATTAACCAATGAGCGGATTTACAATCATTGAAAATAATTAAATCTGAGGCCATGACTCTTAGCAGGAAACCGGTGGATTGCTTACTCCGGGTAGGAAATGAGTCCTTAGCCCAAGTGAAGGAGTTCAAGTACCTCGGGGTCTTTTTCGCGAGTGAGGGTACTATGGAGCGTGAGATTGGCCGGAGAATCGGAGCAGCGGGGGCGGTATTGCGTTCGCTTTACCGCACCGTTGTAACGAAAAGAGAGCTGAGCCGCAAGGCAAAGCTCTCGATCTACCGTCGATCTTCGTTCCTATCCTCACCTATGGTCATGAGGGCTGGGTGATGACCGAAAGGACGAGATCGCGGGTACAAGCGGCCGAGATGAGTTTTCTCAGAAGGGTGGCTGGCGTCTCTCTTAGGGATAGGGTGAGAAGCTCAGCCATCCGTGAGGAACTCGGATTAGAGCCGCTGCTCCTTTACTTAGAAAGGAGTCAGCTGAGGTGGTTCGGGCATCTGGTAAGGATGCCCACTGGGCGCCTTCCTTGGGAGGTGTTTCAGGCACGTCCAGTTGGGAGGAGACCTCGGGGAAGACCCAGGACTAGGTGGAGAGATTATATCTCAACACTGGCCTGGGAACGCCTCGGGATCCCCCCGTCAGAGCTGGTCAATGTGGCCCGGGAAAGGGAAGTCTGGGGCCCCCTGCTTGAGCTGCTCCCCCCACGACCCGACCCCGGATAAGCGGATGACAATGAGGAGGATGAGGAACACACCATCTTAACTTCCCTGCTTAATCCTCGTCTCCCTCTTCATCTGTTTTGTCCTTTCGTCTGGTTTTTCTTCCTCGTCCTTCTTTGCCCATTTGTATTTTGCTGTAGAGCTGATCTTCTTCAGCAGTGTCTTGTGGCCCAACATGTACGTGTGAAAGTCCTTGCATGACATATCTTTGAGATTGTATTGCACAAATAGGATCCCTTTCAAAGATGGAACTGAGAGCTGGTTCCTCTCCTTTGTCCACTGGCTCTGAATCAGTGAAAACACTCTCTCCACATTTGCATTATGTGGAGAAAGTGCGAAGACAAACTGTGCCATCCTCTGCAGCTCCGAGTAGCATCCGATGCTTTTGGCCTTCTCAAAGTACTTGACCCACCTCTGGTGCACCTGCAGGCCCATGAATGCTTCATCCTCACTGCAGCTTTCCACAAATTTCTTTAAATTGGACACTTGGTCAAAGCATTTCACGTCGTCAATTGCCACCCCTTTCTCCTCAAGGTACTTGATGCAGGCCTCCACATCATCCCACTTAGGTGCCTCGCTCATGTCCATCCACATGAAAGGTGTGAATTCTTCCATGGGCGCCATCCATTTCTCCAGGTACTCCAAGCATGAGCTATACATGCCTAGCACATCCGCCATGAACTTGTCACATCCCTCTCCAAGTCCTTCTCTGCGGTGTGCGGCAAGCAGTCCCTTGACTTTCAGGGACATGAAATTATTGGTCTTCCGTTCAATAACAACGTTGTGGATGCTGCTCAATATTTTCTTGATTTCCATGATGGAGTTGTCCTCCCTTTCCATCTCCTGAATGTGGCAGTGGAAGATGGACATGAGGGAGTGCATGTGCCACAAATACACCTCACTAAAAGGGTTTTCAAAAAAAACCTTGATCATCACAGGTGGCTTTTCTTGGGATAAAAAGAATGCTTTTAGAGCAGGGAACATCTGCAGCATCCTCTCTATTCCTGGGAATAGAGAGAGCCACCTGGTCTTGCTGTGTGACAGCATCCTCCTGTATTCCACATCCACAAAATCGCAGTACTCTTTGAGGGACTCTGTGTGCACAGTGTATATGTGGAAGTACTGGTAGATTTTGAAAATTATATTTTCAATGTCCACATTAAGCCTATCTGCCCCGTGATGGACACAGTTGTTAAGGATATGTGCTGGGCATCCCACGCCAATCAATGTTTTGTTTTGTAGCAGCCTCTTCAAATATGCAAACACATTATTTCCCCCTTCGTCACGCCGAGTTCCACCAAAATTGGTGTTGCAATTGTCGCCGGTAAATGCGACGCATTTGGAGGCCAAATTGTTTTTCGTCAATGTTTGCATTAAGTAATTGGCGATGGTCATTGCAGTCTCGTTGGGTGTATCTTGCACTTCAATTAGTTTACTCTGAACACCACCCGCCTTCCAATCAAAATACTGAATAATGATGGGGAAGATTTTCACCGCACCATGATTGCTCCCATCAGTACTTACACCACAATAAGGGATGTCTTTTAGTGCTTTGTGCGCCACTTCTACAGAATGCGGTGCCAGTACACTATCAACAATAGCCTCGGTCTTAGTTCGGGCACAACTAAACTTTTTAGCAGTGTCTGAATCGGGGAGGGTCTTTTTGAGCAATGCACTAGTGCAGTCCATGGATCTGTAACTGTTGTGGTGTTTCACTGTGTGAAATGACCATGCAGCCTCCGCTGCATTCACTGCATCCTCGTTCCCTGGTCTGAGAAAGTACTGTGTGATCGAGCTAGCACTACCCTCGCCTCGGACAGCTGTTTTGTGCTTCTCGGTGTCCAGGTGGATTTTCAGATCTCTTGCACCTCCATTCCACACTCCAGACCACAGTCCAGAGAGTGTAGGGGGGCTAATATAGGGTGACCATGTTTTCATTTGGGAAAACCAGGACACCTTGTCGGGGGGGGTGAGTTTAAGGTGGGGCGGGGCGGGAGGGGGGGGTGGCTGGGGGGTGGGCGGTAATTTGGAGGATGCTGCTGTATTATATGGATACCGGTATATTATATTATATAGATAGAACAAGATATTTACAGTTGGTTTATTAAAAATGCTTTTCAGTAAAAGTCAATAACAATAACTCCAATAACAAATGAGTTTACATTTTATTCAAAATGTATTTATTCAAAATGCTTGAGTCAACAATTCCTGTAATGAATGAACAGCACAATGAAAGAAATAATGTTGCATCTTAACATCCTTCACTTAACAAGTTAACAATAACTCTGAACTCGAAATAATACTCACTTAGCCTCAGTAATGAACAAAATAAAGTCTGATTTGTAGGGCTATTGGGGGGGGGGGGGGGGAATTAACCAATGAGCGGATTTACAATCATTGAAAATAATTAAAATAAATAACAAATGAGCTCATTTACAATCAGGTAGCCTATTGGAGAAAATAAATTAACAAATGAGCATAATACAAAAAAAAAACTCTTGTATACTTGAAAAAATTACTTAAAATATACAAAAAATAATAATAAATATCAACACACCATCTTGCTGGGATGAGGATCAGCACCGCTAAATCTGAGGCCATGACTCTTAGCAGGAAACCGGTGGATTGCTTACTCCGGGTAGGAAATGAGTCCTTAGCCCAAGTGAAGGAGTTCAAGTACCTCGGGGTCTTGTTCGCGAGTGAGGGTACTATGGAGCGTGAGATTGGCCGGAGAATCGGAGCAGCGGGGGCGGTATTGCGTTCGCTTTACCGCACCGTTGTAACGAAAAGAGAGCTGAGCCGCAAGGCAAAGCTCTCGATCTACCGTCGATCTTCGTTCCTATCCTCACCTATGGTCATGAGGGCTGGGTGATGACCGAAAGGACGAGATCGCGGGTACAAGCGGCCGAGATGAGTTTTCTCAGAAGGGTGGCTGGCGTCTCTCTTAGGGATAGGGTGAGAAGCTCAGCCATCCGTGAGGAACTCGGATTAGAGCCGCTGCTCCTTTACTTAGAAAGGAGTCAGCTGAGGTGGTTCGGGCATCTGGTAAGGATGCCCACTGGGCGCCTTCCTTGGGAGGTGTTTCAGGCACGTCCAGTGGGGAGGAGACCTCGGGGAAGACCCAGGACTAGGTGGAGAGATTATATCTCAACACTGGCCTGGGAACGCCTCGGGATCCCCCCGTCAGAGCTGGTCAATGTGGCCCGGGAAAGGGAAGTCTGGGGCCCCCTGCTTGAGCTGCTCCCCCCACGACCCGACCCCGGATAAGCGGATGACAATGAGGAGGATGAGGAACACACCATCTTAACTTCCCTGCTTAATCCTCGTCTCCCTCTTCATCTGTTTTGTCCTTTCGTCTGGTTTTTCTTCCTCGTCCTTCTTTGCCCATTTGTATTTTGCTGTAGAGCTGATCTTCTTCAGCAGTGTCTTGTGGCCCAACATGTACGTGTGAAAGTCCTTGCATGACATATCTTTGAGATTGTATTGCACAAATAGGATCCCTTTCAAAGATGGAACTGAGAGCTGGTTCCTCTCCTTTGTCCACTTGCTCTGAATCAGTGAAAACACTCTCTCCACATTTGCATTATGTGGAGAAAGTGCGAAGACAAACTGTGCCATCCTCTGCAGCTCCGAGTAGCATCCGATGCTTTTGGCCTTCTCGAAGTACTTGACCCACCTCTGGTGCACCTGCAGGCCCATGAATGCTTCATCCTCACTGCAGCTTTCCACAAATTTCTTTAAATTGGACACTTGGTCAAAGCATTTCACATCGTCAATTGCCACCCCTTTCTCCTCAAGGTACTTGATGCAGGCCTCCACATCATCCCACTTAGGTGCCTCGCTCATGTCCATCCACATGAAAGGTGTGAATTCTTCCATGGGCGCCATCCATTTCTCCAGGTACTCCAAGCATGAGCTATACATGCCTAGCACATCCGCCATGAACTTGTCACATCCCTCTCCAAGTCCTTCTCTGCGGTGTGCGGCAAGCAGTCCCTTGACTTTCAGGGACATGAAATTATTGGTCTTCCGTTCAATAACAACGTTGTGGATGCTGCTCAATATTTTCTTGATTTCCATGATGGAGTTGTCCTCCCTTTCCATCTCCTTAATGTGGCAGTGGAAGATGGACATGAGGGAGTGCATGTGCCACAAATACACCTCACTAAAAGGGTTTTCAAAAAAAACCTTGATCATCACAGGTGGCTTTTCTTGGGATAAAAAGAATGCTTTTAGAGCAGGGAACATCTGCAGCATCCTCTCTATTCCTGGGAATAGAGAGAGCCACCTGGTCTTGCTGTGTGACAGCATCCTCCTGTATTCCACATCCACAAAATCGCAGTACTCTTTGAGGGACTCTGTGCGCACTGTGTATATGTGGAAGTACTGGTAGATTTTGAAAATTATATTTTCAATGTCCACATTAAGCCTATCTGCCCCGTGATGGACACAGTTGTTAAGGATATGTGCTGGGCATCCCACGCCAATCAATGTTTTGTTTTGTAGCAGCCTCTTCAAATGTGCAAACACATTATTTCCCCCTTCGTCACGCCGAGTTCCACCAAAATTGGTGTTGCAATTGTCGCCGGTAAATGCGACGCATTTGGAGGCCAAATTGTTTTTCGTCAATGTTTGCATTAAGTAATTGGCGATGGTCGTTGCAGTCTCGTTGGGTGTATCTTGCACTTCAATTAGTTTACTCTGAACACCACCCGCCTTCCAATCAAAATACTGAATAATGATGGGGAAGATTTTCACCGCACCATGATTGCTCCCATCAGTACTTACACCACAATAAGGGATGTCTTTTAGTGCTTTGTGCGCCACTTCTACAGAATGCGGTGCCAGTACACTATCAACAATAGCCTCGGTCTTAGTTCGGGCACAACTAAACTTTTTAGCAGTGTCTGAATCGTGGAGGGTCTTTTTGAGCAATGCACTAGTGCAGTCCATGGATCTGTAACTGTTGTGGTGTTTCACTGTGTGAAATGACCATGCAGCCTCCGCTGCATTCACTGCATCCTCGTTCCCTGGTCTGAGAAAGTACTGTGTGATCGAGCTAGCACTACCCTCGCCTCGGACAGCTGTTTTGTGCTTCTCGGTGTCCAGGTGGATTTTCAGATCTCTTGCACCTCCATTGGACACCGAGACATATGTGCCTGCTTTGCACACTGTGCACAAGGCTTCCCATTTGTCTCGACCCGGTCTGAAAGCCGGGAAACTCTTTAGTAATTCGTCGGTAAACGAGCACTTGCGCTTCGGCATGTTGCTTGCGTATGACTGACAGTCACGTTGTCTACGTTCTGATTAATAGGGCTGACAGCATAGGGGCGGGGATTAGGCTACGTCGCACGCAGCGCCGTGGGCACTGCCCTAGTGCATGTAAATGTAATGGTCCAAAGAAGGTAATTTTAAAAACCAGGACATTTCCTCACTTTCAAAAAATAACCCGGGACACCCGGGACAGGACGTGAAATACGGACATGTCCGTATATGGGCTACAAAAACCCATTTTTTTGTAGCCCACCTTCGTGAAATGTGTAGGACAAAATGTGTGATAAACAGGAAAAGGCCCTGCCACACCTGACACCTGGAATGGGGTAATCTTGGGATTACTGTTGAACTAGGCTATGTGTTCACCCGGCTATGAACTGATACTTGATAAATCATATTCCATAAGCAGTGACCTAGATTACATCTGACACTTTAGAAGGTTTCCCAAAGATAAGGTGTGAGAAAGAAGTGGGAAGTGGCTTTGAGGAGAGAAGGATTCACTGCAAGTGATTATTCAGTTGTCTGCAGTCAACATTTTAAGCAGGCTGATTTTGACAGGACGGGTCAGATTGTCAGACTACTTGTTGGTGTTATTCAATCCCTCTTCAGCTTCCCGGAGATGCTGTGCCATCTTTATTTGACAAGAACTTCCACCTTCTGACCCTGAAAAACAACGGCGGCCTAGTGATGGAATCACTAGGCACAGTGAAGGTTTAATTTTATTATCTTGTTTTTTTAACATTAAAGTTGCTTTTTCCTTATTTTCTCTGTTCTGTAGTGTCTTTGAGCACTGTGTAAAGCACTGTATAAATAGCTTCAACAATGCAAGCTGACGCTCCTAGGTGTCAACAGTCCTACACATCGTCAGAGGGGAGATTGGAACAGAGGATACATTAAAGAAGCTGTGCAAAACAGACCTCTTTCAGGGGTTTTAACCCTAACCCTGGCTGCTTTTTATTGTCTTTTGAATTTCACTAGTTCTGGTCTGATATTTTTGCAGATTCGTATTATGATGCATTCTCATTTTAGGCAAAGTATAAGACAAAACAGTATAATTGTAACCATGAATAAGTCATTCAAGTTACAATATTGAAATACTAACATTGTTGGGTAAGACAGAATTTGGTTTTATTCTGAATCCAGTGAAACGTATTGGTGGTTTTAGCTGATATAAAAACGTTCAGGTGTTTATATATGTTTTATGTTTAAATATTTGGCAGACCCTTTTTTTTCTAAAGCGAAATACATATAAAACAATCACTATTAACATTCTTTTCAAAATAATTCTTCTCAATCAAAAAATTAGAAACTTCACGACCTCAAAATAAATACCACCAGCACAACATTTTAAACTAGTAAGGTTCTTTCACCGCTGGGTAATATTTGTATATAATATTTCAAGCTAGCTAATAACCTATAAAGATTATTTATTCTTATTCCATCTCCGGCGAGGTATCTATCTAGCCAGTTAGTGCTAAGGCATGATTGGACGAGGGCAGTTATAGGGAGGAGTTTCGATAACGGTTACTTGTACTTTTACTTTCAGTACTTAAGTACATTTAATATCAGAAAAGTACTTTTGATACTTAAGTACAGTAAAGATCAGATACTTTAATACTTTTACTTAAGTACTATTCTAAAAGGTGACTTTTACTTTTACTTAAGTAATTTTCCAGTAAGGTATCTGTACTTTTACTTAAGTATGGCTTTTGAGTACTTCATACACCACTGGGTATGGATGAGTCAGCCGCCCAGCTTGCCCTAGCTTTGGAGGGAACGGCGTTGCAGGTTCTGCTGGACCTGGCCCCAGCGGACCAGCGGGACCTCCAGGCCCTGACCCTGGCCTTGGAGAGGCGTTTCGGGCAGCGGAGGGTCGTGAGCCACAGCCGGGAGTTGCTGACCAGCCGCCGCCGCCGGGAGGGGGAACGTTTGGGGGCCTACGCAGCGGACGTACTGCTGTACGCCCAGCGGGGCTACCCCGACTTCCCTGCTGCGGCTAGGGAGGAACTAGCCCTTCAATCGTTCCTCCAAGGACTTGCCCCGCCACAGCTGGGACGGCACATCTGCCTCGCCGGGCCCCCGAACCTCGATGTGGCTCTTGAGCTGGCGGAACGGGCGGAGCGGGTGCTGTCCGACCTACAGCCGTCCGGTGCCTCCCGACCTCACGACAGGCGGACTACGAGCGGGACGAGGACGAGGACGACGAGGAAGAGTGTTTCTGGACCTCGCCCCAGCGTCCCCGACAGTGTCCACCACAGCGTCCACCACCCGACGACAGACGTAGGTCCGGAGCTAATCGGCGCTGTTTCCGATGCGATGAGCCAGGCCATCTGGCCCGTGACTGCCCGGCACCGGCACCATGGGCTAGACCATCTCGTCCGGCGGAAAACGGCGGCGGAGCGGCCCAGTGAGGGGACCGCCGCTCCGGATTCCTGCCCCTCTCCGCGGTCGGTGCGCTTTGGTTGGTGGCCCGGGCCGCGCCAGAGGCCTTTACCTCCGCTGCGGGATCGACGGGTGACCCTGCACGGCCTTGGTGGGCACTGGGTCGACCATCTCCCTGGTGCGTCCGGGCGTTTTTCCGGGCACCACCGGCGCACTCTCGGGGGGGTTGGCGGCGACCAGCGTCCGCCTGACGACTGTTACGGGACAGGAGACCGGAATGAGGGGAAGGAAGCGGCTGGCCGTCTGGGTGGGTGACCGGGAGGTGATGCCTGAGTTTTGGCTCGCCAACATCCGGGACTCGTGCATCATCGGCCTGGATCTGCTGAACCGTTGGGGTGCCAGGGTGGACATGGCTGGAGCAACCATCACCGTCGGCACGGAGACGGTGGCGCTCCAGTCCGGACGGGGGGAGCACGGGGGCTCTGGCGGCCAGTGGAGTAGTCGCCAGGTTATGCCCCGGGAGCCTCTGCCTCTGCCCGGTCCATGCATTCCCCGCAGCCCTGTATCTGCCGCCGTTCCTTCCCCTGAGACCGCTGAGGCCGTCAATGCGCTTTGGCTGCGCAGTGGAGCTGGCCTCGACGTACAGCAGAGTCTGCAGCTGAGGATGTTACTCGAGGAGTACGGGGACACTTTCGCGGCGAGGACTGCAGGCGGACAGGGCTGGTGCAACATGCCATCGATACCGGCTCTGCTCGGCCCATCTGCCTGCGGCCCCACCGATTAGCACTAGCCAAGCGCCAGGCGGCGGAGGACAAGGTCCGCGAGATGGCTGCCGGGGGAGTGATCGAGCCCTCGTCCAGTCCATGGGCGGCCCCGGCCGTCCTGGTGAAGATGAAGGACGGTAGCTGGAGGTTCTGTGTGGACTACCGGTGCCTCAACGAGGTCACCCGGAAGGACTCGTACCCGCTTCCACGGATCGACGACGCCCTGGACTACATCGGGGGGTCTAGCTGGTTCAGCTCCCTGGACCTGCGTAGCGGCTACTGGCAGGTGGAGTTGGCGCCTGAGGCCAGACCTAAGACTGCGTTCACCATCGGACAGGGGCTGTGGCTGTTCCGTTTCATGCCGTTCGGACCATGCAACGCGCCGGCGACGTTCGAGCGGATGATGGAGAGGGTGCTGGCGGGCATCCCCCGGAGTCATTGTGTCGTGTACCTGGACGATTTGTTGGTGCACGCCCGCGATTTCGGGGGGGCGCTTGCGAACCTGCGGGAGGTTCTTGGGGCCATCCGCCGGGCCGGGTTGCGGCTGAACCCTGCCAAGTGTTCCCTGCTGGCCAGGGAAACGCTGTTCTTGGGGCACGTGGTGAACGAACATGGCGTAGCCACTAACCCAGCCAAGGCGGCTGCGGTCCGGGACTGGCCAACCCCCACCAACGCCGGTGAACTGCAGAGTTTTCTGGGCATGGCGGGATACTACCGCCGGTTCGTCCAGGACTTTGCTACGGTCGCCAGCCCCGTCCACCGTTTAACCGAGGCGGGCCGGCCGTACGTCTGGGACAACGCCTGCGCCACGGCCTTCGCCCGACTCCAGGCGGTGCTCACCGAGTCCCCGGTCCTGGCGTACCCCGACTCTGGTCGCCCTTTCGTCCTCGACACGATGCCAGTAACGTGGGGGTCTGTGCGGTCCTCTCCCAGGGGGTGGGGAAGGGGAACGTCCCGTCACCTACTTCAGCCGCACTCTCAGTCGGGCGGAGTGCAATTACTGCGTGACCCGACAGGAGCTGTTGGCTGTGGTCCTGGCCGTGCAGCATTTCAGGCCGTACCTACATGGCAAGCGCTTCCTGATCCGCACCGACCACCCGTCCCTCACGTGGCTCCTCAGTTTTAAGAACCCTGAGGGCCAGGTGGCTCGATGGCTGGAGATTCTGCAGGAATACGACTTTGAGATCCAGCATCGGACGGGGCGTCTCCACAACAACGCAGACGCACTCTCCCGACAGCCCTGTGCAGTCCTGGAGTGTCGCTACTGCCTGCGACAGGAGGAGCGGGTCTACGAGTCTCCGATGGTGGCGGCCCTCCAGACCACCGAGGCTGACCAGACCATCGGTGAGGCGGAGGGGTGGCTTCTGCTGACGGCGAGTCAGTTGGAGCAGCAGCAGCGGGCCGACGAGACCCTGGCGTTGGTGAGGGACTGGCTGGAGACGGGGCAGCGCCCCAGCGAGACCCTGGCGTTGGTGAGGGACTGGCTGGAGGCGGGGCAGCGCCCCAGCTGACCGGAGGTGTCAGCACGAGGGCCTGAGGTGAAGGCCTACCACTCCCAGTGGGGATGCTTCCGGCTCCACAACGGGGTGGTCCACCGCAGCTGGCAGGACCCTAGGGGTAAGAACAACATTCTGCAGCTGTTGGTGCCCCGTGTGCTTCGTCAACAGGTGCTGCAGCTGTGCTGCAAATTCCTATCAAATACAGTTGATAGGAATTTGTTTTGGTGTGCTCACATGTATTACACAGCAACATAACAACACAACATTACAAGACAGAAAGCCAAAACGGCACATAAATAACAAGGAGTACAACACTTAACACACATGAAAAACACATAATGCATGGTTCACGGGGAATGACAGCAGTAAAGTACAGTACAGTGGTGCAAAAACTGCAAGTGAGGTAGACCATGAAGATCTTAAAGAAATTAAAGTGCTTAGTGCTTGTTCAAGTGGCGTATAGCTTGTAGATAGGTTCACCAAATTGCCCGAGGCGTATGCGGTGTGGTAGAAATTAATGATTATATTCTATGGTAAACTATGATTATTATTAGGTCTGTATATCTAATGGTAGAAAACACACGGTGCCTGGGAGTCTGATGTTAGAACAGATGGTGGAACCCCTAAAATGAGCAGGAAGCTACGGGGTTAAGGCGTGCTGACCTCAGCCTAGTGTCATGGGCTATCTTTGTTGACCATTTGCTGACCATTCAGGATAAGACGGATTTATGACTGAATGGAGGCGGACACCTCAAGGAGAAACTGCTCTGTTTGTGTGTATAAAAAGACGCTGGAGTTTGTGAACCGCCAGTGTCTTTGCAAACCCACTCGGCTGTTATCGTTGTTGTTTTTCTGCTGTTAAGTCTTTTGTCAATACTTGCTCCGGACCCCTTGGTTTTCTTTTACTCTCTCTTAAATTAGTCGAAGTGTTTTATATCTCGGGTAAAATCCACAACAGCGGTGCCGGATCAGAGCGCTGCCACCACCGCGGAGAGGCTGGTGGAGGAGATGTTTGCCCGTTTCGGGGTCCATGCCGAGCTCCACAGCGACCAGGGGCGGAACTTTGAGTCCCAGGTCTTTGGGGAGGTCTGGCGGCGGCTGGGGGTGCACAAGACTAGGACGACGCCGCTCCATCCCCAGAGTGACGGGTTGGTGGAGCGGTTTAACCGCACCCTGGCCACCAAGCTCGCCATCTTCACCAGCCAGCACCAGCGGGACTGGGACCGCCACCTGCCTGTCCTGTGATCCTATCGGACGGCAGTGCAGGAGTCCAGTCACTGCACGCCGGCTGCCCTCATGTTCGGGCGGGAGCTCCGGACACCGGTGGACTTGGTGTTCGGGTCCCCGCCCGAGCCTGAGATCGCTGGGGGTGCGGCTATGGACTACTTCCGCAGGCTGAGGGATCGCCTGCTGGTGGTCCACGACTACACCCGCCAGGCTGAGGCTGCCTCAGGGGTGAGGCAGAAGAGGGGCTATGACACTCGCTGCCGGGGACGAGCGTTCACACCCGGGGACAGGGTGTGGGTGTACTGCCCCGTCAGAAAGAAGGGGGTCTGCCCTAAACTGCGGAGCCACTGGCAGGGACCGGGGGAAATCCTCGACAGATCCGAGGTGGTGTATCGGCTGCGGATGCCGGGCGCCCGGGGGCGTGTGTTGCACCAGGACAGACTCTCGCCGTACCGCCCCCTCGCCCCGGTTGTTGCTGGTGAGGGAGGCGGAACTCCTCGTGGTTCCCCTGGCGGCTTCCCTGTCCCTGTCGGCTCCCCGGATGGGGCCGTTGGCCCTGCTGCTGCCGCCCCTAGGGGGGCTCAACGGCCGAACCGGCGGCGCCGGGCCCCTGAACAATTTAACGACTATGTGTCGGGTGATGGGGTCGTCGGGGACGACTGACCCCTCAGATGGGAGCTGGGTAACGACCTGTGTTCTCGACATGTGTTCATTCCCTTCCGGGTTCGTGCGCGGGATTCTGGGGGCGCATGTTGTTTGTGTTATTGTTGTTGTTCTGGGTCCGTTGCTAGTTGTTGGCGTTTGTGGATGATCAGTGGGGTTAATGGGTTGGGATTGTTCATTGTTGTGTGTTGTTCTGTTGTGTGTCGTTGTTGCCACCGTCACCGAGAATGACTTGTGTGTTAGTTAAGTTTGCTGTTCTATGTACGTGTTCGGGGTTAAAAAAAGGTGGTTTCTGTAGTCAAGCGGTGTATGAGGCGCAGAACCACTATTGACCAAAAGCCTGACTCCCTGTTCTTCCTGGTCGGCGCCACAATACATTGTTTATGCAGGATATATATTTTATATTGTTTCTTCCACTTAAAAATAGCTGACCGTTTTTTTTCCCCTTCTCTGGGATTATGTTCCCAATTTTGATCTCGGATGTCTGGTCACTTAAAGCATATCAGAATATTATATTAGTGTTAAGCCAACTATGAATAATAAAACACGGCAAACCATGTGTCCTTTATCATAGCTAAACTTATGACAAAAAAACACATGAAAATCTGTGGTATTCAGTGAGGTAGGCTTAATTAAATGCGCTGACAGTTCATTGCTCCAGCCAAACGGATTACACTGAGAAGAGCGGATCACCACTCCAAGTTGGCGGCCCCGCGTCTCGTCAGCGCCAGTAGGCGGTAGCGCTCGATGCTCCGTCAGAGAATGTCTAATATAAGGAGAATGGGCACTCGCTGGTTAGTTCCGGTTTTCTGGACTGGTTGCAGTAATAATCTCTTTCCACGCGGGGCGCTAGCAGGCGAGTCCAGAATGAATGGGAGCCTATGGGGTTTTATCCTCAGAATCCACTTTTCTAACGATGTCATTTTTTGTCAAGTAATTTGAAAGTTGCGTTCAAAAGGTGGGGCTAAAATAATAAACTCAGCTGAATATTGCATTTTTGAAGGTCACGTATCTGTTCTAAAAAGGCGTTAAAAGAATGCGATGACGTCACACATTGTCATACTGTCAGAGGTACTGCTTTACGGCAGTTTCTGAATCACTTCGGCACTTCCGCATTTCCTTTTCCCCGCAACGATAACACCAGCTGTTGGAGGAAAGGCTTTTTTTTGCTTAAAACACTAGTTACAGAGTTTTACATCAGAAAACAATCTCCTAGAGAGCACAGTGTTCTGTTGTACTCCTCCTCATGCCTCTTCCTTTCTTGATCTCTACAGTTGGACCTTGATGCTGTGACAACGGACAAGTCTTCTTCCTCTGTCCTTTTTCCCTGCCTCTGTTCAGTATGTTCAGTGTTGTTAAATCGTTTCTCATTTTTTTGTTTATTTACTAATAGTTACTGTTCTTATTGTGTTCTTGTTAGTGTGATGTTTGAATAAACTTGCCTGTTGCAATGTTGGTATAATGTTTGTATGATTACTGTTTCAATGTGACCTAGACCATATTTCTCATTTAACAAACATGTGTAGCTTGCCTTATGTGTTGCAGGGCAGAGAAATTAAATTCAATGGCTTAAAACAAACCCATCTGTAAAGATCAGTGAATGCATAGCAATCAATGACAAGTGGTGTAGATGGTTTTCTCTCTGTGCAAGGTCATTAGCCCATGACCTAGTAAGTCCTACAAAAAAAGAACTACAGTAGGGGCCTAATAGCAGATGTTGAAGTTGTTAAATCGTTAACAAACAATTTGTATGGAACAATCGGTTAAGGTAAGTTAAGTGCTTGAGTCTCGACACTTTAGAGAATGTCTAGCGCGCAACTTGAATAAGCCATGTGCGATTTTACCCGGGCTACAGCGCAACTTTCCCTACCAGTCGCAGCCTCAGGTAGCCTAGGACCATTCATACAGGAGCAAGCAAGAACATTACCTTATTCTGTCCTTGGGAAACGAAAAAACAAGACGATCTGTTTCCACTGTTGGAGCAGTTTATTATTGCACAATTACGATTTTTTTTTATTTTAACTATCTTTATTTTCGAAAAATAGACGACAGATTAAATGATATTGAGCGGGACATTGACAGTATTATTTATGGTTGTCATACCGTACCATGTATATAACGCATTGAACATTGAACACAAGAAATGGAAGAAATTCCATTTAAACCCATGTACTTTCACCATACATAATATTAAAAAAAAAAATGTGCCTGCAGGAAAATATAAATACAGTACGCAAAAATTAACTTTGACGGAAAGTCCTCTGATTGTGCTTCAGCTTCAGATGCCATCAAGAGGGGTCTCTGGTCGTATCAGTCGCAAGTCCATCCCTGACCCATCAGCATTCATTAGCAGAATGCTAGCGTGTACGGCCAACAACGGCCCAAACTGTAAGAAATCGAAAGGACATAAGTACTCATTCATTTGACTTTTGAACTATAATCTATATTGAACTTGCGGAATCTACAATAAATTTTGCGATGTATCATAGCCCGATCATTAACTAAAAAACACATAGAAAGATTAAAGTATCCAGCAGCATATGATTTCAACAATGTGTGAGGTCATAGCATACGCAACAAGGATGGTCGCAGTGGAATGCTGACGTAAAACCAGCGGAGGAGCGCTTGGCGGGGATGTTCGCGCATTTCAGAAGCAGGGAGATTCCGTGCAAAAATGTAATGATTGAAAAATATTTGATTTATTTGGCACAGATAGGGAACAAAAAGAAAGTAAAACAAGGTCAATATACAACATATAAAAAAATGCCGCAGTGTGTAATACATTCTCTCTTTAGATACAGGTTAGGGAACAAGGACACTGATAAATGTTAATTGTAAATGTACATTTATATGTAAAGAATATTTAAAAAACAACAGTGGACCAAAGTGCTGAACAAAACAAAAACATGATATTACACCATCCTGTCCTGCCAATAGACGCTGCCCTCTGGAGAACTGAAAAATGTGCAGAACCCCTCCCTCACTTGGTGAGCCTCTTTTGACACCCTTTTCCCTCACATGTTTGGAACTGCGGGCATATTTCTCCCCTGCTGCTCTGACTCATTGATGTACCTCTGATTGTCTGTGGGGTTCAGCAAAATGTTATGCAGGATGCAAGCAGCAATCACTACATTGTCAACCTTTTTTGGGTGCAAGTTGATTTTACGGTGGAATATCCGCCATCTGGCAGCCAGGATGCCAAAAGCGTTCTCCACCGTCCTCCTTGCCCTGGACAGTCTATAATTGTAAATTTTCTTGGGATGGGTCAAATTCTGCCCAGGGTAGGGTCTCATGAGGTATGGCTTCAGTGGGAATGCTGCGTCACCAACCATGACGAATGGTACATCGCCCACCTGAGCCGCTCCAGGCAGAGAGACACTAGGTGGCACATGAAGTGTTTTGCTTTCCATTCCCCTTCCTAAATCGGAATTGGCATATACCCCACCATCACTTGTGCGTCCAAAATCCCCCACTTGAATCACCCTAAACCGGCAGTAGGCATCCACTAGTGCAAAGAGTACTATTGAAAAATATTTCTTATAATTGAAATCCTGACTACCAAAGAGTGGTGGTGCTTGAATTGTGACGTGTTTTCCGTCAATTGCCCCGATGCAGTTAGGAAATTGTGTTTTCCTCCAATAGCCCTCCGCCACCTCTTCCCACATTTGTTGTGTTGGCCTGGGCAGAAATTGATCCATCATCACTTTGACAATGGCAGCACACACCATATGTACAGAGTTGGCCACAGTTGTGTGCCCTAATCTGTAGCTGAATGCCAGGCTGATCAGCGAGTCGCCAGAAGCAAGGTGATGTGACGCCCCGCTCTGTTCCTTGAGCGCTAGGCCTATTCCTCCCTCTGCCTGTAGGGTATTGTATGTTGTTTGTGTATTGTACTGCTCTCTTTGGCCTGCAGGAGGAGCTTGAGTGTTCCTGGCATAATGAGAGAATTGCGGGCAGCTGTGTTCGGACTGCCGGGGATATAGGCAGTGTCCTGTGGCCCATTCGCTCTCTCTCTAGACGCGGGTTGACGGCTGGATGCGGCGGTTCGCATCGTCTTCTCTGCGCCTGTGTTGTATTATGGAATCGTGCCTGTCAATAAATATAGTATATTGTAACGAACGTTACCCGACGGTGTCTGTCTCCCTATGTCAACGCCTTTGAGCCAAGGCGTTCGTGACAGTACCTAGAAGTAAAAGCAAAGGTTAATAATTACAGTTTATTCATATGCTATTCTTCTGTTTTTCAGCTGGAGTTTCTAAGCTGAGATGGGCAATTCTGCGTGAGTCATTTGTGAAGAGCCGTAAGAAAAACACGCCAAGTGGATCAGCTGGTGGGACTCAAAGGGAATGGAAATATGCAGAGATCATGTCTTTCCTCCTGCCTCACTTACAAAAGAGAAGGTTTGTTTCAACATTTCAGCATGTATATTTCAATCACAGTACTTCAATCGTGACTAACATAATTGCACTGGTTAATGCATAGGTGGACAGATGCTCCATGCATACAGTTATAAACGTTCCCTGTGTATGTTTCCAATAGCCCTTAGCCTAGAGTAATTATATTTCTTTCTGTTTGTCCTCATATCCTTTAGCTCTAAAAGCACCTTGAGTGACAAAGAAAGAAATAGTGAAGAGACAGAGGCATGGGATACCCAGCAAACATCTGAGGCTGGATGCAGCAAAGACGTTCCTCAGCAACAGCAAACCACTGGAGAGGGGATTCAGTTTAGACGTCACAATAAGAGGCAGAACAACACTGATGTTCAAGAGCAGCTGCTGTCAATTCTGCAGGAGCCATGCAAGCCACCAGAAGATGAACTTGATGAATGTCATCACTTTGCTTTAAGCCTGGTCCCAATTCTGTACAGGCTTGACACTGACAGGAGGCAACAAGCGAAGATCCTTTTTTTACAAACATTGCATAACCTAGAAAAAGGCAACACACAACAGCCCAATTTGATTCCCCCACAACATTGGCAACAAGCACCACCACCAACACCATTCAACACCTCAAGCTTTAGACAATTTCCAAATCCCCAAGAGCCGTACCCCAACATGTCCAAAGACCCTTACTACCAAGAGCTGTAGTCGTGTTTTTTTTACATGTTGTAATATGGCAATTTAGTAATTTAGTTTGTTTTTGTTATATGTTTTTTTTGTTCAATCAATTCTACTATTGATTGTTGATGTAAAATGAGTTCATATATTGAATGGGTTCATTCCAGGTTCTTTGATTTGTTTTATATGAAACAATTTAAATTGTTTAATTCAATGAACGACTTCTTGTCTCTCACTGTCCATAATAAGGCCCACTTTGAACTTGCAATTGCCAGTCACTTAAACTGCACACTGTTGGCAAATAGAGCATTCTCTTGAAGTAGCCACACAACCTACTGATTTTAGTATTTACAGCTAGCACTACCAAGAAAGGTCAGGTGGCAATTACAATCGATCTAACTCAGGGCCACAGATGTGGCTACGGGAGAGAGACTTCATTTGCAAGGGAGGACATCAGCAAAAGTTTAACTTCACTAAATGACTAAATATTTAAGGAAGAAACCCTTGAGTTAATAATGCATTGACATGATTTCATATTGCAGACTTAACCAGAGCAAATCCCTGCAGGCATATCATTAAACACGCCTTTCGGTAATCTTTGTGGTTGGACACACCATGTATGTCGCAGATCACACCGTGTGGGTATTTAGTGGAGGTCTGAAAAGTATAGCTTACCTCAGTCCAACAGCCAGTCGCTGTTTGGGCTTTGTAATTTGTTGACTGCCTGGTCAGTTCAGGACCGATTGTGGACAGAAGCTCTTCCATTTGCACTACACTCATTCGAAAGTATTGATGGTGGCGTTGGCTGTCCAGCCGCAACTCCGCTACAAGGTGATGAAAATCCCCTTGTTCTCTCCTCCTCTGATTTATGGGATGTACCCAATAGCGACTTCTCCTCATCCTCTGCTGTTCAAGGAGAAGTAGACACGCTACTCTCCTTCTGTTAACTGGCACTGCATGAAATATGAAATTGCACAAAATAATAGGTTAAGTCATGATTAAGCAACGTCTCGGTCAGCTCGCGACAATATTGCGATTAGAGAATAGAGGAGAAATCGACGCAGAATTTCATTTCTTCTCTAATCATCTCATCATTTTCCATCGATCGACCATGGGTAAGTAAAAAAGCTCAGTTATCACGTTTCATCTATTTTAATTGTGATATAGGCTATTGTTTTCAAGACTATAGCCTTCACTTGTTCGTAGAGAATTTTATTGAATAAATGTTAGCCATGAGCTAGCTGTAGTTATAAAGTAACCTAGGCAACACAATCATGACTTTCATTTTATCCCGGTGTTGTTCCGAATATGGATATAGCAGTGTTTATATCATATCGTCACAAGATGAGCAACGTACACGATAATGAACTACGAGGGGACTAAAATACGTAATAGCACAGACGAAATAAGCGAAAGCGCGTTCACGCAGAGATGACGGGTATTACATTTTCGGCACAACACCTGTATGGGCTATAACCAAACCTACCATCCTTTTCTGACAATATTTTATTGTTGGAATTTATATGTTGTCAGGATCCTGTACAAGTCTTTAAAACATTATCTAACCCAGTGGTTCCCAAACTTTTTTTCAGGGGACCCCCTTTTGGACTTGAGACTGTTTTCGTGCCCCCCCCCCCCCCCCCCCAACTTAGTGCATTAATGTTACTATGCATAATAATAATGTTCAAAATCATTATTATTATTATTGTTATTATTATTATTATCATTATTATTATGCAGTAGTAATCATCACCATTATTATTATTGTTATTTTTAATAATGTTATTATTACTATGTAATATAAATCTTCAGAGACAGCCATGTAAATATGCAAATATAGCCTTTTGGCTTAAGTTTCATTATAAAACAATAAAAAAATTATTCATGACAGTCAATGATAAACAGTACCCCCACAACCCATCCCAGAACATATAATATTTTTCACCTTGTAGCAATATATGTATATACCGGTATATTAAAAAAAAACAAAAAAAAAAACAATGCCTCCTCCCTGGCCCACCCCAAAACCATTAATAGTAAAGCATCAACAATTGGTCAGTAACAATATAACAATACTAACCCAATCCCCACCCCGAAAAGTTGTTTTTTTCAGTGACTTGGGTGTGCTTGCCTTTCTGCACAAAGTTTTTGAAATCTTGGTGACAGCTTTGAGATTGCCACGTTCGATGGCGGGACAAACCGACAAATATAGAATCAAAGGGTGGGGTTACAGGGGGTTCTTTTCAAAGGTGGATTCCTCTCTGCAAAGTGGCTGTGCATTAAAAGCCTATTCTGACGCCAGTATTTTAATATAATGTTTCATTTAATTATTCGTATATATATATATATTTTTTTTATTCATTTTTTATTTTTTTATTTTTTTAATATGCAAACTGGCCCATCTCTCCGCGACCCCCCTGACGGTGCTCCGCGACCCCCAGTTTGGGAACCACTGGCAAAAATCATACCGTATTTAATGGGTTATAATATTGACGCATAGATAATATGTAGGGTTTGAATATAACTCGTGAATAATATTGTATGAATAATTATTATAATTATGCACGTCTTGAGCCATAGTCGGAACGTTATGGAAAGCCAAGAAGGCCACAATCCGGCCCTAGAATGGCGCGGTAAAAGTGCAAAACCGCACGGATATGGAAAGCCAAGAAGGCCACAATCCGGCCCTAGAATGGCGCGGTAAAAGTGCAAAACCGCACGGATTCCGTACGGTTTGGCAAGAATTCCGTACGGAATCCGTACGGTTTTGAATGACTAATAGCCGCGGATATTAGTCATTCACTCCGGCTATTAGTCATTCACTCCGGCTATTAGTTATTCACTCCGGCTATTATGCAGAACGAGCCCCTCCCTCTTCTTTGCTTGACCACTAAGTTTGAAGGCTGTCTAACCAATCAGAGCTGCAGTGCCTCCATGTTTCGCTGTAACATAAAGCTGTGTTGTCTTTACTAGTTTCACTACAATGTAATGACCACGATTAGCTAGTGGAAAATACATTTGTGTCTAGTACAGTGATATATTTGTATATGTTAGGCTATATATTGAGATGGCAGTGTGCGAAATACCCGACAATATTCGGGGATGTCCTCATCCCCAGATTGTTCTCGATATGCCAGCTAGGCCATAACATTACATAACATGAACATGAACTGAATAAATGCCAGGTAGGCCTATATAGCATATCGGAGACGGGCACACAATCAGTGCATTTGCAAATGAGAGCATGCAGTAGGCCTATGACCGATCTTGTGACATGTGGTCGGAGAGAGTCGTGTGTGTGTGTGTGTGTGTGTAGAGCAAGTTGTTGAAGGAAGTGTTTCTACTTGACGTTACAATATTTCATGGATGCAAGCAAGCCAAGACAATCAATCTATACCCTACATGACAACACACACACACACACACACACACACACACACACACACACACACACACACACACACACACAGGGCCGTCGATAAGGGGTGAAAGGTGATGACGATTCTAGGGGCCCACAGCCCAGGGGGGGCCCACAAAAAAATAAATAAATATATATATATATATATATATATTTTACTACCAGCCCATAGTACTACCATAGCGCCCCCCCTCCCCCCCCCCCCCCCGTCAACAATTTCTCCCTCGTCAACAATTGCTCCTTCCACCCCCCCCCCCCCCCCGTCAACAATTGCTCCTTACACCCCCCCCCCCCCCCCCCCTCAACAATTCAGCGCAGGTAGCAACGGCCCTGCACACACACACACACACACACACACACACACACACACACACACACACACACACACACACACACACACACACACGCATTTGTGACCATTTTAGCGCATAATGACGGCTGCCTATTATGCTTATGGCAGACAGTAGATCTAATGCAATTCTGCTGAATTATTTGGAGGACTTATAGCCTACTTGTAGTGAAGTATTTTTAACAGTGTGTGGAATCTACAGCTGATCACTTTCACTGGCTAAGCAAAATGAATCCCGAACAGTTGAACCTCTGAATTGATCCTGAAAGCCTTGTCCTAGAATAATTGATTTGTATTCCGTTTTAGGCCATCTCACTAAATGTCACTTAAATGTAGCCTATTTAAGCTCACCAAGTCCAGTATTCAGAATTCAAAGCATTTATTCACAAATACGTTCTATTTTTTTTGACAAGCGGAGCCGACAGTCATGTGCAAGTATGCAAATTAGCCATGTGCGCTAAACAGAAGATAGACGCAATGAACTGATTGTTGTGCATTGTTGTGGATATGTAGGCTGTTTAGTTGTGGTTGTTTGTGGTCTTAGTGAAACAGTCTTGCCGAGTTGCAGAAGTTGGATTGATTGTGTGAATGTGCGAGAGAGAGCGCACCTGCCGTGTTGATGTTGGGCTTGTAATGGGCTTATATGTGATCAATGATGTATCTGTCTGATCGTATTAGGTGTAGATGGATGGTTAAATAATGTCACAAGATCGGTCATACTGCAGGCTCTCATTTGCAAATGCACTGATTGTGTGCCCGTCTCCGATATCCTATATACCTGGCATTTATTCAGTTCATGTTCTTCTGAGTGCGCAAGAACGGTGCAAATTATTGTCGTGTTTGCATTGTAATGCACAACTTTGCCCCTCCCTGTTATAAAATAACGTGCATCGCAACAACTTTAGCCAATGCAGGCTCCTATTGCTTTACCAGTGTGTTTAAAGTGTGTGCGTGTGTGTGTGTGTTGTCATGTAGGCTGTATAGATATAGATTGATTGTCTTGGCTTGCTTGCATCCATGAAATATTGTAACGTCAAGTAGAAACACTTCCTTCAACAACTTGCTCTACACACACACACACACACACACACACACACACACACACACACACACACACACACACACACACACACACACACACACACACACACACACACACACACGACTCTCTCCGACCACATGTCACAAGATCGGTCATACTGCATGCTCTCATTTGCAAATGCACTGATTGTGTGCCCGTCTCCGATATATCTGGCATTTATTCAGTTCATGTTCATGTTATGTAATGTTCTGGCCTAGCTGGCTACTGCATATCGAGAACAATCTAGGGATGAGGACATCCCCGAATATTGTCGGGTATTTCGCACACTGCCATCTCAATGTATAGCCTAACATATACAAATATATCACTGTACTAGACACAAATGTATTTTCCACTGGCTAATGGTGGTCATTACATTGTAGTGAAACTAATAAAGACAACACAGCTTTATGTTACAGCGAAACATGGAGGCACTGCAGCTCTGATTGGTTAGACAGCCTTCAAACTTAGTGGTCAAACAAAGAAGAGGGAGGGGCTCGTTCTGCATACCTAATAGCCGGAGTGAATAACTAATAGCCGGAGTCAATGACTATAGCCGGAGTGAATGGCTATTAGTCATTCAAAACCGTACGGAATTCTTGCCAAACCGTACGGATTCCGTGCGGTTTTGCACTTTTACCGCGCCATTCTAGGGCCGGATTGTGGCCTTCTTGGCTTTCCATACCTTCTTGGCTTTCCATAGAATCCACACACGGTTGGCCGGCATCAAATAAAGATTTTGGGGAGAAAAAAATATGGTCCTGGCGGCCTTAAACTGAATCAACAGCGCCACCTGCTGTTGTGTAGTGTAAATCACAGGAAATTTGTTTGTCACGCCTTCCGATCCATGCGCAGCTTTCAGTTTTCCGTTCTTGTAGAATTGTTTTGTGTACTTGAATGATTTTTTTTTGTACTTTGTGTAAAACATACTGTGTTTATTTCTGAAGCAAAATGCATTAGTTTGTGAATGATGTTTGGTATTTGCAAACCACACTGAGTGTGTGTGTGTGTGTGTGTGTGTGTGTGTGTGTGTGTGTGTGTGTGTGTGTGTGTGTGTGTGTGTGTGTGTGTGTGTGTGTGTGTGTGTGTGTGTGTGTGTGTGTGTGTGTGTGTGAATCAATGTGCGTGAGTAAAACACGTTTTGTGTGCGTGTGAATCGTTATGCGTGAGCAAAACACGTTTTGCGTGTGTGCGGGGTTTTGGCATGATTCTAACTCCATAGACATAAAGTATGACCCTTAACATTGTAAACTAAAAATATTTCATATACCGTGATGAAAATAATAAATTGTATGTACATTGTTATTACTTTAATAATATGGGGAGAAAACTTATTGGGCTGCCTGCCATATCTAATGCCGCGTTTCCACTGCAGGGTGCGGAACGGATCGGATCGCAAAGGTGCGGTAGGGAGGGGCGAGGGGGCGGTATAGCCCAGCTCAGTTCCGAGGTCGCGTTTCCACTGCCGACAGTACCCTTGGTGGTAGGCCGGATGTCGATCGCCGCGGCAGCTACGTAAACATCGTAAACAACGTCTTCCTCCCCAAGAATGCAGACGAACGTCTCCACCTCCTTGTTCGCCCAAGCAAGCTTTTTACGCGACATGTTAATTGTAAAGAATAATACCTCGAGGCTACTGTTTGTTTGTTTTTATCCCCGCGTCACCCGGAAGTGACGATTCTGTCGACCAATCAACGGAGGGGGGGGTGTAGCTAGAATTTCACGGGACCCTTTCAGGCGTCTGGTCTCGTTTTGGGTACCGCAACGGAGGAGTCCCGAGAATGGGGCCGGAACGGGTACGGCAAAGTCCGGGTCAAGCCCACTTTTGGCGGTGGAAACGCGACCCGACCCGCACCTTTGCGATCCGATCCGTTCCGCTCCCTGCAGTGGAAACGCGCCACAAGGGTCCATATGTATTTACTTATATAGGGGCCTATATACCCCTGTAGGTTTGCAACAATACCAATGAAAACGTTTACAAATATTTGTTTTAATAAATATGGGTTGATATAAATAAAACAAGCTAATTTAAATTGAGTCCAGGATTATAGGATGAAGAGTTAACTTTATTGTCAACATTGAAGGCGGTAACTTGGCGAGGGGTGACAGGGAACCAATCAACACTCTCCCTCCATCACCACATGATGTGTATCGCGGAAATCCTCCCAGCAGCGGTTGAAGTCCAGTTCCTAGGCCCTATCAATAAACACACGAACATTGCATTAAACAAGCCTGTAGGAATGACTGAAGCATTTTGCTCATTATCATCATGAAGTATGCACTGCTTCACGTTTCGCTGCCTTTTTTGGTTTGTGTCGCCGTGGCAAACACAAGTTTATTCAACAACGTCATGGTAGACCTGTCCTATGAACATTACGCAGAACAAGTGGTCGACTCTCTGCCAGGTTTCCTGGCAATGCCTTTTAACACTATAATCAATGTTGGTTACGTTGTCATGGGGTTGTACTGGTTGTTCAGGAAGAACTCGAGTGAAGAAACCAAGGAAAGTCGCTACGTAAGACAAGTTTTCGCCCTGATGGCGATCTTTTACGCACCTGTGCAGTGGACGCGCCTGGCCACTATGCGCCGCGCGCCGGCTGTTCTGGACCAGTGGGTCACCCTGCCCATCTTCGCCTGGGTCTCAGTGTGGTGCAGTCTCATTGAAGGGGGGGCTTCATGGCGTCCGTGGTTTGCCCTGACGACCCAGCTGGGCTCCGTGCTGAGCTACGGCCTGGCGCTTGTGCACGCACGGGGATTCGAGGTGGCCCTCGGGGGCCACATCGTTTACGCCGTGCACAAAGGAGTGCGCGTGCACCGTCTGTACGGAGACCACCTCTCCCAGAGACACCTGGTGCTGGCTCTGGTGTCCTGCGGCGGGTTCGTCGGCCTGAAGCTGCTGGACCACTGGCTGGCCCGGTACGCGCTCTTCCAGTGTGTGACGGGACACTTCTGGTCCAAAGTGTGCGATGTCCTTCAGTTCCATTTTAGTTTTTGTCTTCTTACTTGCCTCTCTGAACGATCGCAAGCACGCCAAAAGGCAAGATAAAATGATATATTAAAGATTGATAATACGATACAAAGCTTCGTTGACTATGTCATCATTGAGTAACTACTGAACGACTTTCTATTTTCTCTTATCATGAGAGAAAATATGATTAATTTTGCAATTCTGCTGCACAATTTGAATAGGACACAAGCTACTTCTTATATCAGATTTTGTGTCAATTTGCTCTATGATTTCTACTACTATTCAAGTCACAAATAAAATAAATACACATGTATTTGATACATTTCATTGTTAAATAAGACATAACATTGAATTTGTCACACTATAGTCACACTTATATGTAATAACAATACAATGAATACAATTGAATAGCCCCAGGTCACACAAAATGTATTATATATTACACATAAATGGTTTCAGGAATTTAGTGGAGGTTTTTACAAGCATCAATATTTTGATGAAATCATCATCTAATGATTTTGTCCTTATGTGTTTACTATAGCTACTAAACTATTGGCATATTACATTGGCAGATGTGAGCTAATGCAAATTCTTGGTTTGGTGATATTCTTGGCCATGTCCTATAGGTTTAACTGTGTTATGCCTGTGAGAATGGGATCTGAGAAGGACTTTCTACTGGTCCACAGCAGGGATAGGCCCGCCTCCCTAAAGTCTCGGTGAGAGCAGTAGATGAGTGGGTTCAGCCCACAGTCCAGGTAGGACATGACCGATGACAAGGTCCTCAGCCAATAAGGAGCCGGGGACAGATCCTGCTTGCCCAGGAGAATCAGCTGAAGGAAAACATGAAACAGAAATGACAACTTTTCACTTAGATGGCAGATTTCGGTAGATTTTCCTCATCAAATCATTGATGAAGATTATTCATTTTCCTGTCTTATCAGGATTCCTCAAGTTACTTGAATCTATAACATTTAAAGATAAAACTGATGTTTTTCTGAGATATCTGACCCTCGCTGATGCTGGACAATGGAAAGGCCTGATCCTGTACAATCAGGACCTTAGTTGCATTATTTGGTTTGTTTGTGTTTTGTGAAGCATAGAGGACATCCTTACTTGCTTCCTGCTGACGTACTCTCCAACACTGTGTGTTGGCGTGTGTGTGGTCTTACCTCGGACATGATGAAGGGGTTGGTCTTACCTCAGACACGATGAAGGGGGTGGTCTTACCTCGGACATGATGAAGGGGATGATCTAACCTTGGGCACGGCGAAGGGGGTGGTCTCACCTCGGCCACGACGAAGAGGGTGGTCTTACCTCAGATATGATGAAGGGGGTGGTCTTACCTCGGACCCGACGAAGGGGGTGGTCTTACTTAAGATATGATGAAGGGGGTGGTCTTACCTCAGATATGATGAAGGGGGTGGTCTTACCTCGGACACGACGAAGGGAGTGGTCTTACCTCAGATATGATGAAGGGGGTGGTCCTACCTCGGATATGACGAAGGGGATGGTCTTACCTCGGACACGACGAAGGGTGTGTAGCAGAGCAGGTAGAAGGCCACCAGCAGTGGCGTGACTAACGACATGTCGTCCTCCTCGCTGCAGGCCAAGAGAGGAACATTGTAAGATACCTCAGAGGTCGAGCCAGGAAGTAAGCTACGTTCATTGGCCTAATTCAAAGATGACGGACATCTTGGTTCTGAGGAATCCACATCGGGTTTCACCACCAAGCTGGCAATTAGAACCCAGTTAGCTTGGTACGCTACTTGCAGAAACTGATTTGTTTCTTACTTCCATGATATGAACACAAACTAAAAAAAAAACTAACAATTGTAACTGGGGGTTTTAATGTGATGTTTATATTTTATTTATAGCTACTTTCTGGTTAACACCTGGAACGGGGTTAGTGAGCATCTCACGACGCGAATGAGAGGGTGGGACCTCCGTCCATTCTAAGGAGGAGGTGATATCCGTTTCGGTTTAATGGTGAGAGCCAGAGAGAGGGCGGGGCTTCCCATCTGTTTCCGTTACATGTTTCAGACATGGCTTTGTCCGATAATTTGTAAAAAATAAATAAAAAAAGATTACTCCTCATCTTGGTGTTAACATATTTATCCTCCTTGTCTTTTTTGTTGTTGTTGTTTTGATGTTGTTCTTGTCTCGCTCTGGGACAATGGTCACACACGGCTCAGAGGAGGGAGGAGATCACTTAAATGGACCGGAACACCTCAGAACAGAAAAGAACTTCATGAAGCTCTCTCAGTCTCAGCCCACTCACTTGTAGGTGTTCCACCGCGGCACGAGGCCGGCTGCGGTCATCAAAGAGCCCAAGAAGATGAGGAGCACGGGGAGGAAGATGCAGACGGAGAAGGCACACAGGATGTACACCATCATGTCTGAGTAGCTGGTCTCCCAGAACACTGCACACAGCATCTCAGCGGGGTCGTACCTACGGTGGGGAGCCCAGCAGCGTTGAGGTGATAATAAGGATCTGTAGGATTTCCCTAACCCAATCCAAAGCTAGAGATTTTTTTGGCCAATAGGATACAAACAACTACTGAAAAAGCAATGTTTAAGAGATTGCAATGCTTTCGTGAGTTTAATTAATAACCTATCTGACTTTTAAAAAACCTAAATTTCATTTTTTAATTGCAGGGTATATTATCAATATCCACCAATTACATTTTTGTCAAAGTACAGAAGATTAGATAGATTTTTGGTAAAATGTGATAGGGCATTCTGTCTGCTGTTATTAGTTTATATGTGGAAGGAAATCAGGTGGAATCGACCCTAAACATGAAATATCAAGCAAAAGAAGCAATCCATAATTATTTTAAACCAGAAGTGAAAGGTATACAGATACTTGATCCAGGTGTAGACCACAGGGACAGTCCCAAACACCACGCCTGACACCCAGGAGGCCAAGCAGGTCAGCACCAGAACCACGAACAAGACGGTGCCCCTAGGTGGCATGCCCATCAAGCGCTGCACACACAGGATGGCTGCGAAGGGAAACGTCTTGCATTCAGTTCGCGTCATTCAGTTCGTCAAGAAGAGTCGTTCGTGAATCGTTTGTTCGTTCGTTCAGTCGAGTTTCCGGTAGCGGTGAATCGAATCATGCACGTCAGTCAGACTCGGCCCCTCCGCACGATTCTCAGACCCTCGTTCTCATTCTCAAACGTCAACATTACAACTTTAACCAAACGCAGAGGGATTGGGGTGTAGTTGATTATAGGATGGTTGCAACATGGTCTCACAGGAATCCGTGAAATGACTACGGTCGGACGCTTAACTCGAAATCCGTGGCCACATCACGGAAACACGCCAATATCCGTGTGTGAGCCACGGAATAACAGTGTCATTTACTAGCATTTGAGCAAATTCCGTGTCCACACACGGACAATTGAAGTGATTCCGTCAGACCACCACGGATTTTGAGTTAAGCCCCCGTGGTCGACTTGCTCGTTGAAACGGGGATCCGTGTGTGAGCCACGGAACATCAGCGTCATTAACTTGCATTGGAGCGAATTCCGTGGCCACATCACGGAAATCTGCGTGTTTTTCGTGATGTGGCCACGGATTTCGAGTTAAGCGTCCGACCGTAGTCATTTCACGGATTCCTGTGAGACCAGGTTGGATGTTTAACATATCAGCAAGACAATAGACTTGATTTAGCAATGATGGTGGGGGTCCCGGGTGTTTTAGGCTCTCATAAACGGAACCCGGTCACCAGCCCAAGACTAAATCTAACTGCCAAAATTAACACTGCCTTCAAAACGAGAGCTGGTTAATTGTGAAAAATGCATTAAACAGTAATCAGAAAACGCGGTTATATGTATAGACCCTATCTGTTAAAGGCTGGGACGAATTTCAAATTACAAATATGTAAATGTTGAAAGTATGGACCTTCGCAATTCCCATTGAAACGAATGGCGAGTTGACATGTCTTCACAACGAGAGCTTATAGGTTGTGAAAAATTAATTAAACTGTAATGGTGGTGGTGCAGAGTCCATGTCTCCTGGTTGGGGACCCCCCCTCGACATTATGTCTGCCCCTCTGTTCAGGACACCGGGTATGTACTGCGTGAGTGACTTTATAAAACTATTAATAAAAAGTTGGACATATGTCACCCACTGACGCGTGGTGTGCAACCGGCTTAATGATTTACACGTTTACAAAATGTGTTTTGTAAAATGTGTTCTGTTTCATTCTTGAGGCACTAACATATTCTACCGTCTATTCCGCAATACGACAATACATTCATGTAAAGCAAAACGTTTTCTGTCTTAGCAATTTAATCGTGTCATCGTATAGGCTCAGTGCGCCTTGGTTTGAGTAGGGGTTGAAAAGGTTCATAAAAAGTGTATGAAGAATGGCACACCTGTGCTGGCGTATGATTACGTTACCTATGCTTCCAATAGAGGAGGTAATGAAAGCAAACTTTAACAGGCTGACCACCTCACACCAAGGAGATGTCTGACCGCCGGTCAGCATGGCCAGCAGGGAGCCAGACATGATGAGCGCAGAGGAACCTGGAGGAGACAGTGTTACTACTTGCAACACGTGCAGCTAACTCAGACATGGTGTCATAGGGCACTGCCTTGTAACAGTGTCTGATCTGGTTAGATTTGGTTTGACTTTGCAACACATAAAAAGTCCCAGAGGTTTACAGAGGTTAGAAAGCGTGAACATTTCCAAAAGTTGTGTGAAAAATATCTATAAAACCTTTACCAAGCTCAAGATGTGTTCTTGTACAGATCTCTGCTACACACACAAACGCAAACACACACACACAGGTTGTGGAGATTCATCGACTGCATGTTGCCATTGGGTATAATAGTTATAATATATTTGACATAATAAATAAATGAATCTATCAATGTCTGATCAATGGACTGATGTCTGGAGAGTGAATCAGAAAATCGGAGATACATCCCTGATATGTTTCTGTGCGTAAATCCAGTGGTACCCATACCTAGGTCCGACAGGGTGAGACTCAGGAAGGGAACCCAGTAGCGACAAGAGTACTGCTTACTGCACTGGAATGAAAGAAAAGGATGAACTAAACAAAGTTTTAAATTTGGGAAGAAGGAAAAAAATAAAACTCAGAAAGGAAAGATCATATTCTATGACATTGGATGAGGGATAAACAGAATAACTTTCAATTCATGTGAGAAACATGAGTCTACATTCCAATTGATCAACGTTTTCTTCATGATTGTTGATTATGTTTTGTAAAACTTTCAATCCACTGCCCAATAAGTTGTGTTGCAGTACTGTTCTGAGGATGATGAGGATGATGCTGATGATCTCTGGTCCTTTATTTTTCGTTTATTATTACCACATCTCAGTGGACTTAATACATGTTCGGATAGTACATCAGTGTTACAAATAAGCTGTGTTTTCGTAGTAAAATGCACGTAAACTTACAGTGAAAGAAGGCAATTATGCACATACAGTGTTAGCTTATAACACAATATATTGACAATTTTACCAAAATGGGCGAATCTTATATATAATAAAACAAACTAGCCTGGATGAATACCCAGATCTCATATAGTTCTTGATTCAGAATGCATCATGGCATCTTCAGAGGACTCAGAATTGTAGCATTGTAAACTCCTAAATCAATGTAAATACACTGTAACCTAGTAGGCTATAATGAAACTGATGTTTTGCCAGGTCCCACATTGAAACGCTAAGGCTGTTTCGAACACATCAATGTCTTCCTGGAATGACAAATAACTCACTTTCCTGACCCCTAGGGTAAGGGTAACCCCTTCCTATACCAACAGCTACATACAGATTGTGTATTGTGCAGTTTAACTAAGAATCACTCTGTAAGCTTGTAAGAATGACACGTGTCTATCTATGGAGAGGAACAAAGCAGAGGACCCACAGTCCCAGCGTAAACATATCATCGTCACATGACCTCCTGTTTATAACACTTAACCCTAACCCTATTCACATCTGCTCCGATCCTAATAATTCCTTGACATCTAGGAACCCTATGATCATCCAAGAAACAGCCACACCTGAGGGCATACCCCAATATGTAAGGCACAACGGATCACAGGAAGACACAGAGAGAGACGAAGAGCGACAGACTCACAGCCCTACCATGACTTTGATGAGCAGGACAAGGCAGTTGCCCACCACCCCCATCACCATTTCCAGCCCCAACACTGTCACCAACACCCATCTCTCCACCTCCGTCCAGGGTCGCTCCACCGCACTGTCGTTAAGGTACTTATTCACTGAGCGAGATGAGTCGGGGTCGGGGGTTTAGCCATTTCAAAGCACGTTAGGAGTTCAGTTGGTCATGTTTTTATGTTCAATGGAATGAACAATACATGCTCACATTGTCTATTTTGAGTATTACTACTCTACCAACTACATTTCTTTATCATTCATATTGGTCCATGGAGGATGATAACGCTACATTCCAGCATCATGTCCATTACAAGTGGCTTGTGTCTAGCAAGAGAATGGTGTGGTGTCCTATGTTGAATAAGTGTTAGCTATTCATTTCTAATAGTTGTAAATGGAAAATAAAATAATGTTCACTTACTTGTAGGAATAGGATAAACCACCTGCCTTCTACCTTCAAAAGTGCTCGTAGCAGTGCTCACATTGAGTGTACCTGTCAAATTAACCACACCTTTCCAATTAAAATTGGCATGCTTCATTTCACTCAACAAGAACAGCTTACAATGCAAACTGAGATTATATACCTGCAACAACACTTCTTCAGCTCTCTGTCCACCCATCCCTCTAGTCTAGGCTGTCAGTATGAAGCAAAAGAGCACTGAGAGGGTGGACTGGACCTCAGTCTCCACACATCAGTTGCTTCAGCATACAGGAAGACATTGATTTATCAAACTGTTAAAGGGCTTCTATATTCAATATTAGGAAAAATGCTAACACCTACAGATGAAGAGAATTTGAATATATAATAAGAAAAGCAATACATGTTGGCGCTGGAGAATATATATTTTAATGTGTGTATTATTATTACCCCACTGATATTTCAACAGATCTGGACATTTTTATCCAAACATGAAACGTGGGAACACATGGCTCTGGGGTATTCTTGTAGAATTTAACTTCAAGGGCTCACATTTAGCTAATTGTGTGGTTATCAATGTATTTTGGGGGTTCTACTAGAATAGGCTAACATGATTTATAACTTCTCTAAGACAATTATGCATGTCCTACTATAAAATAATGTCAGACAGTAAATCGGCTTCTTGGTCACTCTGCAAAATAAAGTGAATTTGAATGTAATCATGGAGAGAAACCGGTGTAACATTTATCTATTTGCTATAAATATTAAAGTTCAATTCACTGCTCCTGATTTCTACTCCAGTCCAGTTGGTAGCGGTAATGCTCTCCAAAACTTTTAATTTTACCATAAATAAGAAGCAGAAGAAGGTGAAAACATTGCCCTCTGGTGGACCTCAGAGGAACTACATCAAACATGTCGTACATTGGAGCACAACCATACTGCCCCAACTGTGTAATCCCTGCTTATTGGGTTCACCAAACAAAGTAAAACACCATAGTGGGAAATCCCTTAGTCTGGCCTATCATAAATAAGAAACCCCTTTGATTTGCATATTGAAATCTAAATTAAGTTACAACGTCAACCCATCTATGTCAGTGATTAGTGATTGTTGGAAATATGCTAAAAAGGCCAATGGATTTGGTTGGAATATCGAAAATTTAGTGAATGAGTTTGGATTGAAAGAATTAAAGCAAGGTCCAGCATTAGCTTATCCAGTGGTAAGTATTGATTTATAACAGCAAAAAGCGAGCATCTCACCAAGCAAAGTTTTGCTCAAGCCTGCTTAAGTTATTCAAATACTTCATACTCCGGATATCTGAAAATATTTACAGATGGTTCCAAAGATCCCAACGAGCAATGTGCTATTGGTATATATATTCCAGAATTTGAAAAAGGATATGGATATGTGAGTGACTTTTATCAGTATACTCAATAGAGATGACTGCAATAATAACCGCTCTTATGGGTTGTAGATACTAAGCCTCTTAGATCAGTTATATCTACTGATTCTATGGCAGTACTAAAAAGTTTATAACAAATAATTAAATACGTGAAGATTTGGTAATAGAGGTAAAGCATCTTCTTTTAAATATTATAAGCCTTGGATTAGTTATTCAGTTCTGTTGGATTCCAGCCGGAATCTATGGTGATTCAATTGCTGATAAATTAGCTAAAAAAAGCACTGGAATTAGACCAAACAGATATTCACATTCCATTGGGCAAAGGTAATGCTATATCATTAATTAAATCAGAGGTCTTGTTAAGGTGGCAAGATGAATGGGAGTCAGAGAGTTCAGCCAGATACTACAATAGGTACCAGAGCAGTGTTGGAGGAAAGAAAATCACCTCAAAGGGGCTAAACAGACATGAAGAAGTTTTAATACCAAGGTTGAGATTAGGTCATACTGGACTTACTTCCACTCTAGCAATAATAGGTAAAAGTAATGTTGTATGCTCTGAGTGCAAAGTTGTAGAGGATGTTAATCATGTTTTATTTTTAAGAAATTTGACCAGCACAGGCAGAAATTGAAAGAACTGGATGAAGAAAAAGATATTCACAATATTTTACAGGAGCAAGGAATGGAGGGACAAAGAAGCAGGTATTTTGTTATGTATTTTAATGATACTGAACTAATTAGAATAA
Source organism: Gadus chalcogrammus (assembly GCF_026213295.1). Taxonomy (NCBI): domain Eukaryota; kingdom Metazoa; phylum Chordata; class Actinopteri; order Gadiformes; family Gadidae; genus Gadus; species Gadus chalcogrammus. The sequence continues at coordinate 2,892,266 of NC_079414.1, read as the reverse complement.
TTTAACCATATAAATATATATAGATATTTTTTTTAATTATTATTCTTTTATTTATTTTGTTAATTTATTTATTTCGTTTTGTTTCGTTTGTTTGTATGTTTTTTCTCAGAATTTATTTTTATGATTTAAAGTATAATTTCGAACTTCCTTGTTACACACTGTGTAGTAGTCCAGCATGTGGCGGTATATAGTGAAAAGCTATGATACGCCATTAAACAAGAAGAAGAAGAATAACGTCGTTTCCGGTGAGCTGACCGAACACGTCTGTCGTCACTTCCTGCACAGCGCTAGAATCGTCTGCTGTTCTGGTTAAGAAGGCCAAATAGCGACAGATCGGTAAGCATATTATGTTCTCAAATGTCTTATTACAGTCTTAAAAACGTAGGTGGTTTCGTCAGGCGAAACTTAAACAATTAATAAAAATGTGTACAGGTCCAAGTTGATGATTGTTAATGGCAGCCGTCCCTTAACCTCCCATCTCGTCCTTGAGATGTTGTGGACTTAGAGTTACTAACCCTGTACTGGAGCTCTGCGTCTCTGCGTCTGAGGACTTCTACTCTGTCCATGAAAGCTTTTTGAAGATCACTTTCTGCACCTGGTCAGCAGATTAGCACTGCTAACAAGCTAACGAAGCTGAAGAACAAATGTCGATGTGATTTGGCTGTGGATATTAATAATATTGTTGCTAGCTCAAGTTTACAGTCCGGAACTGGTCGTCAAATGAGATCTATTCACTCAACGGTGCTGTTGAGTGAACCAGTTTAGTCGCGACATTCATCACATGAAGCGTTGATGAACATCCAGAACCAAACCACTGCCCTTCAAACGGGCCTGCGAACAAACCAGCAGGGGGTGCTGCCTCATCGTGCATGCGTGGGGGCGCAAATCGGCTCAGCTGTAGTAGTGTTGTTGTTGTTGTACAATCCACTTTGAAGTGGACTCTTATGTGAAATAGTCACAAGTAGTTGCGTTTATTTTGTGTTCTTCTCTCCTGACTCATTTGATTTTGCTTCAGCGTTTAAACGTGATGGCTGCAACTCTGCGTTTGCTGTACTCCACCTCCAGGCAAGGTATGGTTTCAACAGCCATGGATTCAGACACCGCTACTGTCTTGCCTTATTCACATGGTCACCTTTAATCTAAGTCCTTCTAAAAGGCTAAATGTCGAGTTATACACATACTCATTACTTGTTTGCCCTCTACATGCATGCATGCCCATACATACATACATACATGCATACATACATACATGCATACATACATACATACATACATACATACATACATACATACATACATACATACATACATACATACATACATACATACATACATACATACATACATACACTGTATGTATACAACATGTAGAAATCTATACCATCTGTTTTACATCCAAATTACCATTAGAAACCTACTTGCGTACAATAATGATTTGTATTTATAGCAAGTAGCAGTATACAAATCATCCTGGTGTAGCTCAGCAACACTGCATTTAATTAGTGAATTCTCTGTCATTGTCTTATTGTTCCAAGTATCCGTATTCCCTTGCTCATGTGTTATCTATTGGGATGAGAGTGGGATTTATACCGTGTTACTTTGCAGTGGAATAGCACAATTAGAAATGTTCACATTTGCATCTTTCCATTTGCTCTTCTTATGGGGTCTAATTATTATTTTCTCAGCCATCTTTGTAGCTGTGGCAATGAATCAACTACAGAGCCTACCCTGTCACTTTTCTTCTGTTTCTAACTGGAAATGTATGAAGATTTGCCCTTTTCTGTATGATGATGATGACGATCATGTGTTTTTCTTTCAGGGTCGTTTGTGACTGGCCAGAGTCTAGTTAGGTGCTTCAGTGTGTCCGGGCAGAGAGAGAGTTTTAGTAAGTACCACTTTGACAAAACACACCAATTCATTCACAGTGAGCTTTCATGCAGTGTAACACTGTAAAATACAAATCTTATTTGCATCACAACCACACGATTTCTATATATTTGTCTGTCAAAAGAAATTGTGCAAAATCCCTTCAAATTCATTTTACATCAGATGATCCCCTGTCACACATATAAAATGAATTACATGCAAACAAGACGCGAACAAAGCGGTTAAGCACAATCAACAAATTCACAATTGAGCACAAACTGCAGACCGTCTCCAGTGAGGCCCAAGGCTACTCGGCAGCCATCATAAGAGTTCCCATTTGTGTTTCAGGGTTCCCCTTTGTGTTACAGAGTTCCCCTTTGTGTAACTGGGTTCCCCTTTGTGTAACTGGGTTCCCCTTTGTGTAACAGGGTTCCCCTTTGTGTAACTGGGTTCCCCTTTGTGCAACAGGGTTCCTCTTTGTGTTACAGAGTTCCCCTTTGTGTTACAGATTTCCCCTTTGTGTTACAGAGTTCCCCTTTGTGTAATAGATTTCCCCATTTTGTTACAGAGTATGTGAATGCCCAGGAGGCTTCCCTGGACATGAAGGCCATCACAGACCGGGCCGCTCAGACTCTGCTGTGGACAGAGCTGTTCAGAGGTCAGTAAATGGACTTATTCTAAGTCGGTTTGGATAAAAGTGTCTGCCAGATGCCCTAAATGTAAATGAAGAACAACCTGCCTGCTATTTCAGTACTTCTAATCTGTGCCCCAATCCTAACCCCTCATGCAGTGGGATTTCATTTCTAGATTTGTATATTTTTAATTGTTTGCTTTTATCGTGTTATTCTTTGCAGACATTTGATTCCCAGCATTTACTGTGCATAGATTTTCTGAACTATCTTCAGCTGTTTCTTACTTTAATTTACTTTGGCAGACGCCTTTCTCCAAGGCAACGTACAACATATTTGACAACAAACAGTAATAATGACATTAATTACATTAAAAACGAGCAGTAATAATTCCATAAAAAAATCCAACCCAACAGATAATAAAATAAAACGTTTACTAAACATAAGATAGTCCAAAGCTGACAATGCATGTGGTCTTACTGAAAAACAGAATACACTAAATGAATACATAAAAGAGGACGAGTAAATAAGTTTCAGTAACGTAACGTGTAACACGTAACAGTAACAGTAACGAGTAATCTAACGCAATACTATTTCCAAACCAATAATCAGATTAAAGTTACTCATCAAAGTCACTGTGCGTTACTATATATATATATCAGACATGCAAATGGCGGGCTTTTTGGCGCGAGTCGCTTTTTTATCGTACATTTTGGGGACCTGTGTGGTTCGTGCAGATCTGAAGAGGTTTTCTTTTGGGGGGGGGGGGGGGGGGGGGGCGTCGATCGGTGCGTCGATCGGTGCGCGCGTGCAGGTGTCAATATTCCGTAATCTGACTGACTGAGACCCCTCGAGCTTTCGAAGTAAAGAAAAGGGATGATTTTGATGATTTTGTTAGGGGACCAATCACAGCCCTTGCTGTCGCGTCGACTGAAGGTTAAATATTGGATGCGCATGCGCATGTTAGAGTTTAGAGCGGGCCCAGAAAATCAAGCCCGACCCGGCCCGAGCCCGTGTACGTTCTGTCCGAGCCCGGCCCGACACGACACATTAACTGTAATTATGAGCCCGGGCCCGATTTCAACCCGACATTTATTTTAACACGTATGTCATTTTGTACACATTTGTTACTAGGCCTACTCTGCTAAATATATATGTAAGGGATAATGTATAGAACACCGGTCATTATCGGGAAAATAAGCCCCGACAGGGCGAACAGTACACCGACGCGCAGCGAAGGCGTCTTGCTTCGCCCTGAAAGGGCTTATTTTCTATAATGACCGGCGACGTTCTATAGGCCTACATGATCCCGCTTATTACACGGCTACTTGCCAAAACTAAAAAAATAACTTCACATGGTGTGCCTTTTTACAATTTATTCGTTACCAGCATTCGTAGTGTTGATCAGCAGAGCAATAATTATAAATTGTCCGCAAAGACGGTGACGTCGCTTAGCAACGGAAGACTGTTTATGGCATAGATTTCTCCTCAGATTAGGCCAATAAACCAATGATAAAAATAAAAATAAAAACGCTTGATCAAAGGCCCGGCCCAAACCCGAGGATGGTGGTGGGAAATATTGGAGAAGGATGCACTTATTGTGCAGTAGGGCTTTGACTTTTGCCCAAAAATCATATTCGAAGTTCGTTAATTTATTAATATTAATATTCAAATATATTTGAATATTTATTAATAATATTTTGACCATTAAATGCCTTCAGTAAGACCTGGGCTGAATCAGAATACTTAGTACATACTATTTCTGTTCAGTGTCTACTACTTGACCGTACTACACTTGACAGTGTAGTACGGTCTACAGCTATGCGTAGAACACCTCTGAAACTCCACCGGATGTTTGGAGATGACGTATCTCCCCTCAGATGCCGGCAAAATTATCTTGATAAGTTATCTGTTTTCCGTCTTGTCATCGTTGCTATTAAATTAAAAATGTCTCTTTTTACTTAATTACTTACTTTACTTTTTTAATGTGTCTTTTTTTCGCCGCTTTCTACGACGTCTTTCTAAGCCGCTGTTGGTAGTGTCGGGTCAGCCATTTCTTCTTCGTTCGTTACCAGACTCCGGTTGCATTGTGGGATAGCGTAGTGACCTACCGTTGTATACTGTGGCGGTAGTACGCATTCTTTAACGTTTTCCGTACTACACAATGCGTACTGAGCATTCGGACGCGCTATATTTGTGGCGTACTAAAAAATGCATACTATAAGTATGAGTATTCGTCACTGCCTCTACCGTGGTCATTACAATATTATGAATAGACTTCGTCAGGTTCTCCGACGTCTCTCCCTCTTGGCCTGCCCATAACAGGTTCGAATATTCGTTCAAATTTTGATTTATTTTTTGATATTCGAATTATATTCGAATTACGAAGTTCGGAAGTGCAGTTGGAAGTGGTCAGGGCTAAAATTAGAAGTCACGACTGAGGTGAATTCAGTGAAGCATAACTTTCCACTGTCTGATTTTTTCCAAAAAATGGAGAAAAAAGGATGTGCTAAATGCACACTCTGCATTAAAGAAATTAATTATGCCAGCAGGGGTGTACATGCCCTGTATGCACACTGTAAGGCAGACATTCATCGGAGGATAGTGACAACAACAATAACTACACAAAGTGTTGCACAGCTTCTCCGAAACCCAATGCAGAGGTGTGTGTGTGTGTGTGTGTGAAAATAAATTAACTTAGTTTAAAAAGTCACTTTAACTGACTTTAACTTTAACTAATACAGTTTTTATCTTTCTAGGCATATAGCATAGGCCTTCTCATGATAATAGGATATCATGCCGTCACATTTTTTCCGACTTCGGGTAGCTCTCTTTTTGTCATACATGTGTTTGAATCCCTGATAAATATATATATATATATATATTTTTTTTTTTTTTTGATGGACCAGTTGTTGCCGGGATGGAAGGCCAGTTGTTGACCAGGGGGATAACAATTGTTGACGGGGGGGACGGGACATTTAAGAGATGCGTCTTCAAATGTTTTTTTGAAAGAGTCCAAGATAGTGGCCGAGCGAATTTCGCTTGGCATCTCGTTCCACCATTGGGGTAAAATAAATGAGAAGAGTCTTGTTTGGGACCTAGTGGTGACATCTGCCCGACATAAGAATCGCTCCTTGGAGGAACGCAGTGTTCTAGTGGGGGTATAGGGATGGATTAACTCACTAAGGTATGATGGTATGATTCTTGCCAACAGAACTTTGCTGTTAAGCCCGCTACAGATCAAGCAGATTATCGGTCGTCGGACAGTCTGGCGGTGTGTCGTGTGTGTGTCGGTGACCGGAGTCTGTTTCATGTGTGCTGTGCGATCGGCCGTCGTCAACGTCGTCGGTGATCTTTTCAAGCCGATTACACATGTTGTGTAATCGGCCCTAGCCCTTGACTAGTGAATCAGTGAACAAGAGGCAGTGACAATTACTGACGACACAGCGTGCTCTGTGTTTTGGTCTAGAGAGAAGTTCCGTCATTTCTAGCTTTTGTTTTTTTGGGTCACAATCAGGGCTCTACAGTGCGCCCATTTCACTCGCATTTGCGAGTGAATATTTCGGCGTGCGAACGAGAAAAACAAAACAGGAGCACGCGTGCGAGTGACTTCTCCACAGCGCACTATACTGTCGGTTCACACCAAACGCGAAGGGGCAAAACCATAGACATCATAGGATCCTATATGATATCTATGGGCGAAACGATTCCATACAAAGCAGCGATTCCATTTGCAGCGCGACACTTTTGCCCGGCACGGGCGAGCGCGTTCACGTGGATTTCAGGTGGATTGAAATATTTAAACTTTGCCGCGACATTCGCGTGATGACAGCCAATCAGCGTTCAACAGCGTGGCCACTGAGTGACGTGCGTTACGTAACAGCCAATCAGTTTTCAACCGGCCAACCGCTCCCTGCAGTGCAGTCCGGGGTGAACCGCAGCATGGAGGAGAAAGTGATTGCTGCCGTTTGCGACTCACCGAGCTCTATATAGAATAGTATATAATGTAATATTATTGTATTGTATATACAATATCACGGCCAAAAGCTCTGTGCTCCTCCGGATAGCCGTAGCGCAGGGAGCGCTACGGGAGGGTTTAGCAGGGTTTGTTTACCTACGTTGCTATGGTTACCAGTCTTGTGTGTTCCAACGGTTTATTAGGTATCTAAATCGCTGTCTAATCAATACTTCATTCACTGCCTCTTCCGTGGTCATTACAATATTATGAATAGACTGCGTGGAGAAAGTTAATGCTGTTATGGTAGACGATAAAGTCTACAAATTCAACTCCCGACTGGTTGAAGGATTTCGGGTGGCTTGTTTATGATGCTAAGAACATGAAAATGTTCTGTACATTTTGTAAGGAAGCCCCATCGGCAATGGCAGGCTCCTCTCTGTTTATAACGGGGAACCCTAATCTGAAACGCGATGCAGTGGTGAAACACATCGAGTCCACTAGGCATTCTCGCTGCCCGAGTTCTATATAAATCACACCCAGCCCAATAACCCTGGTACGGTGGAAGCCGAAATTGGTGCTGTTTTGTGTAGCCTGAATGTAATCTTGTCTATTTATTTGTCTTAATTTTGCTTTAGTAAGTGGGTTCTGTTGGTGTGTGCAATTTCTGCACGCTAATAAATGTTCTAAACAAAAACCTATTGTGCCCCCATTTTTTTTCCTGTGCTCCTAAACTTTTTAACTTAGGGGCACGAGTGCTCCTGAAAAAAAAAGTTAGCGTAGAGCCCTGGTCACAATACAGATTAGCTTCGCCTGCTGTTATGGAGGCTGATCGGTCCGACTGCCTTTTCTGCCAAAAATCGGCAGTCGGATTGGTCTGTATGGGCCTTTAGATGTTATCGGCTGTTGTTGTATATATCTGCTAGTCTTCATATTACATAATTGTATTATACATATTATAAATGGGTTGACGGTAGTGCACCCACATGGCTGTCTCTGCAGCCATCTGCCCTGCCACGCATGAGCCCCCCTCCTCCAGGCCGTTTCCGGAGGGAGCCCCGTACTACACACTGAATGTTACTGGAACGAAGGATAAAACCAGTGCCACAAAAATCGACCTCCCATTTTGGCTGTAGTTAATGGTTATCAAGTAGATTATTGGAATAATAGAGATATAACGATCCCATTAATCAGCATAAAATATATTGCATAACTATACCTCAACACTGCCAGATGTTGAGGCGGGGACGAAACTACGGTCGATCTTTGAACAGCAGGCATGGTGTTCTGCTGCATCACAGCTCGTTGTGTTTTGACCCCTTCTACTGGCCAGGGCTGGGCATGACGATGAGCTACCTCTTCAGGGAGCCTGCCACCATCAACTACCCCTTTGAGAAGGGACCCCTCTCTCCACGCTTCAGAGGGGAGCACGCCCTCCGCAGGTACTGCCAGCCTGAGGTTCATTGAGTGTTTATCTGGTGTCTGAGTCAAAAGTATGCTTCATGGATTATGAATAGTAGGTATTTAGGTAGTAGTGTACATGGGAGAGAACAGATGAACTGTGTGAACGAGGGGTGTAACGGTTCCCAGCATGGCATTTTCCGGACAGATTGAAATACGGTACAGTGGACAAGACAAAAGCCCCTGATTTTATTCAAAGCAAAATAATAATGATGATGATGATAATAATAATAAAAAAAAAATACTTTTACTAACAGGTCATTATTATACTATTGATGAATATCAATAACATCAGTTTTTTTTGTAGGTAGAGGGATCAGTAGAGAACAGAGGGAGAGTGATCAGTAGAGAACAGTTTTAGAGTGATCAGTAGAGAACATGGAGCAGGCCCCTCGGGGTCTGAACTGGATGACTGACCTATTTTTTATTTTGATTTGAACAAAAGCCGTGAAACGGACGGTGGCTCGCCCGGGCCGGTCCACCGACCAGCAGGTGTGTGGGTTGTAACTCATTGTTTTTGTGATTTTCAAGGTATCCTTCTGGAGAGGAGCGCTGCATTGCCTGCAAGTTGTGTGAGGCCATCTGCCCTGCCCAGGTGTGTGTACATTTCTATCAACATGTCCGTGTGTGTATATAACTATCAACACGTTTTTGTGTATCAAAATGTCTGTGTATATTACTATCAACATGTCTGTGTATGTATATTACTATCAACACGCTTGTGTATATTGCGATAGATCTGTGCTGTGTTCCAATATCCGTACTAACTAGCCTTAGTTTGAGTACGTAGGCTGTTCCAATAGGCTGTTCGAAAATATGTGTACTAAAAGGACCCGGATGGTGTACTCAAAACGGTCTAATCGCGAAGGGTGGATCGATGTACACTTTTCGTACTCAACGGCAGCCCTCTTAGCTACGTAGCGGAAGAGGGCGGAGCCAGGCTGAGCCAAAGTCGGCGCATTTTCCACATAGCCTGCATTAATAGTCATTTTGTAGTTTTTATAGCTGCTAGGCGGAAAGAGTTCAACGTTCAAGTCGGGATGTTTATTGCGGGGGGGGAGCCGCAGGGGCAGTCGTTATCGTAATTTCCGGGTACTGCCCCACGGAGTTTTCGATCTGAAATTAGCACACTTAGTGAGTGCGGATAGTGTACTACGTTTAAGTGTACTCATGGAAGTATGGATATTGGAACACAGCACTGGCCTCTTCTGGAAATCAGTGGCAGAAAACTAAAGATGGCCTTTAACTTGCACTCAACTGACCCAGTGAAGGGTCAGTTCAGTGGGTCCTTCACCCTAGTGAGGTGAAGGACCCAGACCCCCACCTCACTGGTGGTTACCAGTGAGAGGGTTACCAGTGAGGGGTCCAATGCACGGAAAGCTCTCTTGCTTCAATTGACACAATCAGCTTATTTAATCCTCTGCAACCCAAAACCTTCAGGAAGACCAAATATAAATAGTATTACAACTCCACTCGACACTCAATGCGAGAAGATAATACCCTATGTGCGGATCATCAGCAAGTCCTCAAATCTTTGAAGCTACTGTGACCTCAGGGAGTAAAAACCAGGTTACCTGCTGGTTCTGTGGCCCAGAAGCCTAATATAATGAATGAGTTGGGTCATAAGGGAGGCGCTCTTCTTACACAAACCCTGGGATTGCATCCTAAAAAGCAGCTTTCTGATAGTTAGCGACTGTTGGCGTGAGGCTATCCTGCATTACCATACGTCTGTGTGCAGTAAGGATGGGCAAAATCATTATTTTCCGGGAACTAGTTCTTTCAGTTCAGTTCACTATAACGAGTCGTTTATTTGATTCGTTCGTTTTGATTCGTTCGTTACATCAGATTAAGTCATTTGGTGTCTGCCCCCCCCCCCACCGCGAGACGGCCGTGAGCATAATTTAAACCACTTCTAGGCTCTAAACCCCGTGAAAATCGAGAAGATATACTATATAGTATAACCAAACGTCCCACCAATATTTATACCACTTGCTTACTCTCTATATTTCATTTATGGTTTTACATTTATAATTTTATTTGACTTTACATTTAATTCTTCATTGTTGCAGTTTAATTTCTTTGTTTGTTCTTAAATTGACGTAGAATGGAGCAAAGACTCCTGGGATTGGGAAATGCGTTAATCCAATAAACAGATGGAGGTCAAGTCTATTTTCGAAAAAATGTAGGGGGATATATGAGTGGCCCCACGTCGAATGGTATGACCCAAGATACGTCAGACAGAGAAAGCGCGCATATTCGACGGTACCGCCTTGTCATTTGTTTACCCAGGTGCCATTGCAACACCATTGCTACCTCTCATTGGCTGAATCTTTGAGAACGTTGTAGACTCAATCAATATAAGTCGCGGGGAGACAAAGCTCTGTTCGTTTGTATATTTTATTTACGTGACCATATTTTTGGTTTATGTTAAAAAAAAGAATCAAAGAACCACTTCTTCTTGTTTTGGGGAACCAGTTCTTGTCGTTCACGTTCGGGATTCGTTCGTTGTAACGAATCGGTCACGACGACTCATCCCTAGTGTGCAGAACCAGAACAGACACGTGCACCACCACAACATGAGGCATCTTCAAACGGTGGTTCTGCCAAGGAGCGCATTGGTATCTCTAGAATACTAAATCAAACCCAATTCCTGCGATTTACAAAAATCCTCTGTCTGGTACCGGTTAGCTTCTGCAGAAAAAAAACACAATCTTGAATTTACAAATCTTTAATGGCGCGAGCCGTAACTGAGCTGGGCTACACCGCACCCTCACTACTGGGCTGAGGCGTACTGGGTCCGAAGCGTACCTGCCGGTGGAAAAGGGGCATAACCTTATTGTAGCTTCCTGGCCAGGAAGCTTGATGTTGTTGTGTTGAGCCCTGACCGGCGGTTTGTGTCACCAGGCCATCACCATTGAGGCTGAGCCACGCGCTGACGGCAGCCGGAGAACCACCCGCTACGACATCGACATGACCAAGTGCATCTACTGCGGCTTCTGTCAGGAGGCCTGCCCCGTGGACGCCATCGTCGAGGTGACAGACAGACACAGACAGACAGAAACAGGTTTCTGTATCATAATGGTTACTTAACTTCCCCTATCATTCTCCCCCCCCCTCCCCGTGAATCAGGGCCCGAACTTTGAGTTCTCCACTGAGACCCACGAAGAGCTGCTTTACAACAAGGAGAAGCTGCTCAACAACGGAGATAAATGGGAGGCAGAGATTGCAGCCAACATACAAGCAGATTACCTCTATCGATAATGCCACACTCACGCTCACACACTCGTATATATATACACACACACGCACACTCTCAAAAACACGACAACGTCCATACTGTACTTTAAGACACATGCGCTTCAGTTGCATTCAGGCATTCGTAAATTATTGAAGTAAACATCAAAAGTCCAGTCTAGCTTCGCACATTTTTGCTAAACCCAACCTGTGAACCATTTCAAGGCGTGGCGCAGTGCAGCATGCACTTTGTTTGGGCAAGGTCTACTGCCTATGAACTAGGTTAGGAGGCGGGGTTGTCCATTTGATGTAGCTAGTTAAGTATGAACTGTTCTTATGGCCCCTCGCTGGGCTCATTCTGCAGCATCGATACCCATGGTTTTCATCAGGTTTATTTCAGGAGAATTGTATAAAGGGTAAAAAGACTTGTGGACATGTAATGAGAAAATAAACTGTTTTGAACTTACCTTTCCAATGCGTTCTGATTTGGCCTGTCTGAATTTTCTGCCTTTTGTTTGTATCTATATAATGATGTTAAGAGTTTATATAAAGTTAGGAAAGATTTAGTCCCAAATGTCTCCATATAGAAAATCGATGTCCATATGTAACGTGGTTTAGCTTGACAGACAGTTGCTAGGCTAATTAGGAGTTCCGTAGGTGGGTTAGAGCAGCCAATCGGCACACGCAACAGGCCTGAGTGGACCAAACAAACGTCCTCAATAGGCTAGTCGTGAGAGAGGGCGGGGCCTTCAAACGGCTTTGGCGGGAGTGCTTTCTTTAATGGGTGGAGTAATAAGAGAAGGAGGGACCTCTGTTAACGTTTCATGTTTTGGATATTGCTTTGTATAATTCTTCATCCAAGTACCAAAAGCTACACCCCTGTGAGTTAGGACAAACGATGAACTGGTGAATGTGCAGAGGAGCAGGCCATTGTCATTCACATTGTTATATTAATGCTGAGAGAAGTGTGAACATTGTTGTATGCAACCCATTTGTTTGTTGAACTTGGCCAAAGTTTAGTGATCAGAAACAGCAGCCAAGTGCCGTATCATGTTGTAAGATTGTGTCTGTAAAACATTTATCTAGACTCGACCAGCATAGCAGGCAATATCAATATGCTGAACAGCATGAGTGTCAAACTAGCGGCCCCTAAGAAATTGACTGATTTCCATTTACGATAAAATATATATATTAAAATATTAGTTGAAATTTATTGCTGAGCCCTCCTGGGAAAAATTAGTTCCAGTCCCCTTAATATATATTTTGTGGTCAGTGGCTTGTGCTTGAGTTGCCACCTCTGTATCAACCATGCTGTTACAGTGGTTTTAGTTTTGCTATTCATTTAAAGGGGACATCATACCACCAGGTGTGTAACGGCTTGTAATGGCTAATCACACCTGTTGGTATAGGTCCCCTTTGAAGGGATTGGGCAAGAGCACCCAGGAACGAAAATACACAGAAATTTCCAAAATGAAATTAATAATAATCTCAAACTCTGCTTATTCATTATTCGAAGGCTTCATATCTGAGAATTATCTCTGATTTGTGTAGTTTGCTTTAAAGAAGCGCAGTAGCCTCATTCGGCTGCACTGTCGCTGTGATGGGAGTGTTGGGTACCGGTGACTAAATCCATTGTAATCTGAAATGACTTCAGATTGCAATGAATTTGTGGATCAATTGTCTGATGCTTTATGCACACCATGATTACAATTACAGTGAAATTGAACCCCCTGTTTCAGCTCGCCATCAATTACTATGAGTTTTGGGATGAGAGGCATGGAAGGATGGGGGCGTGTTATCGCCATTGTTACGATCCAGGCCAACTTTGTTATACTCTTCTCAGAACCATCGTTGTGTATCAGTGTTATTTGGAGCGATGTATGAAATGCATCACAGACTGGCTTTACGCTAAGTTTCCGTGTCTCTCTCAGACATGGAAAATCAACTTCCCAATAAAGGATTTGGGTTCACTGTGATAACATAATTAGATGTAATTTAAAGATTTCCCATCCCTCAGTTTAAGTATACCATTTAACTTTTTCAGGGGGTGGGGTAAACAAAACGTAAATTATATTTTCAACCCCTCACAAACCATGATCGATAATATACATCTGAGATGCAAGTCCACACCGCTCCAACAGAACAAATGTTGCCCCATCAGAGCCTTAAACCCTTTTCAATTGTTGCATCAGTGATAAGTTGATGGCCATGAAGCGGGAATCACCGAGCATCAAAACCACACGCAAACCTGCGTAGAGCTTGTCATCTGCTAAACACTTCCTGTCACGTTTCCTATTACACCACTAGCCCTGACAGTCTGGGGCACATTCATTCTGTGACAGCAAACCAATCAACAGCAAAGTGGACTTTTGAGGCAAGTAATATATCTTTAGCATTCAATGTGATTATGATAAAGTTATCTGTACATCTCTACCAGTGATGTGTTCAGTGCTTATTTGGTATCATGAAAGTGTCCTTTCTTGTATAGCAGACGCTCCAGAGATGCGTACCATTCTCCTCTCCTCCCTGCTGCTGTCTGTGGTGTTGGCCTCAGCGCTACCAACCCTGGATTCAGAGAAGGATCTGAAGAAGACCGGCTTTGGTCTTGGTCAATCTCACCACGGCCTCACGTTGCTGAAGTGGTACGTTAAGACGTGCCTGGATAAAAATGAGAAGTCTCTGTGCAACCCTGTAGCCGGAGCATATGGATTTCACTGTTACGAGAACAGGGATAAATTGCTGCCCGGCCTAAATGGCAAAAAAAACACGACTGCCTACTACACCCTTGGCAACCTCCGATCACCCCACGCCGAACAACTGCCGTGTTATGTGAGGAAGGACTACAACTGCACTCAACCTCAGAGCAACCAGGACAGAGTGCTGGTGGAGTACACCAAAGTCAACAAGAAGATCTCTAACATCTTCATCTCCGAGCATTACAACAAAAAGAAAACCTACAGAATTGGCCTCAAACTCCTTGCCTTCCTCAAGAAGCTAGTATCCCGCTTTTACATAAAAATATGATTCATTTTACTTTCTGCAAAGTTTAAATTCTTCAAAAGGCTTACTTAATGAATGTATTTCATTGTTTTGTATTTGATGGAATATATAAAAGCAGTAGTTGAAATAAATAAATAACATGTTGTGTCATCTCTGTTTGGGCAGGTAATGGAAAATACAATATGCATCGTCTATAGAGTAATCCATAGATTCCTGAGAGTGCTGTTCCCTCTTTTCTCACTGTTCCTGAGTAGGACAAGGTCCCCACACTATGCTCTTCCGTTTCCTTCAGCCTCCATCGTGAACCGCTGCCTGAGCTGGCCACCCACTTGAGGGCATCTTACTAATGAGGTCTGTCTGGAGCTGGTTTAGATGTCTCCGGACAATTACAGCATATGAAATGGCTCCTATCGTGGATAAACACAACAACTAAGAGGTTGAGAAAGCAGACTTTTCAAAGATAAAGACCTTATTATGACCGGTAAACAACTTAAAACAAAACCTGAGTCGGTTTGCGAAAAAACTCCTGTTCTTGAATCAGGGTTCGTGAGATATATTTCCAAAATGTGTGGATCCCTCATCCATGCACTGACTAATCACAACACCTTCACAATAATCTTCAGTAAAGTAACAAAGTCTAATCAAAGAAAACAAATGCCTATACCACATACGAATAAACAAAGATTTGACATGCATGAGCACAATGATAATCACTTCTACTCAGACAGTAAAGCATACCTCAACCAATTGACAACAACACCACCGTATGTGATTGTGGAATGCATTCATAGAGCAGTCAATGTTGACTTTGCAGAGGAGCAGGCCTCTGTCTTGTGGCTTCACATATCCCCAGGGTGCGATTTGCCGGTGGGGATGGTGGGGATTATCCCCCCCTCTGGTTTGATCGTCCTACCCTCTGCTGAATTATTTTTATCCTCGGTGGGGATAAAAATTATCCCCCCCACCCAAAGTATTTTCACCATTACATCGTAATAATTAACAACCAAAATACACAGGGTCCGTCTTCATTTTGATTGTGCTGTGATTTTGATCTACCGGGAGCGAGTCAGAGGCGTCGCGCGTGAGCGCAGGCTGGATGACAACGGGATAATGACTGCCGCCGCCGCTCTAAATCCATCAAACTGGCCATCTGATGAAGACGAGCGCATCCTCTACGGCGATGAAAAACTTCTCGCCATACACAAAACTCTTGCTGTTGAGGCCGCAACCAGTCCCATACTCCTGAAGGAGTTCCATGAGTTTAAATGTCACGGTGTCACAGGAGAGAGCATGCGCAAAGTTCTCACCGCTGTCTCCACGCTCCTAGTGTCCACAGCCGAGTGTGAAAGAGGTTTCAGCGCCATGAACCACATTCTTACAGATGGCAGAAACAGAATGAATGTGTCCACACTGCACAATCTGCTTTTCATCTCTGTAAATGCACCAGATGTTGCCTCCTTCCTGGCCCGCAGATTTGCAGAGATGTGGTTGAAGCAGGGTCACCACGCTGCTATCGATCCGCCAACAGGAAAGCAAAAAAAAGAGGCTGAAGTGCGTCATCAGAGCGGACTGTTTTCGTAGTCTGACCTATAGTCTACCCGATTAACCCATAAAAAAAAATAAACGTCTTGACAGCACATTGTGGTATTTCATATTTTCTGTTGAACTGATATCGGGGAAAAAAAAAATATTTTTTTTTATTTGGCACATTTAAAAACAATATTAGCTATGAGAAAATATTTCTGCAAATGCAGTGGTTAAGTTCACGTTCAAAATAGGCCTACCGCCTACGTTATGAAGCCTAAGTGTAAGGTTTAGATACACAAGGTCACAAGATCAACTGTTTTCATAAGTTTTCACACTGTTGTGTGGTTATTTTTCCTGAATAAAATGTCTCTCAAAATTATCCCCCCCTCTGGTTTTTTCACAAATCGCACCCTGCATATCCCTGTTATTGTCATTTGTGGAGTAGAAGTGTGAGAATTGTGGCTAGCGTTTCTCAGAAACATGATCACATTTGGTGGTGAGAACTCTGCTATAGTTTATTGATCGGAAGCAGCAGACCACATCATGTTGCGAGACAATCTAGACTAGTCTAGATGAACTGAACAGGGCCCGGTTTCCAAATAACGTCCAAATAACGTCCGCGCTAAGAAGACTCCTATGTTTAGACTTATCAAAGTAGTTTACCTATAGGCTTGGTTCCTGAACGCTCACTCTTCTCAGGAAACACTCCTTACGTTGTTCTTACAAGGTGCTGTAAATAAAGATGGTGCTGAAATCGATTGCTCAGAGTAAGATCTTCCATTTCATGCGCAGGTGCATGCACAGCGTTATATAAAATA
This sequence comes from Gadus chalcogrammus, assembly GCF_026213295.1. Lineage (NCBI taxonomy): Eukaryota > Metazoa > Chordata > Actinopteri > Gadiformes > Gadidae > Gadus > Gadus chalcogrammus. The sequence goes on along the minus strand of NC_079414.1, from coordinate 2,875,776 downwards.
TTGCAGTGTTTGCGATTAACCCATTGCTCGAAATCATTCTAGCAGGCCTAAACATTTATTTAACCATGGGTGAACATATTAGCATAGCCTACACTGATACAAAAATAAATAGAATAGATAGAAACAGCGGAGGACATTGAGGCAATTACATCCTTAATTTAAACAAACTTCTATTTTGTGCTTGGGTTTTTCCAGCAATTATTTTCTTCATGAATGACTTAAAACCATCGGTGAAACACAACACTGCCAATAGAGTGGCGAAGTCACGCCCCTTCCGGTAGAGCTCATGGGACCTACGAGATCGAAAAATATGAATGGGTGTCAATGGAGAGAAAATAATTATTTTCTGGTTCCAGTCTTTATATGCCCTCGATTACAAATATGTTGTTTGTGGATTTAAATGATAATTTGTCATGCAAAGAAAACTTAAAATTTTCGTGAAGAAGTTTGATAATTTTAGGTTTTATGTGAGGCTGCTTTGTGAACCACAGCTCTTCGCTGCTCTCGACGCCAGTGGCGATTTTGGTTTGGAAACTCTGGTGGGGCCCATGCAGGAAAATATTATAACGCAATCCAGAAATACCACATATTACTACCATCACAAAAAAAACAGTAGCAAGTGACAGAGGGGACCAAAATTGCAGCTGAATAATGCCATCACTCAAATGCGAATCTGACGACATATATTAGGCTATTATAGCAATAGCACCACCAAATGGCAGCGTTCAAGATCTCACAATATTAAAACTCAAGAAAACAACAACGTGGCAACAATAAAAACACAACGGCGCACACCCTTTACACAGCAATCAATATACAAAGCCACCACTCACAATATACCAAAAAAAGAAGAAGTATGGTTTAAGTTGCATTAAGTTTGCAGGCCACCATACTGTACAATTAACAATGAATCTAGCCTGATAGAGTGGTTGCCTATTCAGACCTGGATAATCCTGGGTGAAAATTTAAGTAAGTTTGGGCTAAGATGGTAATTACCTGTGCTTTAAGGACAGTGCTGTCTGGTCTCCTTTGTGTGGCTGAGGTGAAACACAAGCATTTTTTTCCGCTTGAACCACTCCTGGTTGAACGATCTATTCTTGTCCTTTCCCTCTTGAATAATGATTAAATCCGTCGGTCCCAAACGTTTTATCTCCAACTTCTGTTCAAGTGCTAAATCTCACATGAGACAGATACTCAACACGATTCATCATTTAATGAATGAAACGTCCATTTGTTGTTATTTACTGTAACAGTAACTGTAACTGTACGTCCACACCAGGAGCGACCATAGCGTCAAAGACGCTTTGGTCGCTCACAAAGTTTCGCTGCGAATTTTTCTGTTCGCTTTGGTCGCTCAAGTCGCTCATGACGTACAATTCAATTATGCAGACGCATTTAAAGGAGCCGTATGCGTTTAGTAGGCCCTACAGACAGCCATATCAAATAGTGAACTCTCCCATACACTTTGACCATATTGCCGAGACGGTTTTGCTTGTTCGATAAAGTGCTTCGACAACAAGTAGGACAGTGATTCCCCCCAATATACAAAAAATCCTAAAATGTAGGCTTATTACAACCGAGAAGAAAAAACCCTGCGTGCTGTAGTAGTTAAAATATGTTTCACTGATCTGGATCTGCAAATCATGATCTGCACTCATTCGTCGCATTCAAAACAAATAGACATTAGCGCACATGGCTAATTTGCATAGGCCTACGTGCACAGGACTGGTTGGCTCCGCAAGGCAAATAATGGAACATATCTATCTATCTAGGCCTTTCTGTCTATCTATCTATCAACGCGTGTCTAGTTTTAATGTGATGTATTGTGTGTATGTCCAGTCAGACTTGTTCTGTGTGGTCTTGTAGGCTACTGTCCTGTGTGGGACGAACCACCTAAATGGATTCCCGACGATTTGTGTCGTTTGGTATTAATAAAGACTTGACTGTCTATCTATCTATCTAGACTATTTAATTAAAAATTATTCACCTCAGGCTCCGTGAATAGTGGGGAATAGAGGGATAAATGACAAGGGATATATCTCTTGTCTTTTATCCCTCTATTCCCCACTATTCACGGAGCCTGAGGTGTGAGCCTCGTCTTGTCGATTAGTTTTTTTATGTGACGATTTCAAAAACTTTTTTGTTTTTGTTTAAAGCATGCTACACGCGATTGGTTGGTTAGATTGGTGGCATGTAGAGCAAATTATAATGATTCCCGCTTAAATACGAACGTTCTAGATGTAGCCTATAAATACTCCCGCTTATCATCACTTGATATCCAAACCACTATGGCGTTTCGATCTCTGAACTGAAAAAGGGTGGGTTCGTACAACACCGGGTGCCCAGTTACAGCCGCGATTAATACTTCAGCCGACATTTTGTTCAGTGAGTGAATAAAGGTAGGTAGGAACCAAAGTGCCTGCAGGTGTTCCCTGGGATCCACGCAAGCGAAGAGCGTCTACATTCCGATTGGCTGTCAGTGTTTGGTCGCTGAAGCGAATAATAGTCATTTGCATAAAGTTAAAAAGTTTTCAACTTCTTTTTGACGCTCTGGTCGCTCAACTTTGGCCGCTGGTAGCGTTGGTCGCTTTGGTCGCTTTGGTCGCTCTTGCCCATAGAAAGTGAATGACTTCCGGCGATTTGGTCGCTCAATTCGCTTCTGGTGTGGACGGACAGTAACAGTAACTACGTTAGCCAGCTAGCAAGATCTGATCGGCTCCCGCCGTAAACCCCGCCCTTTCTACAAATCAGCCAATGAGAAGAGCTTTGGGGCACTAAACTTCTGGCCCCACCGCCGAAACAGAAGCGGGCGCTGCGCACGCGCTTGCTCGCGCAACAGCACCAGTTTTCTACACTGCAGCACACGGGGCCATCTCGGCTGTGCCCCACCGAGCGGAACAGACGAGACGGAGCAACGAACTATTTCACACACAACTACTAGGAGTGAACATGGGTAAAGTGGGACAATTTTTGAAATTCCAATTTCTCAACTGATTTAACAAAAACCCAGATATCATTTATATCAACATAGTATATTTGTAGAAAGCTGGGGTTGTCCTTTACATAATCAAATAATTTTAATTTAACCACTCTTATTGCAGATAGAATTAAACTCATGCAAAGGTCAACTGACCATCCCCCACATTTTCGGGGGGTACATTGGTAAAGTGGGACACACCTATTGTCAAAGTGGGACAATTTATTTTGGAGGCACAACTCATTTTACATGGAGTTAAGCATGGAAAACATGTAGGCTATTTATTTGCATCATTGTATTTATTTGATCTCATGAACTGCATTAAATTGCCTTTACATGTTAAAATGATTTCGTCCGAAATAATTTGCTAAATTCACTCACATAAAATAAAATAAACTACATGGAAAGCATAAAGCAGTTTGGGAAAAAAATCCAGGTCCAAGCACTCAGTAGGATGCAAAAAATGATTTATTTATTATTAAGGGCTAAACCATTAAAAAACACCAACGCGTGTCGGCTCACCAGCCTTCATCAGGGAAAGCATGTATCTATTTGGTCTCATGAACTGCATTACATGAACTGTTTATTAAATTAAATTGCATTTACATGTTAAAAGGATTCTGTCCCAAATAATTTGTTAAATTCACTCAAACACTAATGCATTTCAACTTATTAGTTTTGAAAATGCTGAAATTGAACTCATTAGATTCATTTTATAATTGTCTGTGCCCCAGCTAATGGGGATCCTATTAAACTAAACTAAACTAAACTAACATACAGCCTCTACAAGTAAAGCTTGTGTCATCGAAGACCCCATCAATTTCAGCACATGTTTGATGAAACCATCCATCACACAAGTCACATTTCACCCATTCCTCGTCTTTCTTTGGGTCTTCTGCTACTCCATACCTGAGCTTGCATAAGCGGCAGACATCATCCCCCTCGCTACTGGAGCCAGGCTGGACTCTTTCTTTCTTAATGGCCGTCTTTCCTTTCTTCCCCCCACTCTTGCTTTTCTTTGGTTTTTTCTTTTCGATGTATTCAAAGTGTGCATTGCTTGTCAAGACGTATGAGGGTGGTTTTGCGCGTTTCTTAGTCGGCCCTCTTATTCTCATTGGGATCTTAATCAGGTGAGAAAAGGTCACACCCTCATCTTCTTGTTCACAGCCAGCCAGGGGTAAGGCCACCTCTATCACAGGTGGTATAAATGGTTCGTCACATGTTGGGCCTATTGGGGTAGCCTCCTCTCCTACCACCACTTCCCCACCCATCCACTCTGATATTTCAGGCTCAGGTTCAGGCTCAGTTTCAGGCTCAGGTTGTTCAGGTTGCAGGGGTCTTTCTGAGGTCACAGCGGGTTCAAAGATCCGCTCTCCTAGGGACTTTATGTCAACAGGAAACATACCTGTGCTCCTGAAGCCAGCTTGTGCTGTTTTCACAGATGCAGCCTTTTTCCAGGCCTTGCTAAACAGAGTGAAGAACATCGTCTTAGTCAGTTTTCCTCCACCTGTCTGGACAATGAAGTCCCATCCCTCATTGGTCCAGTGGCTTTTGAGGGATTTGAAGAGTGACTTGTCAGCTGGCTGAAGGTGGTGGGTTGCATGGGCAGGGTAACACATGACATGTACATTTGTGGCCTTCATCAGCTTGAGAAAGTCCGGGTTGTACACATGACTGCTGTGTCCATCCAACAGCAGCACATGTGGCCTTGGGTCATTTTTGTCCAGCATAGAAACAAACTGTTTCCCCCAATCCACCAGTAACTCACTGTTGATCCAACCCGAATCTGATACCCTGAGAATGGTGTCTCGGGGCTTGTTCAAAAGCCATTCAGGTTTAAGTCTTTTGGCCTTAAAGATGACGAGCGTTGGCCCATACTCTCCTGCGGCATTGAAGGAGGCCAAGACTGTGGTGGTCTCCCCCCTTTCCCCGGATGTTATTTGAAAACACGGCTGGCCTCTTTCTCCAACAGCATTTGAAGTGAGGAAGTGGTCTTGGAGGCCGGTCTCATCAAGATTCCAGATGTGGCTGGGAAGATCCTTGATGCTCAAGGAGGTGAGAAGGTTGTCATAGATCTCAAACCATTTCCCCACAGTCACTCTGTTCACACAACCTGCCCTATTAGCCGACAGACCCTCTGGCTTTCTCAGCCCAATGGTCTTGCTATGCCGGCGCAGGAAACTGTCCATCCAGTACTGCCCGGCTTGCTGTGTGGCATCAGAAAAACCTGCAATGCCATTGCCCTGAGCAAACTTGTACACCAGCCTCTGAATGTCATTTCTTCTGAAAGGAAATCCGCGGCTAGCAAGAAGTTTGATGTGCCCTAGCAGCTCTTCCTCACTCTCTGTGGACAAAATCCGCTTCCTGCCACTGACATGTTCATGTCCTTTAACCTTATCCTTAATGCGACGCTGTAATGTGCTCTTAGGAACACACCATGCACGGGCAATCACACGTAACTTCGGCTTGAAGCCATTTGCCTCTCTCTCCTTGTATTCCTCTATCGCTCCCTTCATACGCTCCTCACACCACTTATTTAGGACTCTCTTCTTCTGCTTTTCTCCCTTTCCCTTTCCTCTCACTCTCTGCTTTTCTGGTCCCTGAAATACATGTTCAGTTCATTAACTATAGGAAATAAACTAATATACCACTGAAATACACCATCAACCCCACATTTTCTTTATTATTCCATCTGATGGTAAGATATTGTGGAGGGCTAACGTGGCTAACTAGCATTCAATTTAATAAAGTTGATAATAAAGTATATAGCCTTTTGAGATAAAATGACATTAACAGTGTTTCATTTATACAATATTTGGACAAAAGTTCAGTTAAATAATAGTTAAATGAGCATAATAGTACTTTATTTGCTGTCCCACTTTAACAATAATGCTTGTCCCACTTTACCAAGTACACTACTGGTAAAGTGGGACAGCAGGATATTTGCCCCTGACTAAAATATTTAATCAAATAAATTCATTATTTTTTAACTTTTTGACACTTAAAGTAGTCACATTACATATGAAAACAACTTTACATGCCTAACATTTAAATCTAAAAATATATTGGCCTTAACACAATTGACCTCTAATCCCTATGTCATTTGTCTTACCATTGTTTTTCGCGCTTCTGCCCGTGAATGTAGTCTGACCACGCCCCCATGCATGACATCACACCCACACTGCCAATGATGTTTCACTCTCTACATCCCAGGGTGTATTAAACCAATGGGTTCTCACTCCCAAGGCACAACCACGCAAAGATATTCACAAAAAGGCTTAGCTGTCCCACTTTACCAGTTGTCCCACTTTACCCATGTTCACCCTACACTACAACAATTGCGTTCATCAAATTAAAACTGCGGACATGTAATTAATTATTAACAATTAATGTATTATTAACTTATGCTCAATGACATTTTTGAAAAAAAAAAGAAAAGTATAATCGTGCCCTGCACGGCAGCGTTCTCTGGTGGGGCCGTGCCCCACTGGCCCCTAATGCAAAGACGCCACTGCTCGACGCATATGATATATGTCACCACACCCACACTTGGAACTCGGCACAGAGACGGCGATCTCTCTGCTCCACTTCACCACTTTTTTTCAAGGCGAGGATAAAAGCATAGAAAGAGGTGAAAACCACTACTAAGTCGGGGCATGTGGAGAGTTTTAGTTATATGCCATCTCTATGTGCCATCTCTGTGCCGAGTTCCAAATGCGGGTGTGGTGACGTATATCATATGCGTCGAGAGCAGCGAAGAGCTGTAGTTCACAAAGCGGCCTCACATAAAACCTAAAATTATCAAACTTCTTCACGAACATTTTTAGTTTTCTTTGCATGAAAAATTATCCTTTAAATCCACAAACAACATATGTGTAATCCAGGGCATATAAAGGACCAGAAAATAATTATTTTCTCTCCATTGACACCCATTCATATTTTTCGATCTCATAGGTCCCATGAGCTCTACCGGAAGGGGCGTGACTTCGCCTCTCTATGTGGAAGTTCCATGCGCAACAGAGATTTCTGAAGGTTACTGTACAGTGGCAGGGACTAGCGTCAGGAGCTGAAACATCACTACGGTAGAGCTACGAAGGTTCTATGAGCGCTTCAGACCAACCATACCAACGAACAACATACAAAAGAGAATCGTAGCAAAGAAGGTTTCGGGAAACACGTAAAACGTTATAGAACTTAAAGTAGCCTAGAGGTAACAAATGACGTAGCGTCAGTGGTGGGTAGAGTACTGGGTAGAGTGAGGGTTTCAGAGATTTCAGGGTTTCAGAGAAGTAAAACAAAATAACCACAAACAAGTTCTTATCTTTTTCTTCCCCACACGGCGCCCACTGGAGCGCTCTGTGGGGAGGAGGGGGGGAGGGAGGCGAAGGAGCGGGGGGGCGCCTTATCAGTGACGTCCCTCTGTTATTGATCATCGCGATATTCCATCGCTTTGGCGCCCCCTCTGGTGCGGCGCCCCTATGCGCCGCATATAGTGCATACCCACTTTTTGCGCCACTGGCGTAAGCCGTAGCAGTGAAAAATTTGTAATCCCCGCCGCCAACAGCGTGGGCTTTGTCACAATCCTACTGTTGGGTAAGGTTAAGCTGGTTGGTAACTGGTGGTCATGGTAATGGTGGGAGTGGCTCCCTTGATTGGTTGATTGTGGTCACCTGGGGGATCCAAGATGGGGGATATACACAGCATGGTGGCCAGTGGTTACTTACACCCCAGCAGGATAAGACTTTGTAAAGCCATTCACCCATATGCCAGTACACACCAGAGCTAAGGAGTCCAACGGGGGAACGTGACCGCCCCTTCACCGTCTTTGTTTGTCAAGTGTTTGTCTAAGTATGTAAAACCATAACTGAACGAGACAGCTACCGTTCACCCCAACGCTTGGGCTATCTCCATAGCAAGAGAGAGAAGGACCAGCGCTCACCAGGAACCCAGGTGAGTCACTACACACGTGCCCCGGAAGCTAGTTGCCTACCAGCTGTGGTTATACCACTTATGTGTCTCGACTCCTGCCTAGACAGAGAGCTGGTTTCCCTAGATACCAGTGGGGTCGTGACGGCTTCAATGATGTCCGCGGGCCTCAACAAAGTCTGCATATAGGAGGGCGCCGGCGGACGTTCTGCTCCCAATAAACAACTTTTCTTCAGCTATTTGAAGGACAATGAGGCCGACAATTAAAAGGCTGCTCATATACTCATAGAATCTAGAGTTACAATACGTAACTATCGTTCTATGTCGTATAGGCTTCGCCTTTTAAGGCTATCGCTATTGGGTTAAAGGGCAAAGCACGATATAGTCTATTGCCGTGTTCCAATACCCGTACTTCCATGAGCATACTTAAAGGAAGTATACTATCTGTACTCACTGAGTACGTTCATTTTTCAGATGTGAGTGCTGTTCCAAATCGAATACTCTGTGGTGCACTTAACGGAAATGACGATCGCAACAGCTGCCTAAAAAAACTATTCAGAGGCGATTGTAAAATGTAATAAATATGAATATGTAACACGACAAAACTTACATTTGTATGGTGCAGAAGCTGCAGGCGCTGTCCCTTCGGTATCCATTTTTTTTTCGAGTTGAGCGCTCAGCCTGGCTCCGCCTCTTCCGCTACGTAGCTAAGATGGCTGCCGTTGAGTATGGAAAGTGTCCTTCGATCCACACTTCACAATTAGCCCGTTTTGAGTACAACATCCGGGTCCTTGAAGTATACTTCTTTTCGCCGGATCTGAATTGGAACGTACTACGTACTCAAAATTTGGCTAGTAAGTACGGATAGTACGGGTATTGGAACACGGCATATGCCTCATTGGTCCCGATCAGTACCAGAAACACAGCTACATACTCGCAAGTATCATGCGTCAGACGTAGCATAACATACGTCATGCGTCTAACGGCACGTCATCAACGAGCAGCTCCAATGTGTCCAATGTGAACACAAGAGCTCTCAGCTTGAATATTTGACTCCTCCTCACATTGTTTAATATGCGAGGGGAATAGTCACACAATCACACTCACTCTGACAAAGCACCTAGAACTGAGTGTGTTATAGAGAGGCGCGACATGTCTCTTATGTAAAACCTAATAAAAGAGCATGGGGAAGCCCAGGAGGCTGCTGTGCAGATATCCTCCATAGGCATCCCTCTTTGCAGAGCGACAGAGGAGGATATTCCTCTGGTCGATAGTCTCAGGCCGCTCTGCCCCCGCTGACACATAAGCCTGTGTGATAGCATCACACAGCCAATGCGACAGCCGTTGTTTCGTCAGGGGAAGGCCCTGGGAATGTTCTCTGTAATGCACAAATAACTGTTGAGATTTGCGCAGAGCCTCCGTGCGCTTCACATAACAGGCAAGCGCGCGTACGGGGCACAAGAGATGGGCTGTTGCCTCCTCCTCAGATTGATGAGGAGGGTGAGAGAAACCATTGACTGTTATTACTCTCGATCTGAACGAGCTAGTAATACAAAACCGGGTTTGGTGCAAAACCGGGTTTGGGCGTAATATGGCCGAACTGCAGTCCCCATGTATTCTAAGACAAGAAGGGGCTTTAGAGAGTGCAGACAGGTCGCTCACTCTCTTAGCTGACATCAGGGCCAGCAGCAAAGCTGTCTTGGCTGACACAAACTTGAGGGGCACCCGGTCAAGAGGCTCAAATGGGGCTTTAACCAGTGCGCGCAGCAGCAGTGTTAATCCCATTTTGGAGTGAGAGAGCGCGTCACGGGTCTCTCTCTCCTCACACCTTTTAGGAAGCGCTTCATTAAGGGGTGACTAAAACCAGTTTTATCCCCGAAGCCTTCGTGGCATGATGGAACAGCAGCCCTCTTTCCATCAGTGTCTGGAGGAAAGAGAGCTCACGCGGCAAAGGGCAGGAGATGGGATCACAACCCCTCTCCGTGCACCATTTCTGGAAAGCCGCCCATTTAGCCGAGTAACACGCTCTGGTGGAGTCAGCTCTGGCACCCTGGATGGTCCATACGACCTCCTGGGAGAGGCCGAGACCCTCTAGGCGCTCGCGTTCAGCGGCCAGGCCCACAAGCGCTGGCCGATCTCTGGGTAATATATGATTGCTCCCCCTGCCTGTGAGAGAGCGTCCCGCCCCAAGGGAGTTCCTTCGGCGGCCCCGAGAGCAGACGCTGGAGGCAGGGAAACCACGGTGCACTCGTGCGTTGCGGTGCTAAGAGAATCATATACAGCCGCTCCTTTTGGACTCGGTCCAAGACTTGGGGAATCAGGGGGACGGGTGGGAAAGCGTACAGGAGTGTGTTCGGCCACGGTCTGTGAGCGAACGCATCCAACCCGAGTGGGGGATTTTCTCCTTCGCGCTGAGAGAGAACCACAGCTCGCACTGTGTATTCTCCCGCGTGGCGAATAGGTTGATCTCCGTCTTCCCAAACTCGCTCCATATCTGATTGATCAGATCACGGTTCAGGGTCCAGCCTCCTGGTTGGGGACCCCCCCTAGACATTATGTCGGCCCCTCTGTTCAGGACACCGGGGATGTATGCTGCTCTGATGGAGAGCAAGTGCGTGTGCGCCCAGCATAACAGCTGTCTCGCTATGCTCAGCAGCTGTGCCGAGCGCACGCCCCCTTGGCGATTTATGTATGCTGCTGTCGCCTTGTTGCCCGTGCGAATCATTACGTGTTGGGGCAAAGTGTTTCGACCACTTTCAACACGGTGAGGAGCTCCAATGCGTTTATATGCATGGTCACGGGGGGGGGGGGGGGGGGGGGGGGCAAACGCCGCCCACTATGTGAAACTCGCATGTTCCTCCCCAGCCCGAAAGAGAAGCATCCATGAACACTGAGATGTGTGATGTTGCTCTGCCCAACGGCGTCCCTCTCGCGAGAGTTCGGGTATCGCCCCAGTGGGTCAAATCGGGGCCCACTGATGGGGAATGGTCACTTTGCGCCGCCGTTGGCGCACCAGGTCGATGCGCAGGCGAGAAAACCATCTCTGCAGCCGCCTCATGTGAAGCAGCCCCTGCAGCACCACCGTGTGAGCGGCTGAAATCATGCCCAGCAGCCTCATGACAGAGAGGGCTGTCACGACGCTGCCCGGGGAACAGCGGCGGAGGAGAGACCACAGCGTCTCCGTCCTCTGCTGTGAGAGCCGTGCTCTCATTACAGCTGAATCGAGCTCTAGTAGGGGGTGCCAAATAATCGTCATGACGATGCATCGCGATTCTAATTTTCACGATCTACTGCATCGATTGTTGACGCCAAGAATCGATTATTAATTTAAAAAAATGAATAATTAAATTATTCATTCTGGCTCGATCAATAATACGAGGTTTATTGACGGCTTGCCGAACAGGGGCCCGAACAGCACGTCCGGGCTGATGGGGCACTCCAGTAACTGACGCCTCATCAGCTCAGGGATGCCCGGGGTCTGCTGCAGCCACAGGTTCCTCTGTATGAGGTGCTGCCATGCCGCCGTCCGGGCCGCTGCCACTGCACCGGTGGAACAGAGGCAGAGGATGACACCGGCGGTTTTCGCCACGTCGACTGCCTGTTCGGCCAGACGATGAGGGTCAACCGCCATGGTGGAGATGTTATGCGCCAGCCGGGCGATGTTATTAATAACAGCCTCTTACTGCATCATACACTGATGCGCTCTGTCTGTAAGCTTGGCCGTCAGCTGGTCTTTGGGAGAGGGGCAGTGGTCACTGAGCCGTGGCTACACTCCAAAGACAGCACACAGAGCGGGATCCAGCGGCGGTACCGCCCTGTAACCCCGGCCTGTCAGACTCTCCGTCTTCGTGACCTGGATAAATGTTTTCACCGGGACCCCAAACCTCCCGGGCTCCGCCGCAGCCCCACTGAAGTACGGGCTGATGGCGGGAAACATCGGCCAGATCCGGTCGAGACGGGCGTGGCGTGTCGCAGCCGCGAGCCCCCAGATGCCACGGAGCTGGTCCGGGCGTTTGGGGGCCTGAGGCATGGGCACTGCAAGGCCAAGGTTTGCGGCTGCCCTGGCGATAATGCCCGGTAGCTCTGCCACCAAAGCTCCAACCACTGGAAGTGAGGTGGCGGCAGAGACGGGCAATGCTTCTTCCCCGGGCCTCTCCATTCGGAGAGGGGAAGCCGGGGGAGTCGCCTCCTCCTCGTCGCGGTCGGAGTCGTCCGATTCCGAGCTCACAAGGAGAGAGAGGGCATCGTCGAGCGGGACAGTAAAGTCGTCGGCCCATTCAGCAATGGCGGCGGCAGCGTCGGCTGTCGGTCTGTCGTGCACCGGCAGCGCAGCATAATGCCGACGCAGGCAGAGTGGCGAGAGCGCCAAGACGGCATGTCCATGCCCAAGGCAGCCCTCGCACACCTCTAGCCGCCATACGGCAAGATTTAACCTGTGTTACATGTCTTGCAGATGCCGTTCGTCGTTGAGTCCATACTACCTATTTATTTACTTCAGTATGCTACAGGATCGTCCTGAAGAAAATGGGAGCAGAACGTCCGCCGGCGCCCGCCTATATCTGCGAACTGCGGACGTCGTTGAGGCCTGCGGACGTAATTGAGGCCCACGCTGTTGGTGGGCTGGGATTACAATTTTTTTCAGTGGTACGGCTCACGCCTAGGGATAACCCAATAGCGATAGCCTATACGACATAGAACTGTCGACTCGTCTCCTCAGCTATTGAATCGCAACAATGTTGCAAGCTAGGGAGGCCGGTCGCTAACGTGTAGCTTGTATTACAGTGAAAGAAGATAATGTGTTCATCAAAATACTCATTTTAATGAAGGCACAAGGGAAAATGTAATTGAGTAAAGAGTAGAATTCTAAATCAAAATTACTTGAGTAAGAGTAAAATGACATGCCTAAAGGGGACCTGTAACTAACCCAAATCGTGTTTTTGCTTTAAATAACAGAAAGCCCTGTTAAACAGTGTATTTTTGTTGCTTCATATCGTATTTACGCATGGTCTAAGCTTTTATTGTCTCACGTCCTGTTTTATTAGCACATGGCTTTTATTTTGAAGCGTGCGTTTTTGTATTTCCTGTTATCCTGCGGGTTTTTCACGGCAATAATAAGTTGAACAGAGATTCCTTGAAGGCGGCAATATAACTGCAGATATAGTTAGTTAGTTAAGCCTTTGTGTTCCTTTCGGAACATAGGCCATTGATGAATCGTTTCCACCCCCGTCTGTCTTGTGCCATCCTCTCCAGCTGTTTCCACGTCAGTCCCTTCTTTTTCACATCTAGCTCTGTGCTCCTTCTCCAGGTGTTTTTGGGCCTCCCTCTGCTCCGTTTGCCTTGTGGGTTCCATGTTAGTGCCTGTTTGGTTATTGCTGTTTTGCCTTTTCTTAGTGTGTGACCTATCCAGCTCCACTTTCTCCTTATCAGCTGTATCTCTATGGGCTCTTGATTGGTGCGTTCCCACAGGTTGGTGTTACTGATACAGTTTGGCCAGAAGATCCTAAGGATGCGTCTAAGGCAGTGGTTGATGAAAGTCTGCAGTTTATTGGTGATGGTATTGGTGGTCTTCCAGGTTTCTGATCGATACAGCAGTACAGATTTGACGTTGGAGTTGAAGATTTTGAGCTTGGTATTGAGTGAGATGTTTTTAGTTTTCCAGATATAATTTAATATGTTGAATGTTGTTCTTGCTTTCCCTATTCTTGACTTCACATCTTCCTCCGTTCACAGCTATCACACTTCCCAGATATGTGAATTTGATGACCTCTTCCAGTGTTTGGTCCCCGATGTTTATAGGACTCATGCTTTTGTTGTTTATCCGCATTATTTTGGTTTTTGCTCCGTTTATTTTAAGCCCCAGTCCTGCTGCTGTTGTTTCTAGCAGTTGGGATTTCTCTCGCATCTGCTGGTTATGTGAGAGTAGTGCAATGTCATCTGCAAAGTCGAGGTCCTCTAGCTGTTCTGTCAGACTCCATTGGATGCCAGTATTTTTATTGTGGGTAGTTTGCTTCATGGTCCAGTCAATGCAAGAGGAAAAGGAAAGGGGAAAGCAGGCAGCCCTGTTTCACCCCGGTGAGCACTGTGAATGTTTCTTGTGCCTGTCCCTGGTGGAGCACTTGGCATTGCATGTCCTGGTATGTGTTCTTTATGATGTTTATGTATTTGGGGGGGATTCCGTAGTGTGCCATTAAATTCCATAGCCGCTTTCGGTCTACACTGTCAAATGCTTTTTCAAAGTCAATGAAATTGACGTAAACAGGAGTGTTCCATTCTATGGATTGTTCAATGATGATCCTGAGGGTAGCAATTTGGTCACTGCATGATCTTCCATTTCTGAAACCAGCTTGGTTCTCTCTCAGCTCATCGTCAACCCCCTTTCGCAGTCTCTCTAAAATGATGCGGTTGAGCACTTTGCCTGGTGTTGATAGCAACATGATTCCTCGGTAGTTATTGCAATCCCTGAGGTCTCCTTTCTTAGGAATGATTGCAATAAGCCCACCCTTCCAGTCTGCTGGTATATTTTCCTCATCCTCCCATATTTCCTTGATCAGCTGGTATAGCATGGTGGTTGAGGTTTCAACATCAGCATGTAGTGCCTCCGCTGGGATGTCATCTGGCCCTGCTGCTTTGCCACGTCGTAGTGCCTTAATGGCCTTCCTTACCTCAGATCTCGTTGGGGGGGGCACAGTTGATGTTAAGCATGTGTGCATGTGAATCTCTATTTCTTGTGTTCGTCTGTCTGAACTTTCCGGCCAGTTTCTTGGTGGTCATGTATAGGTCCTTGAGGTTGTTTTTTCCAGCTGCTTCCTGTGCTTCTTGTGCCAAGGCCTCGATGTAATTCTGTTTATCACATTTAGCGCTTTTCTTCACCTCCTTGTTTGCTAACTCGTAGTCTTTGTGGGCTGCTGCCTTTCTTACTCGGGTTTTGCATTTGTTTAGTGTTTCCTTTTTTGCCCTCCTCACTTCTATTCTTTTCAGTGTTTCTGTTGACAACCAGGGTTTGTGTTTTGTTGTCTTTTTCCCCACCACTTCTAGGCATGTTTCCTTCCATATGTTTTTCAGGCTGTTCCAGTACTCTTCCACTGATTGTTGGAGATCTTGCAGGGCTTGAAACCTGTTCTGTAGGGTGGTTTGGTACAGTTCAGTTGTTCCAATGTCCTGGAAGAGCTGTAGGTTGAATTTTGTTCTGCTGTCAGAGGGGTTGTTGCAGCGCTCTAGCTTAAGTTGGAGTTTTGCAGCCAGTAAGTGGTGGTCTGTCCCGGCGTCTGCCCCCCTCTTCACTCGTACATCCAGGAGATAGTGCCTAAACTTCCTGTTTATACATATGTGGTCGATTTGGTTTTCTGTAGTGTGGTCAGGTGATATCCAGGTGGCTTTGTGGATGGGTTTATGGGGGAAAACAGCACCTCCTATAACCAGATTGTTGTCAGCACATACATCTGCAAATCTCTCCCCATTTTCATTCATGGTGCCAAGTCCATGCTTTCCCATAGCTAGTTCGTATCCATTGTTGTTATTTCCCACCTTGGCATTCATGTCACCCATGAGTAATGGTGCGGCCACACCAACCGCGTTACTCGCGTTGGACAACGCGAGTACCGCGCCTAACCTGACGCTTGACCAGTGTGTGGTGGTTCAACGCTCCAACGCGTCAACGCGCCAACGCAGCTAGATGAGTCCATTGTCCATGCAAGTGAACGGAGCGTTCCCTCTTCGTCATAACTATCAAACCAAACATCCTTCACATTCACCGAGCGAACATTATGAAAGTAAAATGCACATTTCTCGCTAGAAATGTTTCCATAAACGCATTTAATGGCGTAACTATGTTACTATTTCCACCCAGAAGAAAAAAGAAAGATGTCGGCCGTATGCTTCTGTGCAAGCTCACTACTCTCTGCCAGTGACGTCGGGTCAAGCTCCACGCTGATTGGCTACCGCGGCTAAGCGTCACGCGTTGGAGCGTTGAAAGTTCAATTTTCTGAACTCCGGGCGTTGGTGCGTTGGGCGCGTTACTGCGTTTACGTGCGTAATTACTAGGCCTGCAGCGGATTCGAATTGTATCCGAATCCGTTCGGTTCGTTTACCACAGTTCGGAGCATTCTGGAGATCCGCGGATTTCGGTTTCATGAAGGCATTGCCTTATGTAGCGTATTTTGCCTACTGTAGCCTACGTCCGATACAAAAGGGTGTTTAGGACCCAGCGGAATGCATTCTCTCCAGTGCCTCCCGAGCCAATGAGACTTTTCCCGCCCCTCCCTTCAGCCTGTCAGCGTTCAAAACAAACTGGGCTTTTCAAGCGCACGATTCCGAAATTTAAAGAAAGTAATTGATACAATTATATTCTAAATATACGGGAGATAAATACAAACGGGTGATAATCGGGATAACGGCCTTCGAGGTCGACCGGTTCGATGGAAATAATGGACAGGTAGAGGCATCTCTGGCTTCATGCTGCGCTCGTCGCCAGAGTTCTAAGCCTCGTCGGCCGTTATCCCTTACATGTTACACTCAGTGCACCATGTTTTCAAATGCATTTAGGGGAACATTTATTGCACAAAAAAGCCTTGCAAGTTGTCTGATTGCAGTCAATTAACACATTGCAAATAGCCTGTGGGTCTCATTCATTATTGTGTTTCTCCCCCAAACCCTCCGTCAAAAAAAAGTCCGCCTATTTACTATCACGGACATGATCCTAATCCGAACCGTATCCGAAACCGAGGCCCAAAACGGTTATCTGAACCGAACCGTGGACACACTGATCCGTTTCACCCCTAGTAATTACGTGCAACTGCCGCGCCTAATGCCCCCAACGCAACGCTTCAACGCTTCAACGCGTGTACCGCGCCTAGACCAATGGTTCCCTATGCAAAAATGCCGATTTTCAACGCCCCTAACACGAGCAACGCGGTTGGTGTGGCCGTACCTTAAGAGAAGGTCTTTTTATTTTCTAGTCTGGAGTAGATGTTGTAGCTGGTTGTAGAAATTGTCCTTTAGTTCCTCATCAGTATTGTTGGTGGGTGCATAGCACTGTATTATTTGAAGTTGATTATTTTATGGGTGGTTTGGAATCTTGCAGTGATGATTCTTGAATTTATGGGCTCCCAGCTGATGAGGGCCCTCTGTGCTTCTTTGGAGAGCATAAATGCCACTCCCTCCGTGTGTGGTGCTTTTTCATCTGCGTGTCCAGAGTAGAGTATGGACTCACCACTGACCAATTTGACTTCTCCTGACTGGAGCCATCTGGTTTCGCAGAGGCCGAGGTTAGAAACCCTGTATCTCCTCATCTCATCTGCGATGACTGACGTCTTCCCTGCTGTGAACATGGCCCTGATGTTCCAGGTTGCGATGTTGGCAGGTTGCCTAGGGGATAGAAGATTCCGACGCACCCTCTCCATATGGTTTTCAGTATGCGTCTTCATTGTCTCTTTAGCTTGTATGCCCGAAGAGTCTTCATCTCCTAGGTTGTGGGGTTTCTTTTTCTTCAATGTTTCTGTAATCAATTGAATCCACTTCACGGGTGATTGGCCCATGAGTTTTACCATTGCCCTATTGGCCAGCTTGACCTGTTTCCACCTCTCACGACGGGGACGTTAGGGTTGGGTTTTGAGAGGCGAACTGCAGATATGCTGACTGTTAAATATATTTAGCACCCTCCGAAGAGGCCCAAGGTTAGTAATACTGTGATATAAAAATGTGGCTTATGTTTTATTTCGTTTGTGATAACTTTATTGGCACCTGTTAAGTTGAATTGATGCTATCGTAATGTGATGAAAAGACAGTGAAAACCGAATGTTAAGTAAGCTAACGATTTATTGTTTGTAACCAGCTCTTACATTGGATTTGGGGATTTTTCAATAAATCTTAAAACCATCAGTGAAGTGTGAAACCATCTTTCGGGGGAATGCTACAGTAAGAGCTTCACCTTCACCTGCTACACATCGCTGCCATACGGAATCCATGATAAAACGGCACGGCAAACGGAGCAGTGAGTTGCAGCACACACGTGATGGTCAACGGAGAAGGTAAAAAATACAACTACGCTCAAAATGGATGACATAAAGGATCAGTTAAATAAATTAAAAATCGAAATACAAGAAAATGAAGGCTCTCTGCTTCAAGAGAATGAAGGCACGGCAAGGCAGGAATTAAAAGAAATAATTTAAAGGAAGCGAAAACAATTGTCTGATCTTCAACTCAAAATGGATGAAGCGGATGGGTTACTGTTACCACGACGCTCAGAGCGTACTAGTATTCCCACAGAGAAAATGGCTGCCTACCTAAAAGAGGAATGCAGTACAAAAGAAAAGGCACTTCTAAGCCTGTACGAAGAATGGAAAATTCTAATCAGAACATGCAGGGAACATTTAAAGAAAGACATCTCAGAATCAGAACTGGCTAGAATGGCAGACACAATTGAAAAGGGAAAAAAGGACATCACGAAAGCTTACAATGACACGAGAGAGCATGCCACGCCATCCAATGAACTGAGATGCAAAACTGATGTGAGGCTGTGAGTAATGATATATTGAAAATTGTTTATGAACGTTTAGCAGCAATAGATGGAGATTTCAATGCAAAAGATGAAAGGCTTCGTCTTCGTCAGCTAACAGCCCAAGACTATGCTTATTCCATCTATGGTTCATCCTCTCAGGCAGGTGCCAGCCACCGCTCTGACACACCGAGCATTGCTGCAAAAAGGGCAGAAGCAGCTGCAGAGCTCGCTGCAAAGGAGTTGAGATGAAGCAAAAAGAAAAAATAAGACTAATGGAAGAGCAACATAATAAGGAAATTTACTTGCAGAAGTCTGAATTGGAGCGTCTACAAGTAGAAAAGGACAAGGGGGCTGCTCGTGCCAGGCTAGAGGTCTATGACAGAGAGATCAGACAGGAAACTGATAGCCAGTCTATACAGCTAGACAACAGACGGATAACTTCCAGCCGAAGCGTGTTCCAGAGTACGATAGTCCGACTTTTTGCGTGCTACACAGAACGAAATGTAAACCAATGCTTTCTGAATGGGAGTGTTGTCAGACAATGAACGTGCTCCACAAAACGGTACGAGAGAGAGAGAAAGAGAGAGAGGGAGGGACAGAGAGAGAGAAAGAGGCTTCAGAAAGGGTGTGCGCAGATAGTACAGTGCACCCTAGTTATGTTTATGGCAAAACCAAAGATGCTATATGTATATATGTATATATTGCCTAATTATATATATTGCCTATATATATATGTATAGGCTATATATATAATTAGGCTATAATTATATTATTTAGCGTGTAATATAAAAGGGCGTAACAGGTTTTTTGCATGTTACGCCCAAACCACACCTACGGGTAATTTCCTTTGCTCTGTCACCATGCCTCCACTCACTACGGCGGACCATGAGCTGTCCTGCCTGAAGTCAGAGCTTCGCTCCATTGCGACCCTCCTGGATGATGTCCTCCAGCGCCAATCCTCGCTTCTCGCCCGGGTGGAAGCGCTGCAGCAGGATGGTCCAAGCTCGGCCAACGCTGACCACCGCACATCGGATGCTCCCTTTTCCTCCTGGACGACTGCTGTTAAGAAGGGGAGACGGGTCTCTCTCCCCTTCTTTTCCCCTGACTTGGATGAATACGACGATGATTTCATCCCGTTGTCAAACTTCTTCCCCCCACTGGAGAAGTTAGCTGGGCTACCGGCTACATCCTCACTCACCGCTCAGGAGCAACTGATCCTGCCAATCTCCCGACGCAGAAAGCGTCGCACCCCTCCATCTAGTCCACTAATGTCCCAGGATAAACGTCCAAGGTGTTCATCCCCTTCATCTGTATCCCTTTCAGAAGACTGGCCTCCTCTACCTGCCCCGCAGCAATCATTCCCACTGCCTGGAGTGGGTCCGTTCGCCCCGACGCGGAATGATGACGTCATCTGTGTAGGGGGCGCTAATCCCTCTTCTACTGATCCTGAAAACCCTGGCAACTCCCATCTCTCCCTGTCTCCTAAATCGTCAGTCTATGACAATGGCTGCAAGAATCAACCTCCTGAAATTCTTATACTTGGTGACTCTATTTTCAGAAATGTGCATCTCCCAGGCTCCATTACTTACTGTCTCTCTGGTGGGATTACTACTGACTTTATAGAACGGATACCTGTCCTTATTGATCTCCACCCATCTGTTCACACTGTTCTATTGCACACTGGCACAAATGACGTCATGTCCAGACGCTCCTGCAAACTTTAACTTGATCTTGAGTCACTGATTCACACTGTTGAAAGCCTCGGGAAGAGGTGTGTTCTCTCTGGCCCTATTCCCACCCTGCTCAAAAGCTCAGAGCGTTTTAGCCGACTTTTCAGTCGGCACACGTGGATGCAGAACTTCACCACTGCAACAGGCCTGGGTTTTATCAGCAATTTTGACTATTTCTGGACTGAGCGTGATCTCTTCAAATTTGATGGCTTACACTTGAATAGGAAAGGGTCTGAAAGATTAACAAGCAATTTTATTAACTTCATTGCTTTCAGCCTGAAATGCTTTTCCCAGCAAGACTCGGCCCTGCACACGTTGTCTTCCTGTCACAACACTGTCTCTGACAGTGCGGGTCCTGCTGTCATCTTTAATGTTTGCACTTCTGGCCCCTTTACTCCACCTAGTTCTTTTGCAGCAGCAAAACCTGCAGCAAATCCTCATACCTCTTTTCCAATGTCAATTCCAACTTCTATCTGCACTCATATCCCTATTAGAGTTACTGACAGGCGTTGCATCCTGTCGAAACGCTCTCACTGTCCTCATAGCAACAATCTTGATCCCAATAAAGTTAATCGTTCCAGCACTCATGGGAGGGTCACATCTAACCTGATTAGTATAAAATCAGTTCCAGTTCCGCCACGTCCACTCCGTTCTCTTAGTTCTAACCTCCTTGTCATCCCACCAATCAATAAAAAGTCTGCTGGTGGCAGGGCCTTTTCCTACCGTGCTCCTTTTCTATGGAATGGCCTCCCACTATGTATCAAAGAAGCTTCATCCACTGCAATTTTCAAGTCCCGTCTTAAAACATACCTTTTTACTCAATACTTTGGTTTAAACTAATTTTTAACTGTTTTATCATATTCCTGTGGTGTTTTAATATTGTTTTAATATTGTTATTATTGTACTTATTTTGTAAAGTGTATTGAGACCATGTACCATGGTGATTTTGCACTTTAAATAATAAATTGATTGATTGATTGATAATGAGACAATCTATAGCCAAATTGTCGAAGATGCCCGAGAATCTCCGGGGATATCAATCCGTGCATGGTTCGTTCTTTGAATATTCCGATTTAAAACAAAATCAGAAAAACCAAATAACAGAGTCGTTTTTTGGTTTTTCTGATTTGATTTTGAATCGGAAAAAGGGCAACAGGAATAAACAAATAAACGGCATTTCATTTGTGTTTGTGTTTTTTTTGTTGGTTTTTTAAACCCGCAACAGAAAAACAAAATAGATACATTTGTAGGCTACACCAGAAGGCAGAACGAAGCGAGAGAAGAAATAAGAGCCTACCAGGGGTCGCTGTCCCTTTAAGGATTACGAGCGTCTCATGACGTCAGAGCCCATGCGGGATTTGTTTACCTTCAGCACGTTTTGATTTCCTGTTTCTCTCTTACTAAATAAACAAGTCACACAACTGTGTGCTCAACGTGCGAAATTGTATCTCTCACTTATGGTAATTTCCACAGGGTTATCATTAATATTGATGTGTAGGGGTTGTTTATAACTCGTGAATAATATTGTTTAGACCACGGTCTGGGGGAATACTCTGATTCTAATTGGCTGCAGTGCGTGCATTAACTCCTGATATAGCCCTACAGACTCCTGCTAAGTAGTTCCAGTCAGTGTTTAGATTCTCTGCCCGAGCCCGAGCCCGACGTGGGCCGGGTCGGGCCGATATTTCTCACCACTATACTCGGGCCGGGCCTCGATCGAGCGTTTTTATTTTTATTTTACCATTGGTTTATTGGCCTAATCTGAGGAGAAATCTATGCCATTAACAGAAATATTATAGGCCTTTATTACACGGGTCTTCTCAATGCCGTGGAACGCTCCGTTCACTTGCATGGGTAGTAGTCCGGTGACTTGTCTACCCCAGCGTCTTCCGTTGCTAAGCGACGTCACCGTCTTTGCGGACAAATTATTTCTCTGCTGATCAACACTACGAATGGCCAAAAGACTTGTATCCCCCCACCCTTAAATAAATACTATGGCAGAATTAGTATTATTATTATTATTATTCTCATTCAACTTGAACATGTGTTTTTACAGTAGAGTGGTGGAGGGATGACGTATGTTGGCGAACCCGGAAGTGAGCGTCGCCCTGGATTCCCTCGACAAAAAGCCAACGGGTTTTGCCATTGGATTTTGGATTAGGCTATTGCTGAAACATTTGCATCTTTGAAGCACCTCCTCAAAAACTGAAAATAAATAAATATATAAAAATAACCGTGCTCCAAAGAACGAAATGTAAACCAATGCATTCTGAATGGGAGTGTTTCTCTGATTTTTCCATGCTACACAGAACGAAATGTAAACCCATGCAAATAAAGACTTCATGGTCATAATAATTTGAATATCATTAATATCCTGAGTGTGTAGGGTGGTATTCAATTTCTTTCAACGGGGCTGAATCCAGTCACTTGACTGTTATGGTTGCTATGGTGGTTGCTATCGACCGCCCCCTCTAATCCTTACATGGCTCTAAAAACCACGCGGCAAAGGAGCTGCCGTCCATTGTGTTGTTTTTGTCGTAAACTAGGGTCCGATGGTTAGAGAATCGGCAGATATTCCAAGGTATCCTTAAAAGGCAGCTTGGATGTTTTTATTTTCTGCAGTTTAGACTTCTACTATAACCTATTTTGGAAAGCAAAACACCAAGCTCATTGATTTAACGAGGCAGGGTTATTTGAAACAATTGATTAAATAAATATTTGTGAGATGTCATTACTTCTCCTGAGTTTGCTTCCTATTTATGTCGAGTATACACCCCTACTGTCCACAAGCATCCCCCCCCCTCCCCATATGGATTTGGAGAATTGTTGCCACGTCCCAGTGGTGGAGGTATCATATATATGAAAGAGGGCATTCAATTGTACTATAATGATCAATTAGGAGGCCGAAGCCCTAAAGGAAGTGATGCAATAGGTGACTGAGGGTCAACATTTGAGACCCCCTTTTATCAAAGGGGGTCTCAAAGGACGCATACGCTTCAACTTGTGGCTCCAGCCCTACAGGAAATGACTCAGCAAGTGCTCCATCTCGTTGCACCTGCACCCAGCGGCTCGCTTGCAAGATTTTGGCCTGAAGTTCTTCCCAGACCTACACCCTAGCCATCCAACATGCATCTCTGAGAATCAGGCCTCTCTTTAATAAGGACAAAAAGTTATGAGAGAAATACACATGAACTTTTTGTTATCTCATAAGCGGCGGGGTGCCGGCTCCTTTTTACCTTTTGACCCCAGACTTAAAAAACGTGGCCACAGGCCAGCTGTGTCTACACACCTTAAGCCACAAATGTACACCTCCATCCCACAAAAAATGGGGACTAGAAACTAACCTCTGTCTTATCTACATTTACTGTACTGTTGGAGGTCACGCCCCTTTTCCGGCCTTTTCGAGATAGCCAGGGATACTTAAATGTTTACACACATTTCCTGGGGCCCCGAGAACGACATATCCGAGATTTGGAGTTCTAGCCCTTAGAGAAAAAAAGTTTTCCCAAATGGACTGTCATTTGGACAAAGCCCCTCAGAAGTGTTGCCTGCAAGACCTAATGGTTCAGAATGTGGTGGAAAAACAGTTTTAGAGATAGGAAGGTCCTACACAGCAAATCGCAAAGTGTTAAAATCCCAGAGTATTCATGACCAGAGTAGATTTTATACACTTTGGTGTTGAATAGGCACTAAGTACATTTTTTGGGGTGTACGAGAAACACTCTTGGGTGTTGTCTCTAAGTATAATGCTGGTGTAGAGTAATTTAAGTGTTTATTTTAGGATGATGGACTCCCTGAGTGTACAACGGTTGAGTGTCCAACTATCCCGACGGCACGTCGGTTTAGGTTTCGATTCGTCATTGGCTCGCTGCGCCTTCTCATTGGTTGAATCTAGAGACATGTGACCGTTTGTCCTCTTCCACACTACGCGGCAAACTGTTTCGGCAGAGACGGTTGACTAGAGAGGATCGAATCAATATCGCCAAGGGATTGCTCCGAGTGAGCGAAGACATTTTTGAACTTCACGGGAATGTAAACAGGTAAGAAAAGTACCAAGTGAATAATGCACAGGGCTTCTATGTTTCATAGTTAGTTGTGCGTATGTCCTTCATATAGGTCAGAAATTGTATTCATAATGGGTCTTAAGAAGGTATTAGAGGCTTAAATTTAACTTGTTCAAACCTGCAGAAACCCTGAATGCAGAATATTCAGCATTTCTTCGTCTTTTAGATCTGATAACCAACTTATAAATGCTAACGATTTTAAATGCTCAAACTTAATGGCCAATGCTAATGAGGCACATGTCTTCAATTTAGCTAACGCCTCGTTACCATTTTTAGCTAATGCTAACGAGGCACGTGGCTTTAATTTAGTGGGAGCGTGTCTATGTTCCCCGGGTCCTATGTTCCCCGGGTCCTATGTTCCCCGGGTCCTATGGTCCTATGTGTCCTATGTATGGTCCTATGTTTTTTTTTTAAAAAGGGTCCTATGATAATAACCTGTTTGTATTTGGCCACCTTTTTAGATGCCGACTATTTATTGACAAGAACTTTTTGAACCTTTTATGTTGTGTCATGTGCTTTCATCAGGTGTATTTTTTTCATGCTCAAAGTATGTGCTCTCCCTTTTCAGGTTGGGATAGTGACATGGCCTCACTTCTCCTGCTGGTCTACCTCCTGCCACCACCTCCAAGTGGAAAGAAGGGAGCTGTCAAAATCAGTATCCGGGAAGCTGTGGATCGTGTAGTGAAGTTTCACAGGGTAATTGTATCCTGATAATTTTTATTTTCTTTTTAAAGGTCCCATGGCATGCCGCCAGAGCTTGTGTGTTGCTGATGGATGTCACAATCTCTGTGTTTGCCAATCTACTTATCGAGTCTTGAAAACAAAATGGCGTCGACGGGTGATCTACTGATGGTATTGTGTGTATAAAATGTACTTTTTAATAAACAATCTGTACACTTACAAAGTTCTCAATGCCTCGTTTTATATGTTAATGCCCTTATTGAACTACCAAAGAAGTGTCGGGCTACTTCTAGCCTTTTAAATGGTTTAAAATAGCGATTTAGTTTTTACCATAACCACTGCCCCATTGTTCCAAGTTTATAGCGTTTTGATAGAATCGGCTAAAAACAGCCAACTGAAGAAAGCTTCTATATGCGTTTTTTTGTGCTCCAAAACGAACGTTTCAACTCATTATCATACAAACATATCCGAAATCCGTTTTACACCGGAATTCCCCTTTAATTGGTTGACAGGGACACATTTATTTATTTATTTTCAAGTTGTTTGTTACATCATATAAATGTAAAACTAAATATGGTTCTTGATGTAAAATAATTAAAGTTTAACTATAATGTTAACTATATTATATATGTATGCACTGTAACAACAACAGCAGCAAGAATCTAATGTGTAGACTATTCATTCATGAAGTGTTGATAATTCACCTCAAAGGTGTTGGTTGTACACCAGTCAGAGTACATTCTCACTCTAGAAGTATTAAATAATCAGCTCTGCGAAGTGCTACAAAGCACTGACTTGGAGTACATATTTTCTCTCTCTGGGGTTCTAGGTTTACACTGCAGGTGTAAGGAAGCACTGAATGAGTGCCCAAAAGTACCACTAATAGAGTACATTTGCACTCTCAAAGTGTTCAAATGTAACTCTAAATTTGGAGTACATATTTTGCTCTTCTAACAGTGTTCAGTGAACACTGAACTCTTGGACCTATATATACCCCGAAGTGAGTGTTAAATGTACACCCATAGAGTACAATGTACACTGTGGTTTTTGCTGTGTACCGCCCTGAAATTCGAATACCTTATTATAGGGCCTAACTGGGACCCCCGCACCGAAACTTGGCCCGGTCGGACCCCGAGGGCAGGAAGGGGGTCCTGGACTTTCATAATCTTCGCTTGGTGAATGTGATGGATGTTTGGTCGGATGTTATGACGAAGAATCATAATGTGAATGGGAATATTCTATAAATGTCTTGATATCATCTTTCGTCTCAGCACTTCTGGGCGGCTGCAGCCGCTTAAAGTCTCACTCCGAGAACCTTAAAATATGAATCAATCCATTAGAAGTATGAAAATATCTTCCCGGTGGCGTAACGGGGCAAACAAGGTGTGCTTTGACATCTACGTTTCGAGGCGATTGCAACAGTGCCACACATGATCATATTTGAATATGTTTCGGGGTAGTAATTAGCTGTCGATTTTGGAGGCCTTTATCAATAATGACCAGCTATAGATTTGCTTCCCGATGGAGATTTCTGACAAATTACATGTTATTTAGCATCTACACGTTAAGCCAATGAGTCCAATGAGATCAAGCTCGCCCTCTTGCTACACCGAGATCATGTCCTAGACCTAGGTGTACCATGTAAAATACATGTTACCACTCGCATGCTTGGTGTCATTGGACTCAGCTCAACGTGTAGATGCTAAATAACATGTAATTTGTCACAAATTTCTATCGGGAAGCAAATCAATAGCTGCTCATTATTGATTAAGTCCTCCAATTTCGACAGCTAATTACTACCATTAAACATGTTCGAATATGCTCATGTGTGGCACCGTTGCAATCGCCTGGAAGCGTAGATGTTGAAGGACACCTTCAACCTTTGTTCGCCCTCTTACGCCACCAGGAAGATATTTACATACTTATGATTGACTAATGAATTGATTCAGCTATTCCCCCAGAAGTCTGGGGTCAAAAGGTCAAAAGGAGCCGGCACCACGCCGCTTATGAGATAACAAAAGTTCACGTGTATTTCTCTCATAACTTTTTGTCATTATTAAAGAGAGGCCTGATTCTCAGATATGCATGTTGGATGGCTAGGGTGTAGGTCTGGGAAGAACTTCAGGCCAAAATCTTGCAAGCGAGCCGTTGGGTGCAGGTGCAACGAGATGGAGCACTTGCTGAATCATTTCCTGTAGGGCTGGAGCCACAGGTTGAAGCGTATGAGTCCTTTGAGACCCCCTTTGATAAAAGGGGTTCTCAAATGTTGACCCTCAGTCACCTATTGCATCACTTCCTTTAGGGCTTCGGCCTCCTAATTGATCATTATAGTATAATTTAATGCCCTCTTTCATAGATATGATACCTCCACCACTGGGACGTGGCAACAATTCTCCAAATCCATATGGGGAGGGGGGAGGGATGCTTGTGGACAGCAGGGGTGTATACTCGACATAAATAGGAAGCAAACTCAGGAGAAGTAATGACATCTCACAAATATTTATTTAATCAATTGTTTCAAATGACCCTGCCTCGTTAAATCAATGAGCTTGGTGTTTTGCTTTCCAAAATAGGTTATAGTAGAAGTCTAAACTGCAGAAGATAAAAAACATCCAAGCTGCCTTTTTAACAAGCAGCAGCAGCAGAGAGAGGTCATGTTTCCCGAAGCTTCGCTAGGCATTGGAAAAAACTACTTAATTCATCGTTCAGATCTACTTTATCTTATTTTATTTCATGATCATAATACCTAACAGTATATAGTTTGTTTTCGTCGTCCTCCATCACTCGATTCAACAATACATTTTGGCCCTTTTTACTCCCGGATCAGACCGCAGAAAAAGCCTTGGACTTTCCTATCGCCAACATGCCTCTGTACTCGGATATCTCAGGCACGGAGACTGGGAAATGCACAGACTGCACCAAAATGCAACAGAGGGTGGCTTTAATTGAAACGAGACTAGCAGCATTAGAAAAATGCAAAGGACCCCTACAGGATACAGTGCCGATGGGTGAGTTTGCTGAGCTCACTCAGATACAGCAAGATGATCAAAGCTACACTGTATCCTTCCCGAAGCTGGACAAGAGAGAGACAGTTCCAGCTGCGTTT
Organism: Gadus chalcogrammus; assembly: GCF_026213295.1. Lineage (NCBI taxonomy): Eukaryota > Metazoa > Chordata > Actinopteri > Gadiformes > Gadidae > Gadus > Gadus chalcogrammus. The sequence goes on along the minus strand of NC_079414.1, from coordinate 2,847,797 downwards.
CACTGGCACAGAGTCGGCGCTAAGCCAAAACAACATACCAAAGTGAATCAACAAGATCACTCAACGCCAAATGCTAAACTACCCAAAGCTAAAGTTATCAGCCGGATTAGCCCGTCACTGAAATTAACCCTGCCACTGAAGAACCGGTTCCTGCCACTTCAAGAGTCCACGAACGAGCCTGCCACCCATGCACCCCTGAGCCCCGAGATGCGTCCGGACGGACAGTGCGGACAGAGATGGAACATGAACCAGTCGCCATGGAGGCGAGCTGCGCATGCCTCGGCCACCTGTGCACCCCTGGTCCCTGAAATGTGTCCGGACAGACGGTACGGACAGACATGGAACAACCAGTCGCCACGGAGGCGGGCTGCGCATGTGTCTGCCACCGTCCAACAAGGGCCCATCTCAGAGGAAGCGGATGAACCAGACACTCTGATTATAGGAGACTCAACCATCAAGGATATAACCGGTAAGAAGATCAAAACATGCAACTTGCCATATGGAATGGTTAGTGATATCAACCATAAACTAGCCAAAATCATATTGGAAAACCCCAAAATCTCACAGATTATTGTGCATGCAGGATTTAATGATATTCAAAGAGAACAGTCAGAACTTCTGAAGAGGGATTACACTGATCTATTGGATACACTGGACAAAATACACATCAACTCATTCATCAGTGGACCCATACCAGCAGTTGACAGGGGAATAAACAGATTCAGTCGTCTACTTGCACTGAATACATGGCTTTCCAGAGTCTGCAATGAAAGAGGAAGGGGCTTTATTGACAATTTCAACTTATTCTGGGGGCGCAAATATCTTTTCAGAGCAGATGGCCTACACCCAAACAGGTTAGGCTCAAAACTGTTGAGGAACAATCTTCTCTTCTCGCTTTACGCACAGGCCACAACCTTGCCATGGTCTGACGCACAGGCCACAATCAGAGCACAGGTTGAGAAGAAGCGAGACTACAGCCTCCCCCACACATCTACTCTGCCACTATCTGACACACAGATAGCAGACAGCCCACAGACCTTGAAGAGAGACAACAGCCCGCCCGAAGCCATCAACACTGTGCCTTCCCCAATCGCTGATGCTGGCTTGACGAGGAACGGCCACCCCCCTCCTCTGCATTATAGACCAAAGACCTTGAAGAGAGACAACAGCCTGCCCGACACCATGGACACCGTGCCCTCCCCCATCGCTGATGCTGGCTTGGCGAGGAACGGCCACCCCCCTCCTCATCTCTCCCATAGCCACAACAACTCCAGCTCCACTGTCTCCTCCCTTTGCGATTTTCCAGCTGAATTTAAGAAACAGGAATATGTAGGCATCAAACTTGCATCTGTGTCAATGATAGCATCGCCAGGTCATTCCCACAGGCTGATAACACCAAAGCGGAGGGCGCCCCAGCCCCCCGCCCCCTGTACTGATAGTAGTCCTGAGTATTACTGAGACAAAAAAGGGTTCAGCCGTAGACAAAGTATAAAGGACGTTTCGCATAATCTGCTGAACCCAAGGTTGCCTATGTCAAAACATGGCAACTTTTGCATTCCTGCTGTAACCACTAAGAGAGTAAACAAAGGGAAACTTAGACACACTGCTAACCTCACAAATCTCATACATATTTCCTCCAAACCAAAAACAACCTTAAAGCCTATCAACAACACCATCAGGATGGGTCTACTTAATGTTAGGTCTCTTAATAACAAATCATTTTTAGTTAATGATTTTATTACCACCTCTAAACTGGATTTTATGTTTTTAACTGAAACATGGCTGGAACAAAATAACAGTGCAACCGTTCTGATAGAGACAGCTCCTCCCAACTATAACTTTTTTGATGCATGTAGCTCTGGAAAAAGAGGTGGAGGGGTTGCTGTTATATTTAAAAATGATTTTCAGGGGAAACAGATGTTATTTGGTGATTTTCCATCATTCGAATACCTTTGTGCTGTATTGAAATGCTCCCCCAGAGTTCTCCTATTAATTATTTACAGGCCAGCCACATACTCTGCAAATTTTTTCGATGAATTCACAGAATTATTGTCTAGCATCTCCACAGACTTTGACTGTCTAGTTATAACTGGTGACTTCAATTTTCATACTGATGATTTGAATGACAAGTGTGCAAAAAAACTTTTTACCATTTTGGACACATTTGAACTGTCCCAACATGTGAAAGAGACTACTCATTGTAAGGGCCACACTGTAGACCTGGTTATCACAAAGGGCCTCAATGTTTCTGATCTCTCTGTGACTGATCCTTCCTTGTCTGACCACTTTTGTGTTTTCTTTAATATATCTTTTATTCCCGACATACAGACAAAATCAAATACTGTCAAAAAACGGTCTATCAATGAAGAATCGTATGTACTTTTTAGAAAGGCCATCTCCTTACTACCACCTCTCAACCCATGTTCTGCTGATGATCTTGTAGAAAACTTTAATTTGAAAATTTTGAAAATCATGGATGTCATTGCACCTTATAAGGTTAAAACGATTTCTGGAAAGCAAAAGGCACCCTGGAGAAAAGCTGATTCTGTAACAGCACAGAAAAAAGAATGCAGGAAGGTTGAACGCATCTGGCGTAAAAACAAACTTCATATTCACCATGATATCTACAAAGAGAGCCTCCGTGCCTACAATTCAGACTTAAAAAGTGCTAGAGAAACATTTTTCTCCAATATCATTAAATCCAATAATAATAATGCAAAAACCCTATTTGCAACTGTTGACAGACTGACCAACCCCCCAACACAAATTCCACCTGATCTCCATTCCACGCAGAAATGCAATGAGTTTGCAGCGTTTTAGCACCTGTATTTGGTGCTAAAACGGAAAGGCTTTAAGTAACCCAACACCTTCACTCTCTGTCCCTGAAAACCTCAATCAAAGCCAGAAACCTAGGGGTTATCATGGATTCTGATTTACATTTCGAAAGTCACATCAAATCAGTTACAAAATCTGCATATTATCACCTTAAAAATGTAGCAAGACTTAGAGGGCTCATGTCCACAGAAGACTTACAAAAACTTGTACATGCCTTTATCACTAGTAAGCTTGATTACTGCAATGGTCTCCTTACAGGTCTCCCAAAACAAACTCTAAGGAAGCTTCAGCTTGTACAGAATGCTGCTGCTAGAGTTTTAACAAAGACCAAAAAATTTGAACATATTACACCAATTCTTAAATCGTTACATTGGCTTCCTGTAGGTCAGAGAATTTATTTTAAAATCATGTTGCTAACCTATAAATCCCTACATGGTTTAGGCCCAAAATATTGAACTGATATGCTTCCACTACATAAGCCTTCTAGAACACTAAGATCTTCTGAGACCAATCTGTTAATTATCCCCAGAGTAAACACGAAACATGGGAAAGCAGGATTTAGTTACTATGCAACAAATAGCTGGAATAAACTCCCTGAGGATTTAAGACTTGCCCCAACTCTGAGCACCTTCAAAACAAGATTGAAGACTTTTATGTTTGCTTTAGCTTTCTGCTAAATCTTAAATACTTTACCTTTATTTTAATAAAATGCCTTTTTAACTTTCCCTTTATTTTCTATTTTTACCAGAAAAATACATGATCTGATACCAGAGAGAAAGGTTGCTGGGCTAGAGTCCTAGAAGCTGGGTTAGAGTCCTAGAATATTGTCCTTTAGGTCGGGTTGTAGTCCCGACTTGGGTTCCAGAGAGACTGTTGATCTGATCTTAAATAACTTTCAATTTAATTTTCTCACTTTCTTAAATACATTGCACTTTCAATTTTACTTACTAAAAAGCCTTTTTAACTTTCTATTTTACTAATTTCTTTGCATATGTTTTCTTTTACTTATCTATTATTTTATTTTATTGTATCACAATGTTTATATGTGAAGCACTTTGAGTCTGCCTTGTGTATGAAAAGTGCTATATAAATAAAGTTGCCTTGCCTTGCCTTTTAAGGATACCTTGGAATATCTGCCTATTTTCTAACCATCGGACCCTAGTTTACAACAAAAACAACACAATGGACGGCAGCTCCGTTGCCGCGTGGTTTTTAGAGCCATGTAAGGATTAGAGGGGGCGGTCGATAGCAACCACCATAACAACCATAACGGTCAAGTGACTGGATGCAGCCCCGTTGAAAGAAATTGAATACCACCCTACACACTCAGGATATTAATGATATTCAAATTATTATGACCATGAAGTCTTTATTTGCATGGGTTTACATTTCGTTCTGTGTAGCATGGAAAAATCAGAGAAACACTCCCATTCAGAATGCATTGGTTTACATTTTGTTCTTTGGAGCACGGTTATTTTTATATATTTATTTATTTTCAGGTTTTGAGGAGGTGCTTCAAAGATGCAAATGTTTCAGCAATAATCCAGAATCCAATGGCAAAACCCGTTGGCTTTTTGTCGAGGGAATCCAGGGCGACGCTCACTTCCGGGTTGGCCAACATACGTCATCCCTCCACCACTCTACTGTAAAAACACATGTTCAAGTTGAATGAGAATAATAATAATAATAATAATAATTCTGCCATAGTATTTATTTAAGGGGGGGGGGGATACAAGTCTTTTGGCCATTCGTAGTGTTGATCAGCAGAGAAATAATTTGTCCGCAAAGACGGTGACGGCCCTTAGCAACGGAAGACGCTGGGGTAGACAAGTCACCGGACTACTACCCATGCAAGTGAACGGAGCGTTCCACGGCATTGAGAAGACCCGTGTAATAAAGGCCTATAATATTTCTGTTAATGGCATAGATTTCTCCTCAGATTAGGCCAATAAACCAATGGTAAAATAAAAATAAAAACGCTCGATCAAAGGCCCGGCCCGAGTACAGTGGTGGGAAATATCGGGCAGAGAATCTAAACACTGACTGGAACTACTTAGCAGGTGTCTGTAGGGCTATATCAGGAGTTAATGCACGCACTGCAGCCAATTAGAATCAGAGTATTCCCCCAGACCGTGGTCTAAACAATATTATTCACGAGTTATAAACAACCCCTACACATCAATATTAATGATAACCCTGTGGAAATTACCATAAGTGAGAGATACAATTTCGCACGTTGAGCACACAGTTGTGTGACTCGTTTATTTAGTAAGAGAGAAACAGGAAATCAAAACTTGCTGAAGGTAAACAAATCCCACATGGGCTCTGACGTCATGAGACGCTCGTAATCCTTAAAGGGACAGCGATCCCTGAACCACCAAGATAGTAAACGACATGCCTAACACAATTGAAAGAACAACACATATCAAAATACTGTAGCCGAATTATGTTACACTCACTACAACCCATTAAATACGGTATGATTTCTAGATGTCATGGCAACGTCCGCTCGTGACACTGGACTTGCGATCGAGGCATCGACGCGGACGTTCATTCACATAGCCAAAAACAAGAGAATAGATGGCTAGATAAAATAAACATCAAGACATACAATTCTAAAAAGAACAGATGAAGCAGCTACCCTTTTTTCCTTCGCGGTTTGCCTACAGAGCAGCGCACCTGCATTTAATGTATCCGTGTATTGTCACAATTTCTCAGTATCAAAGGTGAAAGTAGAAACGGGTGGCCAAAAGCTGTCGTATTGTTAGTTATCACAGACAATTTTAAGTAGAAACGGGTGGCCAAAAGCTGTCATTTGTTAGTTATCACAGACAATTTTCAACAATGAATGATCTGTACGGAGCTCCATAAGGGAGATTAGGGAGAACGCTCCCGGACAGAACCTTAGTTTGGAAGTCATGCTTAGTGACACGACAAATAGCCTACTTCCAATTGAAATACAAAATTTAGAAAATAGGCCTACGTGTCCCTGATTACATTTCAATAGATTAAATAACGTGACAGTGTCACGTATTTTCGTGAGACCATACCCGTACTTCCATGAGTATACTTAAAGGAAGTATACTATCCGCACTGTCTACTACGTTAATTTTTCAGATGTGAGTGCTGTTCCAAATCGAGTACTCCGTGGTGCACTAACCGGAAATTACGATCACGTTTGCCGCCGTGGCTCCTCCCCCGCAATAAACATCCCGCTTTGAACGGTGAACTCTTTACGCCTAGCAGCTATAAAAAGCTATAAAAACTACAAAATGACTCTATTAATGCAGGCTACGTGGGAAATGCGCCGACTTTGGCTCAGCCTGGCTCCGCCTCTTTCGCTACGTAGCTGAGATGGCTGCCGTTGAGTACGGGGAGTGTCCTTCGATCCACACTTCACGATTAGCCCGTTTTGAGTACGGCATCCGGGTCCTTGAAGTATACTTATTTTCGCCGGATCTGAATTGGAACGTACTGCGTACTCAAATTTTGGCTAGTAAGTACGGACAGTACGGGTATTGGAACACGGCACTGCACTTACGTGACACAAACCAGCACCGCAAACGTTCTCTCCCGCTTGAGATGACGTCTTTCTTTATAGGTTCATGGGTCTGATTCGCCGATTTCCCATGCTGATATCCCCGGAGATTCTCGGGCATCTTCGATAATTTGGCTATAGATTGTCTCATTACACGCTAAATAATATAATTATGGCCTAATTATATGTATAGCCTATACATATATATAGGCAATATATATAATTAGGCAATATATATATATATATACATATAGCATTTTTGGTTTTGGCATAAACATAACTAGGGTGCACTGTACTATCTGCGCACACCCTTTCTGAAGCCTCTCTCTCGCTCTGTCCCTCCCTCTCTCTCTTTCTCTCTCTATCGTACCGTTTTGTGGAGCACGTTCATTGTCTGACAACACTCCCATTCAGAAAGCATTGGTTTACATAGGGTGACCAGACGTCCTCTTTTTCCCGGACATGTCCTCTTTTCGAGACCTAAAAAATGCGTCCGGCAGGGATTCCAAAAACGTCCGGTATTTTGCCTCGTCGCAAAAAAAATAAAAATAATATATTATTGTTATTATTATCTTTTTTTTTTTTTTGCCTCGTCGCATATTTGTGTTTCTGGGTCTTTCACATAACCTACTAGTTATTACCATTGTATATGTCTATGGTTATTACGGCCTTCCAAGTTCTGGAAATGGTATCTCCCTTACGTTCCACCTTCTTGCGCGAGCTGACTGTAGAGAGAGTCTGTCATTGGGCGACCGATCTCATGTGCTCGTTGAGAAGGTGCCGTGTATAGACGGAATGAAACCCCCACTGAAGTACGTAGGCTCACGATACGACCCCCCCCCCCCCGTCAACAATCTTGCCCGGGGCGCTGTTTTCGCCCCCCCCCCCCCCCCCCCCGCGACGAAGTGTCCTCTTTTTCACAAACTGAAATCTGGTCACCCTAGTTTACATTTCGTTCTGTGTAGCACGCAAAAAGTCGGACTATCGTACTCTGGAACACGCTTCAATAGAATAACGTTCGTGCGCATGAGCACGCAATCGCGTGATACCGGGTTGCACCTCTCCAAGGAAAAAGCGCATATGCAACTTGCTCTGTTCGGACCGACACAATCCGGATGTGACGCAGCGGAAGTATCCAATCGCGCCTCGAAAATGTAGTCAGATTGTAGTTTCGAAAATGCTTTACGGTTAATGCACGCGATTGCGTGCTCATGCGCACGAACGTTATTCTATTGAAGCGTGTTCCAGAGTACGATAGTCCGACTTTTTGCGTGCTACACAGAACGAAATGAACTCGCGGAACCTTCAAGCATACCCCATTTCATTGGAATAAATGGACTATATCTTGGAACATTACACACACTGAAAGGATTGACGATTTCCAAACTATCAACTCTTCTTTTTTTTTTTTCATTGATTTATATTGTGGTTGTTGCATTCATCGCTTTATATTGTGGTTGTTGCATGACCGATTGTGAAGCAATAAACTGGTCATTTGTACAACTTGTTCTATTTGGTTCTTAGGCTGCCTCTCCTTCGAATCTAGGTCGATATTTAGTGCTTTTTTCCAGTACTGGCCCCAGACAAGCGCTACACTCATTTTGTTCTGAGCAGCCTTGTTTAAGCAAATTGAACCACAAAACGTGGTGTTACAGCCAGAAAGGAGCAGAAGTTCATATTTCCCTGCTGCATTGACAAGTAGGATGTTAAGTTGTAAGCCTAGTAGGCTGGATCTGTGCAGTGTAAGACTAAATTAGGTGTTCATGTGACGGTATAGGCCTTGTTATAGAAAAGTGGCCTTTGATGTTGTTACAACTTTAAATAAAAGCTAAACAAGTAATTTGTATTGAATTAATCTTGCTTTTATATAGCATTATCATTTGTGAGATTAAAATGATCTGTTTTACTTCAATTATCGATGGCACAATTTACCCCAGTGTATTCTCTCTAATGGCACAATTTACCCCATACCGGGGGCAAGTTGTGCCACAAAAACACATTTTTTTTCTAAAGATGTATTTCTCAAACAGTTTGTTTAATATCCAAAGTAATTGTTCCCAGGGATGCACAACATCCTAAACTATATGTTTATATCTTATTACTGTTATCCCCTTGCTTTAAGGGCACTTTAAGTAAAAATTGGCACTACTTACCCCACTCTCCCCTACATAAGAGGGTGCCCTGTACCAGCGCACACCTCTTCTGTAGTCGAATAAAATATCCCAATTGAAAGGCTATGGTTTGTGTTCTGTGCCAAGGAATATCAGTGTCATTAACTTGCATTGGAGCAAATTCCGAGGCCACATCAGACAATTTAAGTGATTCCGTGAGACCAACACGGACTGAGTTCAGCGCCCGTGGTTGACTCGCTCGTTTACACTGGGATCCGTGTGTGAGCCACGGAATAATGCTACTATCCATTTGGATTTACGAAGTGGTAAAGTCGCAAATCTCCCAGCTTTCTTGCGGCATTTCACTGAGGCACACCCCCTTTTGGTCGTAGTATCTCGTCGCTTTCAAAGTAGAGCGAGCAGAGCTGTACAACTCGCAAAGAAGATGGCTGCGCCCATAGTTAATGGGGGATGAGATGTATTTTCTTTCTATTTGTACCACGTTGGTGGCTTTAATGTCGTTTTTCAAACCTCTTATACACTTGATTTCATTGCTGCTTTAATCCGGTCACCAATATATGCATTAAAGGTCCCATGACATGAAAATCTCACTTTATAAGGTTTTCTAACATAAAAAAAAAAAAAAAAAAAAAAATCCTTGAGGGAGACATCCCAAAAGGATCAATAAAGCCTAATCTAATCTAATCTAATCTAATCTAATCTAATCTAATCTAATCTAATCTAATCTAATCTAATCAATATGAGTTCCCCTAGCCTGCCTATGGTCCCCCAGTGGCTAAAACTTGCGTTTGGTGTAAAACGAGCACTAGCTGTTCTGCTCGCCTTTGAAAAAACGGAGGCTCAAGTGCGCTGATTTGGAATGTCTGTATTCATGACGTCACCAAGAATCTCAGCTCCTCCCCTTACTCTGCCTGGCCCGCCCAGAGACGTTGGCCCGCCAATGAGACTCGACCGTGCGAGCGCCACATGTGTGTGTGTGAATACACACACTGTAACGCAAGTGTTTCTTGTCGGTTCTTTGACGTGTCTTGTATTTCCACAACGAGACTGTTGTGGGGGTTATCTGAGCCATGGTTGAGAAGGAATTGGGGGAAAGGAACTTTGGCTTTGACTCGCTGAAGCACATGAACTGCGACATGCCGCCGGTTGCCGCGAGGCACCATCGCCCGGCAGCGGGCAGCCGGCAGCAGGCAGCGCGCGATTCAGTCGACTTCAGGTTGATGTGAAAGTGGAAGAACCAGAGACGTCGCAGAACCCGACAAAGTCGTTTGTGATTCATAATATCGTCTGGAGGCGCAGACAGATTTTGGCCGTGATAATATGTATTATATGATATAGATATCTATGTATTATATGATATTATTTAGATATAGAGCTCCAGGACTGTAACGCAAGTGTTGTACACTTCCTTGTTATTTGGATAACCGTTCTGCTTTTGGTGTTATGGAGCATAACACGTCGGAGTCTCGTCTCTGGTATTTCTACAACGAGACTCGTATTGGGGGTTATCTCAGCCAAGGTTGAGAATGAATTGGGGGGAAGGAACTTTGGCTTTGACTCCCTCAAGAACATGAACCACGACAAGGAGGAGAAAGGGATCTTTGCCGGGCAGCGTTTAGGCACCTCCGCCTCCGGCGGTGGTCTCTCAGCGGGGCTCAAGCGGGAGACATTCGCCGCCAACACTCCCTTTCTCCTCCATGTCGTGGTTCATGTTCTTGAGGGAGTCAAAGCCAAAGTTCCTTTCCCCCAATTCCTTCTCAACCATGGCTCAGATAACCCCCACAACAGTCGTTGTGGAAATACAAGACACGTCAAAGAACCGACAAGAAACACTTGCGTTACAGTGTCTACTTCACATTGATGTGGACGTTGGAGAACCCAACGCGGTCGTTTGAGATTCATAATATCGGCTCACACAGCTTTTGGCCGTGATAATATATATTATATGATATAGATATCTGTGTAGGCTATATGATAATATTTAGATATAGAGCTCCAGGACTCCCGTGTGTTCTAGAATATTTACAGAACACGGCTAAAGGCTGTGTGCGCCTCGCCATTGCGATACATCCACTGTAAACAGAGCGCATGGTACCGTGGCTGCAAGCTGCTCAGGGCCACACCCCCACCCTCCTTCTTGACCCGCCTCGCTCCTCCTCATTTGCATTATAGCTCGAGACCCCAGCTCGGAGTGGCTGTAACTATGCACCACGGCTGAATTTCGGGAACGTCTTTGAATACTGTGTTAGTAGCCCACTAATACCTATATTAAAGAATACATAAAATAGCATGTCATGGGACCTTTAAACGGTCTTGCTTTGCGTGCAATTCAATGCAAAGTTTTGTTTTGAAGCTGGTTTGCTAAAGAGGCTATGTTGCTAATGTTGACTAGCCTGCTACTACTCCCCCTCGTGGCTCGACAGAAACACAAATGGCAAACTGGAAGGCTGGAGCAAGGGAAATATGTCATTTACATAGCAGCATAACAGTGTCATTTACTTGCCTTTCCGTGGCCACATCACGGACGATTTAAGTGATTCCGTGAGACCACCACGGACTGTGAGTTAAGCGCCCGTGGTCGACTCGCTCGTTGAAACGGGGATCCGTGTGTGAGCCACGGAATAACAGTGTCATTTACTTGCATTGGAGCAAATTCCGTGGCCACATCACGGACAATTTAAGTGATTCCCTGAGACCACCACCGACTGTGAGTTCAGCACCCGTGGTCGACTCGCTTGTTTGAACTGGGATCCGTGGGTGAGCCACGGAATAACAGTGTAATTTACTTGCATTGGAGCAAATTCCGTGGCCACATCACGGACAATTTAAGTGATTCCGTAAGACCACCACGGACTGTGAGTTAAGCGCCCGTGGTCGACTCGCTCGTTGAAACGGGGATCCGTGTGTGAGCCACGGAATAACAGTGTCATTTACTTGCCTTGGAGCCAATTCCGTGGCCACATCACAGACGATTTAAGTGATTCCGTGAGACCACCACAGACTTTGAGTTAAGCGCCCGTGGTCGACTTGCTCGTTGAAACAGGGATTCGTGTGTTAGCCACGGAATAACAGTGTCATTTACTTGCATTGGAGCAAATTCCGTGGCCACATCACAGACAATTTAAGTGATTCCGTGAGACCACCACAGACTGTGAGTTAAGCGCCAGTGGTCGACTCGCTCGTTGAAACGGGGATCCGTGTGTGAGCCACGGAATAACAGTGTCATTTATTTGCCTTGGAGCCAATTCCGTGGCCACATCACAGACGATTTAAGTGATTCCGTGAGACCACCACAGACTTTGAGTTAAGCGCCCGTGGTCGACTTGCTCGTTGAAACAGGGATTCGTGTGTTAGCCACGGAATAACAGTGTCATTTACTTGCATTGGAGCAAATTCCGTGGCCACATCACAGACAATTTAAGTGATTCCGTGAGACCACCACAGACTGTGAGTTAAGCGCCAGTGGTCGACTCGCTCGTTGAAACGGGGATCCGTGTGTGAGCCACGGAATAACAGTGTCATTTACTTGCCTTGGAGCAAATTCCGTGGCCACATCACAGACGATTTAAGTGATTCCGTCAGACCACCACGGATTTTGAGTTAAGCCCCCGCCGTGGTCAACTGTGGCACACACACAGATTGAAACGGGAATCTGTGTGTGTGCCACGGAATATCAGTGTCATTTACTTGCATTGGAGCAACTTCCGTGGACACATCAAGCGTTCAAGTGTTTCAGTGAGACCACCACAGGTTTTGAGTTAACACCCCGTGGTCGATCGTTGAAACGGGATCCGTGTGGGAGCCACGGAACATCAGTGTCATTAACTTGCATTGGCGCGAAATCCGTGGCCACATCACGGAAAAAGGCGTGTTTCCGTGATGTGGCCACGGATTTCGAGTTAAGCGTCCGTAGTCATTTCACAGATTCCTGTGAGACCAGGTTGGACGTGAGAGTTAAAAGGGGGGCAGATGTAGCATCTGACCATCATTTGTTAACTGCTAGACTGAAACTCAAGCTCAAGAAGAACAAGACGGAGACAACAGCTAACAGACAGAAATACAACATGAGCCTATTGAGGGACGCAGAAAAACAAGGGGAATTCAGACTGAAACTATCAAACACATTTGAAGTTCTCCAGGACCTACTTGAAGATGAAAACAGTCAGTGGCAACATATTAAAGACGCACTAATATCCACATGCCAATAAGTGGTTGGCTACAGGAAATTCCAGCAAAAGGAGTGGATATCTACAGAAACCCAACAAAGGATCCAAACAAGAAAAGAGAAGAAAGCAGCAGTGACAAACAGCCGTAAAAGAGCATCCAAGGCAAAGGCACAAGAAGAGTACACTAATATCAATAGAATGGTTAAGAGGAGCATTAAGGCGGACAAGCGGAAATACATCGACAACCTAGCAGAGGAAGCAGCAAGAAATGGAAACATGAAACAGTTGCATGACACCACCAGAAAGCTGTCGGGCAAATACAGCAGGCCACAAAGACCGGTCGGGGATAAAGAGGGAAACAGCATTAAAACAAAGGACGGACAACTACACAGATGGGCAGAACACTTTGAGGAACTGCTAAATAGACCCCCACCAGTAAACCCACCAGATATCCAACCAGCACAGACCGACCTCCCCATCAGCTGTGACATACCCAGCAGAGAGGAGATCAGGAAAGCGATACAGCAGCTGAAGAGTGGGAAAGCAACTTGGCCAGATAACATCCCGGCAGAAGCCCTAAAGGCAGATGTTGGTATCACGGTGAGCCTGCTGCATCCACTCTTCAAAAGGATCTGGGAAGAATAAGAGATACCCTCAGACTGGAAAGAGGGTCTTATTAACAAGCTCCCAAAGAAAGGAGACCTGGGAAACTATAGAGGGATCACCCTACTCTCTGTGCCAGGCAAAGTGCTAAATAGAGTCATCCTGGACAGAATGAAGGATGCAGTTGACCACCAACTGAGGAAAGAGAAAGCAGGATTTAGAAAGAATAGGTCCTGTGTCGACCAGATTGCCACTCTTCGCATTATCATAGAGCAGTCACTAGAGTGGAACGCCCCACTCTATGTCAACTTTGTCGACTACGAGAAGGCATTCGACAGTGTACATGGAGAGACCGCAGGGAAGTTATTGAGACACCATGGAGTGCCCACTAAGCTAGTGAACATCATTAAAAACAGCTATTGATGGACATGATGGACAGCTAACAAATCAAGACTGGGGTCAGACAGGGTTGTCTTCTATCCCCATTCCTGTTCTTACTAGCATTGACTGGATCCGGAGAACAACAACAGAACAAAGGAAGAATGGAATCCGATGGACATTATGGACACAACTGGATGGCTTAGATTTCGCAGATGACCTGGCACTACTGTCACATAGCTACCACCAGATGCAAGACAAGATCAATACACTCATAGAGACTTCCTCACAAGTAGGACATCCATCCATCCATGAGGGAAAAACAAAAAACAAGGATAAATACAACTAGTACGGAACCGATCACCCATGGTGACATCATGTTAGAAGAGGTAGAGTCCTTCACCTACTTGGGGAGTATCATCAGCAGTCAGGGTGGTACAGATGCAGATGTAAAAGCTAGGATAGGTAAGGCAAAGACATCATTTCTACTTCTCAAGAACATCTGGAACTCTAGAGAGATACGGGAAATGACTAAAATCTGAATCTTTAACTCCAACGTAAAATCCGTCCTGCTCTATGGGGCAGAGACATGGAGAATCAATAAGATCACAATAAATAAAGTGCAAACCTTCATAAACAAATGTCTATCCTGAAAATCTACTGGCTGAACAAGATCAGCAACAACGTTCTGTGGACAAGAACAAAACAACCCCCAGCAGCAGACGAAATTGGACGAAGAAGATGGAGATGGATGGGGCACACATTACGCAAATCAGTGTCAAACACCACCAGACAGGCTCTGACCTGGAACCCTCAAGGGAAGAGAAGCAGAGGAAGTCCTAAAAACACCTGGCGCCGGGACCTCCAGGCAGACATCAAGAGACTGGGAGGCACCTGGTAGCAGATAGAAAAGAACGCCAGTGACCGTGAACTCTGGAGGTCCCTTGTCGACGGCCTATACCCCAGCAGGGGTGCTACAGGGCACTAACTAACTAAATATGTTATATCCGACATCAAAAACAATTTATCAGTGCATTTTGAGTAGAACATTTTAATAACCGAGTTTTGTCAGGTCCATATAGTACCCTACTGTCCCAGGTCCTGGGTCGCTTTATATATATTTTTATTTTCAATGATCAGATCAAATCGGATTTCAGCACACATTTCCTGGGTCCATTAGGGTCTGCAATGTTTTTTTCCTGGACCCGTAGAAAAGCTCTAGAGGGAAGGGGCAATACATTTGTAAATGTTCACAGCTTGGCTACACAGGTCAGGGAGGACCTCTAGCCGCCCACAACGATTTCCAGAAATGAGGTAGTAGGGAGTAATTAGTAATAAGGAGAAGCAGCATGCCTTGAGTAAGAAGTCATCGCTCGCTACTGTCAGATGCAATTCAATGTAGCAAAGTGCATTTTGGTAAACATGCTTAAAAAGTGCATGATTGGCCAATCATACAACAGGCAGGGGAGAGACGCCGGATTTGTAGGTTATATAAGGATTGACAAAGTTTTATTTTGTGCCATTATAAATCCAAAAGGTTAATAGGTTGGTAGGCTACCAGAAAATAAAGTTGGCTATGTGTGCTTTGTATGTCGGTGCTTTTGACCAAATACAACAAACCAGTTGAAAAGAGGAAGATAATGATATAAAGAGAAAAAATCCCTGGATGGATTGAGTTGTGGGTGGCTGCGTTTTATTCTTGAAATTTGTGAGCTGCAACAGTAGAGTAACACGGTGCAGGTTTAAGTGCTGCATACTTCCAGCATAGATGACAAGCAAGGTTGAACAAAACACAGGAAATTGCAATGTGTTTATTATTCAGGGTGGTTAGATAACTAATAAAGTAGAAATTACTAACCATGAATTTAACCATTATTAACCATGAACACTTTATATGATAAACATGTATTTTATTTCCTACATGACATTAGGAGTGTTGATGGCATTCACAGGTTCAAGTAATTTAAGAAAAACTGCTAAACACATAACTTCATTCATCATTTCTGCCTGGTCTGAGGAAGACACTTAAACAACAGTTAGTTCCAACTTTACTCTGATTGTACAAGAGTTCCATGTGGGCTGGTATGGAGTATAATAACAGCACTGGGGCTGTGGCTGCTGCTTCCTGATCACAGCACTAAAGTGCAGAAGTGGAAACGTCCCAATCCTTAACTGAACCCTCTATATCCTCGTCCAGGTGCCCTGTCGACGCCCCACCTCTCTTCCTCTCCGCCCCCCCCTCAGCCTCTCTGCTCCCCGCCTCACGGTCCCCGCCGGTCTCTGTGGTCTCGCTCCGGCTTCTCCTTGTCTCCCATCCTTCTCCTCTTGTTGAACCTTCCTCTGGTCCAGTTTGGCCCTCCAGTCCCTCCTGCCATGACCTCTGGTCCTGCTTCAGCGAGGTCCTCCCCACCGAGGCCTGGTCCTTTCATACAAGTATGGCATTGTCAGCATTTTAGGTGTTGTTTGGTTAATCAACTTAATCAAATACTTGCCTGGTTAACTTTTCCATATTTTCCATTTTATATAATTATTCTCACCGGTGCAAAGGTTACAGATATCTTCCTGGCTGTATTTCTAGAATCAGCAGAGAAGATGGTGTTTAATCCTGTATCAGGAGAGTACGTTGTGCATTAACTTCATAAAGAGTACTTACGTGAAGCCCTCACTGTGTCGGTCAATGTCAAACTTCTCCCTGTGGGGGTCCAACACATGTTTCTTCATCGTTCTAAACCTGGGAGTCATAGAAAGTTATATATAAGTGGACCACATCAGATGATCCTTCTGTGCTCCTCATTGCTGGTCGTAAAACACTTTAGGGTGCACTCACACTAGGCCATCTGGCCGTGGCCGTTTTCACACCTAACCGTGCTCAACTAGCCCCATTATTCTCTGGCCTGCACTCACACTAGACCATCTGGCCGTGGCCGTTGGCCGTCGCAACTGTGGCCTGGCCACGGTAGGCTTTGTACATACGTCATCACGTCGTAACGCGTCATCACCAAGCGTCCGCTGCATGGACCATATTAAAGTCATTGATTCGCGGATTCTCCCAAATACATCGGAATTCTTGTGGGTCTTCTCCAACTGTGCCTGAATAGCATCGTCTGCCCAAATGGCTAAGAGACACTCAACTTCTCTATGGGACCAACGTGAACCAACAGTTGAACCGCTTGACGCAATGTTTACCGTTTAATGGGAAAGAAGGCTCGTCGCCTTTATTATGTCCATGGTCGTCGCATGGACTATACGTCATCCAGCTCAGGTTGTGTAGCCGTGCTTGTGCGTGTGTCGGCTCATTAGCATCTGTACCGTGGCGGCCCGTACCGTAGCAGCACACCTCTTCCAAGTGGCCAAGTTGGCCTGGCCTGGCCAGACAGGCCACACTCACACTGGCAGATTTGAGCACGGTTAGGTGTGAAAACGGCCACGGCCACGGCCAGATGGCCTAGTGTGAGTATACCCTTAGTTTTGTACTACGTTGAATCGAATGCATTGTAATTCAAGGCATGCTTCTTACTTGACGACTGAGAGGGCCACTATCAGCATCAGTACCAGCATGCTTATGGCCAGCAGTACGGCCAGAGCAATGACAGCCACATCAGAGGTGGGGACGGATTCTTCCTCCTCCACAGCGTATTGAAGCCCCTTCCCAAACACCTTCTCCAGCTCCTTCTTCAGCGCGTCTGACTCCATTCGCAGTTTACTGGGAACCACACGGCAAAGGTGGTGCAAATCCCAGGTAAATTTTACGAGGAAATGGTAATGACACAATAATGTTTTCAAAACTGTTAGGAGTCCTTAATAAATACTCTCAATTCACATGGTTGAAGATAAACATTACACATCGTTTTGCCTTCTGTACTAAAGAAAACCTTTGGCCCATATTTAAACCCCTGCTGTAGTAGGAGAAAAGCCTCACCTTTTAACGTCTTCAGACAAAATGACTTCCACTCCGGCCATGGCGATGAAGCTTACGTAAGTCTTGGGTTCTTGTCGGGATGTGCGAGAAATGGAAGCTCCGCCATTGGTGTTGGACACCCCGATAACGTCCACAGTCCAGCCAATGACTCTCCCTAGTGCGCTGGGTCACATCATATAGACTCAGGTCAATCCATGTTTTGTTTTAAACGCTTACCTGCCCAGGTTACAGTTGACAATCATAAAAAAGCATTTTATGTATAGCTATGTATTCTTCGCATGAAATTAATAATTACAGTAAAGCTCCTGTAATGCGAATCCCCCAATTAAATCCATTTTTACTCCTTCTACAACTCATCACATTTATCTTGTTTGTTTGTTGTAAAAGTCACAGGAAAAGTTGAATGCTTTCCTAATTCACCATCCATGTTGTTGTGTTTGATTCAGTGAAACTGAATATAATTTGATGCAATTTACCTCTCCACCTCTGGAATTTTGTTCTCCACTACATTTGCAGCCTGGTTGAGGGAGATGACCACCACATTGCTGCTAAAACTACCCTGCACCTCCACCTGGGGGCAGGAAACCGGAACACACTGCTTATCGGCACACTGACGTATGTGTATAAATATATATATATATCTACATATATATATATATGTAGATATATGAGTATGAAAGTAAGTTGTTCTTGCTTTGTAGCTTTCTTGCATCTAAAGAAAAGAAAAGTAGCTTTTTAACTGTACAGTAGATGAACAGGAATTCTGCAATAAAACAATTTATGTAGCTTGGAAACCAGACAAATCTGCTCGCTCATGTTGTGATGTAAGGAGGAGCCTACTTAGGCAGTGCCGTCGAGGCGTTTTCATTCACTACCAAGATGGCTGCCAATGATTTGTCGCACGTTTCCTTGCCCTGATTGGTTGTAGGTCTATCCAATTGCGTCCACAGGGCCGTTGATTACGGCCCTTGGAAATTGAAAACAACCTGAGTGGTTCAAGACTGATATGCATTAGTGAATCGGTCTGCGATGTAAGGCTACAGCCTACGTTTAGTAACGAGATAGACTGCAGAGCTGTTAGTCACCCTTCAAACATTGAGCATTTTTACGTTCTCCAAGCCAATGGAACTGCAAGTGAAATGGAGGAATTGATGGCTGCACCACTCCAGTGCCGCTGCTGCTCACACACAAACCTACCTTCACCATGGTGGTGACGTAGAGCCCCCCAGGGTCCGTGGCTCTCACTTCCACCATGGCGGACTGGCCGGCCAGGGCTTCTGCTGACACCACGTAGAGAAGGCCAGAGGAGCCGTCCACCTCGAAGTAGGGGCTGGCCAGCGGGATACTGTAATGCAGCTTCCCCTGGTCCCCGAGGTCAGGGTCCGTGGCCTAGGGGTGTTAAGATAATTAAACCCCACGTACTGCCTGCACTACCCTTGCATACAGCGGCGAGTTTATGTACCACAGGTTGAAAAAACACGAGAAGGATGATCCTTGATATGAAACTACTTCTGCTAAAACAGTTTAGCAGAAATTGAACTTCTACTTGGCCATGTATTTCTCTGAGTAGGATACCCACTAGAATAAGATGCCGTTTGGTTTAGTCATGGGATGTTATCAATACCAGATGGTTGAATTCAACAAATACAATGATAAACAAAGAGTTTTTTCCTCTTCTTAATCAAAACGGCTCTCAGGAGAATAGGCAGAAAATAAATCCAGAAAAGGATGAATCATCAGGAGGCTATACCTGGACATAAACAACAGGGGATTTATAGAAGGCAATGCTGAAGATCCTGGCCGTGTAGCTGTCCCTGACAAACTCAGGATCCTCATTCACATCCACAACCTGCACACTGACCTGAGAGACAGACAGAGACTTGTATTCGGTGACACTTATCTATCTCAATATTGTGCCTTAAACATATTGTCATTATCATGCGAAAACTAATAGTAGAAGTGTGGATATCGATGATCAAGCAGAAGCACAAAGATAAAGTAGGCTGTTATGTCGTTAATACAAATAATATCAATATGAAAATGACTTTAATCATTGGTCTTACCCCATCTTTTTCTTTGTATGTTGATATATCGTTTTATATACCAACCCATTTTTACAAAATGATATCAAAGAAAAATAATGGAACGTACCATTGTGGTGGCTGATGTAGGGGGGACTCTGTTGTCGAATGCTTCTACTTCTAAAATGTACCACTCCTGGCTTTCCTTGTCCAACGCTTTGTTGGCCGTGATGGCCCCATAAGCATTGATGGAGAACATATCTGTGTGTCCGACCAGTGTGTAGTTGACGGTGTTAATGTCGTTTCCTGGAAACGCATTGACCAACCCCACAATTGTTCCCTCTGGACGGTTTTCAGCGAGTGTGAAGTTGTAGGAAGAGCTCTCAAAGCTCAGTTCCTCCACTAAAGAACTCATTCTCAGATTGATGACAACGACGGCTGAAAGGGCAAGTTTCAACAGTATAACAACACATTAGGCCACACTTACACTCATATTTCTTCATCACAACACATTTCTTTTGGATCTGTGGACATTAACACTGACACATTAATGTACATTTTAATCACACTATAGGACATATATTTACATGCATGTGCATATGTTTTAGGATGGAATAAAGCCAAATTATTATAGTAAGAGCATAATCTTTGCAAAGCCTCCCTACCAAAACTTATACTATTTTGCCATAATACATACAAGTTCAATGTTTTAACATTGAACTTAAAGGTTCTGGGTAAGGTTTGGGATAGAAAAGGACAGACACCAGAGGAATTTAAACTCAAGCAATAGCTCTGATATCTTCCCTACAGCCCCCTCTACCCTGAAGACTGACCTGTTGAGCTGAGAGGAGGCTGGCCTTGGTCTCTTGCTTTGGCCGTGAGTGTTATTGTGGTGTCCTTGGTAACGCTAGCGAGGTCTGAGGTCAGGACCACTGCCCCGGTCTCACTGTTTATGGATAGAAAGGGATGACCTCCTGCAGAGAAGCTACAACACAAGCAAATCAACTCAATGTAGGAGTCAAACCAAAGGCAATCAGATATTATACAAAAACAACTTGGACTTCACCATCATTTGATTAAATTATAACTGGAATTTGTTCTTCCGCATCTATTCCTACTTCTGTGCATATTTCTGACAACTTCTAAAATAAATGTACTCAATCAGTTTCCATCAGTGACCTTCATCACTTCTGAGACCAATGTCTTCCAGCAGCCTGTGTTTGACAAAGTGTGCCAAGGTTCTAAGGCTTGATGTGTCCATCCCTCATGCGATGTGCTGTGATACACAAGATGCATCAGCTCTAATTCTGCCCAATTCCTTTTTGTGACTTATGTTCTTGGGGGTGTGGGTGCGAGGGAAGCCCCAATATTGCCATTTGTTGTGATGCCAGCAGCCGACCGACCTGTAGGTGATGAGTGAGTTGTTCCCGGCGTCGTGGTCAGTGGCTGTCAGCCTCAACACCAGGTCCCCTTTTTTGGCGTCCTTCACCAGGAGGCTCTTGCTGTACCTTTCTGCACCAAACTGTGGCATGTTGTCGTTGACGTCGGCCACATTCAGCCTGACGGTGGTAAAGTTCTGGGGCGATTAGAAAGCAAGCAGTGTTAATGTTTGATTGGCTTCACATTGGTTGGAGCCATGTGAAGTCACTTGTCTTGATCCACCAATCAGAGAGATTAATGCTGGTCTACTATTCTTACATGTACATATGCGTGTACGTGAAAGAATAATCGACAATATGCAGTATATCTTGAGAAACAAAGCAGGCCAGTATTCTGGCTGATAAACGACACAAATGTTACCATATATATCAGGTACAGGGAGTCCCCTAAGACCACAACAGAAGCATAATACCAAAAAGCGTGAGGTGAGCACAGAAGTAGCTTTCTGAGGCCACTTTGCCTGCACGCTCAAAATGTATCTCCCTAGCATGACATAGCATTGCCAGAACAATCCGCAAATGGCTATGTGTCTGAACCTTCTCAGTTAATTTTTTGATTTCCAGATTTCCTAGATGGAAAACGAAGCCCGTCAGTGGAAGGCCTCTAGGTTGTCTGCGCTCCCATTGGGCACCTCTCTGTTCATGTCATCATATCAAACCCGCCCCCTATTAGATCAACAGTTCCAACAGATCTTGGATATACACATACCAGAGTAAATAATACACAACCTTGCAGATATGTTTGGTTCCCACGCTGGTATTTTGAACCAATAGCTCCTTTTCTCCAATGATGTAATGACTATCTACAAACTTCACACATACAGTATATCTTAAGCCCCCAAGGTGTGTGTAGGTATGTCTTCCAACATTGATCCTATGATATCTTAATGCATTCCTCAGATTGTCCTTGAGAACACCATACCTCTCTCTGGGGTGTGCCCTGGTCTGAGGCCAGGATCACGATGTCGTACGAGTCCCTGGTCTCCCGGTCAAGAGGTCCCACAACCAGAAGGGTGCCATCCTACAAAAACACACTCATCACACGGCTGGCAAAAAACAGCGTAGAAATCATCACTGAATATTAACAACCGTGTTTCACAAGAAAAGTGATTGATAATGAATCGAGGCTGTGAGGCGATCATCAGTGGCAGGCTTTCTTAGAGAAACTTAATTTCCTATAATTCATCGATTTTTTAATACAAATGGCTATGACATGATTTTGAAGTTGATGTTTCAAAAATTCTGAGACTAGAAAGGCTGACTTTTAAAATAGATAGGAAAAACCTGAGAGATTAGACAAAAATACGAGATGTGTATTAGAGATAATAACAGATTTTGGTCTTCCCATGACGGTCGGGAGCCACTGATCCTAAACTAGGCAGTTACAAACACAACTACTAAACACTTCTTCCCTTTGCTGAAATGCTGTCTGTGTTAATAAAGCTCCAAATGACGTGTTGATCTAATTGAGAGCTCACCTCTCTGAGTGTGAAGAGTGGGTTTGGCGATGGGAACGACAAGGTGATATCCTTATTGGGGCCGGCGTCTTCATCGGTGACCAGGAAGGTATGAACTTCCCCTGGGGCGGTGTCTGAGTAGTGGCCCTCTGAGACCAGCAGGGGATCTGGGAAGGCCCCGAACTGAGGGCTGTTGTCGTTATAATCCAAAACTTCAAGGTTGATCTCTGCGGTGCTACTCAGTCCAGAGGTAGGTTGGTCTACTGCTACTATCTGAAAACATTCAACGGGATTCAACAGAAATGATCCCTTAATTATAAGGACTCTCCTCAGGGATAGTTGAGAGTGTGTTTGTTTAAAGGGGACATATTTAGAAAACCACACTTTTACTGGGATTTGGGTCTCTGGTGCTTCAACACGCATACAAACCATAAATTAAGTCTGTACATGAATCTTTCTGTGAGATATGCATTTCTGAATGTCCACCGCCTACAGTTACCAAACAAGCAAGTCAGCTTTGGCGCAGACTCCTACACCTGTAGCAGGCACATTTTAATATTAGCAACCACTTCCCCATCTCCCTCCCATCAGAGCATAAATACGATTTTGCCGCCCAGCGGACGAGCGCTGGGCGGAGATATTCGAACATTTCAGAAGCAGGGAGATTCCATACAAAAATAGATGTCTATGTTGTCAGTTTGACATGTGACTGCCTGGCAGGGAGTCCGGCCGTACTGCCGCCGGAGCTCCGCTGCGGAGTTGCCGGACTGCCGCCAGAGCTGCCGAACTTCTGCTGATGCTCCAGCGGCAGTCCGGCAGCCCCACTCCGGGAGTCCGGCGGAGGACCTCCGGCGTGGGAGCTCCGGTGGGAGAGCTCCGGTGGGGGAGCTCAGGCGGGGGATCTCCAGTGGCAGTCCAGCAGTTCAGCTCCGGGGGTGCAATCCCTTTCTGTCGCGGTTTAATCCGGACTTCAGAGAGTCAAAACCAAAGTTCCTTTCCCCCAATTCTTCTCAACCATGGCCGAGATAACCCCCACTACGAGTCTTTACTTGTTGTGGAAGTACCAGAGACGTCAGACGCAGCCTTTATGATTCATAATATCATCCGGAGACAAACAGTTTTTTGCCGTGATATTTTATATTAGATTATATAGATACCTATAGATTATATTATATTACATATTTTATTATTATTATTATTATTATTATTATTATTATTATTATTATTATTATATATTATATATATTATTATATTAAATTATATGGAGTTCCGGGAGTCGGCAAACGGCAACAATAACTTCTCCTCCATGCACCGGTTCACTCTGGCAGCTCATCGGTATGGGCATCAGCTCATTTGCATTAAAGCTACAGACACCAGAAACAGCACATTCTCAAGGGACTGAAACAGAGGAGAATAGTGGTAGGCGATTTCTTTTTTTTTCCGAAAAGCTATTTCCAGCAAACAGCTTCATAAACATGTTTTCTGGAACTCATATACTAGGTTTACTTGTTGAAAAAAAATCATAATATTTCACCTTTAAGAAAAAGTAATGGATGACACAAACAAAAGGTCATCAAACAGTCTTTTTCAAATGTACCGGTAGTTCCATAGAACATAATAATAATAAATGCTCTAAGCAATTGACTTTCTGGGAATGAAAGTCGACATGCTGCAAAGAGCATCTGGAGCATGCCGTTGCTTGTATGGAGTCCAATTAGTCTAAATAATATCATACGCACAAAACAAGCTTGACAAATGTGCTGAATTATTTACTAATAATTAATAGTTTAGCAGAGGTAGTAAACAAATCCCTTTATTATATGAGCAGCATATAACTGCATATTGCAGCATATTTCAGTGATTCATTCTGCTGAAAAGCAACACAAAAAAGTAAAAAATTAACCTATAAATACCAATTTACAGGTTTCTATTTGGCATGTTTCACACTTTCCTACCTGCAATAGGTAACTGCTGCAAGTCTCTCTATCCAAGGTGGCGTTGCCCCTTAAGAAGATAACACCCTTTTGGTCGATGTCAAATGTGTCGCTCGTCAAAATGAAGTGGCCATTAGAGAAGCCATCCTGTAACAGAAGGAAGGGGTCAGAGGCTTGAGACGTGAACTCAGGTATTTTAGGATGCGTACATAGGTCTGTCGGGATGTGAACAGAGGTCTGTTAGGATGTGATAGTGTCTGTTAGGATGTGTTAGTGTCCGTTAGGATGTGTTAGTGTCTGTTAGGATGTGTTAGTATCCCTGAAACGTGAAAAGAGGTCTGTAAGGGAATGTTAGTGTCTGATAGGATGTATTAGTGTCTGCTAGGATGTGTTAGTGTCTGTTAGGATGTGTTGGTGTATTTTAGGATGTGTTAGTGTCTTTTAGGATGTGTTGGTGTATTTTAGGATGTGTTAGTGTCTGTTAGGATGTGTTGGTGCATGTTAGGATGTGTTAGTGTATGTTAGGATGTTTTAGTGTCCGTTAGGATGTGTACAGAGGTCTGTTAGGATGTGTTAGTGTCTGTTAGGGTAGTGTCTGTTAGGGTGTGTAAAGAGGTCTGTTAGGATGTGTTATGCCGCTTTTCCACTGCATGGTACCAGCTCGACACGACTCGACTCGACTCGACTCTTTTTTTTTTGCGTTTCCACCGCGAAAACATGGTATCTGATACCTGAAGTGGCTGCTTTTTCTAGTACCGCCTCGCTCTAGGTTCCAAGCGGCTGAGCCGATGCTAAAAGGTGACGTCGGCAGACGGCCGGCCACTGATTGGCCAGAGAGTGTGACGAAGTCACGAGAGCGACATGGCAACCATGCTGGTAACAGCCATAGCAGCGCCGCAGCCAACATATTCCACTTCATCAACTTCTTCAACATGCCAGCTAATAATAGTAATGTTATCGATGTCCTCCATTGTTGTTATGTGGGTTCTGTCCATGTGTGGGTTGCGTAGGTGTTGTTTGCGTCGCGTACAAAAATACGTCACGGCCCTTTCGCGCAGCCGACCCCGCCCACGTCCAGGAGGTACTATTTGCGGTGGAAAATGACCCGTGCTGCTACCGTGTCGAGTCGTGTCGAGTCGTGTCGAGTCGAGTCGAGTCGAGCTACATGTGCGGTGGAAAAGCGGCATTAGTGTCTGTTAGGGTAGTGTCTGTTAGGGTGTGTAAAGAGGTCTGTTAGGATGTGTACAGAGGTATGTTAGGATCTGTATTTGTCTGTTAGGATGTGTTAGCGTTAGACTGGTTACAGACTCTATATTCATAGCAAATTTCCAAATTTCCACAAATTTCCACTCAAATTTCACACCGTACTGCATGGCATGACTGTAAGATAAAAATGTATCGACAATTACCAGTATGTAACAATAGTGAAATACAACAAAACAATAAATACAGTGCTATATAGAATGTGGCTTTTTTTTGTTAGGTTTAGCTAACGTTATCCTCTTAACCAATCTGAAACAGTAATTGTAATAGACTGATACTCGTACTATCCTCTGTCACGCCAAATGTGAAAGCAATCAATAAAAAAGGACCTCTTATCTGATATCATATTTCATTAAAGATGAACTGAACTGAAATAATCAACATAGATAACTTGTTAGTTATGACCATCATAAAAAAAATGACAATATATTTTTTAAATCAATGCATAGCTTTTTTTTTAGCAACAAAAGAAAATGCGTCTTTTAGTATTAGAGCGCCGATGACGTCACTGGCATGGTAGGACTAGGTCGTTTACTGCAGACACGCAAACGTCTTCTAGCCATATTAAAATAGTGAATTTAATATGGCTGGTCACGGGTTTGAGCCTGTGAGTGACAAGCCTGTAGTGTTCGACTGCCACCCGGTGGAGAGGGATTAATTTCAGGCTCCAGCTCCACCTTCGGATCGTGTGGGTCAGTGGGTGTGACTGTTGTGCGGGGTGCTGCCGGAGCATGGACACTGCCATTGAATCGGTCTGCTGCCGAGAGGTCCCGGTCAACCTTGACCATCTAATGGTGGGATTAGGTTGCATAACCATGCATAGGGCATTTCGGATGCTTTGCGGCGAGAGAGAGGTTTTGGAGCTCTCTCTAAGGGACGTCCGAGCGGAGAAACTGGAGCGCCCCATAAATAGCAACAAAGTAACAAGGCGAAAACGTCTTTTCCCCCTCCGTTTTCCTTTGATGCGTTTCAGGAATGTCTCTGTTAAATTATGTGTTCTCATAATGTTATTTCATTTGTTAATAATAGTCCCCTATATTATGTGGATTACGACCTATTTTTGTATCCAACTGTATTGTAAACCGATGTGATTGGTTGTTTTATTTGTTTCTGTATAGAAGTGCATTCTGGGTCATTGACCGTTAGTTAAGACTAAGCAAATGCCATGGCTGCTGAATGCTGATGATGTACCAGAGCTGTGAAGAAATTAATAAACAGAAAAAGAGATGTAAGACGTGATTCTTTATCAACATGACAGACGAACATGAAAACGCAACAGGTTATGGGCCCAGACGTGATACAAGAGGAGGAAGATGGCAAAGGTTAGTCTTCAACGCAGATGAAAATAACTTAGAACTGTGGGAAGTGAAGTTTCTCGGCCACATGCGAATGCTCGGCTTGAAAGACACAATACTCTCAACGGACGATCCAGATCCAGAAAAGAACAAAGAATGCTACGCAGAACTAAATCAATTCCTGGATTATAAAAGCCTATCGTTGGTGATGAGAGAGGCGGCCGATGACGGCAGTAAAGCCTTGCAAATATTAAAGGGAAACTTCACCCATTTCCATTAAGCTTTGTATTGTTAGAAACACACTCATATTTTTGAATGGTCGTGCATCATTCCCTTATTTTCTGGAGAGACTGGCGAGATCCGTATCGATCTCCAAAACTTCCTGTTTAAGATGACGCAATATGACGATTTTTGTAAATAGGAAGTGTAAGAGGGGAGGATTCTCGTAAGACTACAAGCACTAGTCCCACCCCTCTATAGGGGGTGGGACCCACTGATGCCACAGACCTATTAGAGCAGTGCCAGTGGGTGGGACTTCACCAGCACAAACTAACATCCACAGCGTCTGAAGCTAAGCTAACAGAGGCTGTTGATAAAACTGAAGTACAATGGCGGAAGGTACTGGATCTGACATAGGAGATGGCACCATGCAAAAGTTCACCATTTCGAAAGAAATACAAACGAGGACAAATTCACTGAGTTCACCAACTAATACTCTGCACTATAAATGTTGTGTGAAATGATTTTCAAGCAGTCTTGCGGTATCAGCTTGGTAGATGGAACAGCGATGTGTCCGATAGGCGGAGATCCAGATAAGCGGGAGTGGCCAGCGAAGCTGGGCATCGTGGTGCATGGTGGGAGTATTTGTCTTCAATCCACAAGCGCCAAAAAGTCACTTTCTGCCTTTTCTCGGTCGAGACGGCACCAAATTAGAATTTTATTTTATTATTCGACTACATATAGGACCCAATTTCAATACATATTCATGTCTCCACCGGTGAAATGCTCCTTTAAGGAGCCATTACGCCAGTCAGGGTAAGCCCAGAATTATTGCCCTATACACAGAACTAACTTCATTAAAAAAGGAGTCGGGAGAAACTGTGACAGACTACTTCATCCGAGCTGAAAAGTCACAGTGAACAGTCACTTCGCTAATAAATGCAAAAGAGGTGATAAGTGACGGGCTGATAATAGCCATGATTCTTAAGGGACTTCCAGAATCATATAAACCGTTCGCCATTAATATGACGCAGAGCAGCGAGGAATTAATGTTTATCCAGTTTAAAAGTAAACTACGAAGCTATGAAGGGACAGAAAAGTTCGACACTAAAACAAAATCGGACAATGAAATGAAAGCAGACATGTCGTCTATCGTTTGCTATGGATGTGGAAACCGTGGCCATATGTCAAAAGAGTGCCGCCAAAGAAGTGCGCCAAAATGGTGCAACTACCACAGAAGCTCCACACACAGTGACGAGACATGCAGGAGAAAAACAAATCACAAAGATGATGTCAAACAAATCGCGGATGGACAAAAAGACCAAGAGGCAGAACAAACATTCGTATTCAAGGCGAGTCAAAAATTCCTCCCGGACAATATTAAAAGTAACAGACTAATGGTAGATGTGGAGCATTATCACACATCATCACTGAGGAAGACGCATTCGCAAAATTTGACGAGACTTTTAACCCAAATGCACACTACATTGAACTAGCTGATGGAACCAGCATTGAACAACGTGGCATTGAAATGAGGGGACGCAGAGGTGTGTTTGCAGGACAGAGAAGGAAGATGCAGCAAGGTCACACTGAAGAAGGCCTTATTCATACCGTCATATCCACAGAGCATATTCTCTGTGAAAGCAGCTACTACTAATGGAGCCACGGTGACATTCCAAGAGGGACGGGATGAACTGATTCACAAAGATGGGACTGTTTTCCCCATAGAGGTGCACGAGAGACTGTACTACTTGAAAACGGTAAATAACAAACGATATGTTACAAATACAGTTAATGATATGATGTCCACTGACAAAGTGAGTTTATCTTGTGATGTCAAAACATGGCATAGATTTTGGGACACTGCAATATTAATGATGTGTTAAAATGACCAAATGTTGTAGAGGGTATGAAGATCACAGGTAACACCAAGATGGACTGCAATGTGTGCACTGAGGGAAAATTCAGCAAAAGCAAAAATAAGAGAGCCGATGCAAAAGCTAGTGTACCCCTGGAGCTGGTACATACAGACCCCATTGAACCAACTTCCCGAGATGGATATAAGTATGCTATTTCATTCACAGATGATTTTTCAGGAGCTGTGTCAGTTTACTTCCTTAAAACCAAAAGTGACACGACCCTAGCTACAAAGAAATTCCTTGCAGACAGTGCGCCATATGGCAGGGTCAAGTGTATAAGATCAGATAATGGAACTGAATACACAAGCGATAATTTTCAGTCACTGTTAAGGGAAAAGGGTATAAGACATGAAACGTCATCCCCATACTCTCCCCACCAAAATGGTACAGCCGAGAGACAGTGGAGAACCCTGTTTGAGATGGGGAGATGTCTCTTATTACAGAAAGGGTTACCGAAAGTATTATGGCCTTACAACATGCTTCTCATGTTCGAAATAGATGTTACAATGACAGAACTGAAAACACCCCATATTTCATGTTAACAGGGAGAAAACCAAATCTGTCCAAAATGTGGGTGTTTGGATCTGATTGTTATACTTACAAACATGACCATAAGAAACTAGACCCGAGAGGTGAAAGAGGGATATTTGTTGGACACAGTAAGAACAGCCCGGCATACCAGATCTACAACCCACACACAGAGAAAGTGTCAAAACACAGACTGGTGAAGTTAAAAGAAACGGTATTGAACAACAAACACAGACTGAATATGATTCAGAAGTCCAGAGTTACGAAGCCAAAAACCCCAGTACTGAGAATAATACTGATATGACACATGAGGAGAATCTGAGCACAGATTATACAGAGGAGTCACAATTTGATGAAACAACAGAGAACGTAGTTCTAGATGAAAACAATGCAGACCCCGAACCTTGTCATAGTCAAAATCTTCACCAAAAGAGGGAAAGAAAACCACCAAAATATTTAGAGGACTACATTACAGATGTTGATAATACAGATGTATCCCATGTAAGTATTGATTATTGTTACAGGGCAGTACATGGAATCCCCCAGAGCTACAGTGATGCCCTGAGGTCACCCGAGGGGCCAGGATGGGAACAGGCTATGAAGGAAGAGCTCGACTCACTTAAAGAAAATGACACATTGAACTGACGTCTCTACCAAAGGGTAAAAATACAGTGGGGGGGAAATAGGTCTATGCCGTTAAAGAAAATATTGAAAAGGGAAAAATATTTAAAGCAAGATACGTTGCAAAGGGGTACAGCCAAACAGAGGGCATATGCCGCTTTTCCACTGCATGGTACCAGCTCGACACGACTCGACTCGACTCGACTCAGCTCGCCTTTTTTGCGTTTCCACCGCGATCTAGTACCTCAAGTGGCTGCTTTTTCTAGTACCGCCTCGCTCTAGGTTCCAAGCGGCTGAGCCGATGCTAAAAGGTGACGTCGGCAGACGGCCGGCCACTGATTGGCCAGAGAGTGTGACGAAGTCACGAGAGCGACATGGCAACCATGCTGGTAACGATAGAACAGCCATAGTATCGCCGCAGCCAACATATTCCACTTCTTCAACATGCCAGCTAATAATACGAACACGAATACCATCGCATCGATGTTCTCCATTGTTGTTATGTGGGTTCTGTCCATGTGTGGGTTACGTAGGTGTTGTTTGCGTCGCGTACAAAAATACGTCACGGCCCTTTCGCGCAAACGACCCCGCCCACGTCCCGGAGGTACTATTTGCGGTGGAAAAGCACCCGCGCTGCTACCGTGTCGAGTCGTGTCGAGTCGTGTCGTGTCGAGTCGAGCTACATGTGCGGTGGAAAAGCGGCAATAGACTACCATGAGACATTTGCTCCAACAGCCAATCTTCAGTGAGAGCCTTAATGCAGGTAGCAGTTCAAAAAGACTTAATAGTCCATCAGATGGATGTAAAAACTGCATACTTGCATGCTCCAATAGATGAAGAGATTTTCTTAGAACAACCACAGGGTTTTGAAAAGACATCTGAGACGGGAGAAAGATTAGTTTACAAACTAAAGAAATTAATTTACGGACTAAAACAGTCCGGAAGAAACTGCTATAAACTTCTAAATGATCATTTAGAAGAAAACAACTTTGGGAGAAATGTATCTGACCACTGTGTGTACAGAAAGAAAACAGATAGTGAAACTATCGTTGTGTTAATCTGGGTGGATGATTTTATCATCGCAGCTAGCAATAATGATCTGTTCAACTGGTTCAAAGACACTATGCAATCCCAATTCAAAATGAAGGATTTGGGGAAAATATCATGCTTCTTGTGCATTGATTTTGAACCAGAGGGAAAGGAAATAAAAATGAGTCAGAAAAGGTACATCCTAAAAATGTTGGAAAAGTTTGGAATGTCAGACTGTAAACCTAGATCTACCCATGTGAGCTAAAGGTGTAGAGTGACAGCAAGGAGGAGGACAGCAACAATGAGGTGTTCAATCTGAAAGAAAGTCTGATATATGCCATGACCTGTACGAGACCAGATATAAGCTGGATAGTAAGTAAACTTTCACAAACACTGTCAAAGCCAAAATCAGAGAACTTAGTGGCTGCCAAACATGTTTTGAGATACCTAAAAGGTACTTATGACTACGAATTATGTTTCACTAAAACAGATGAGGACTTAAAACTAATAGCCTTCAGTGATTCAGACTGGGCATCTTCTGTGGAAGATAGACGTAGCACTACAGGATACTGTTTTAGCTTAACCAAGCAAGGCCCTGCCATCTCGTGGAAATCCAAGAAACAACCCACAGTAGCATTATCAACGTGTGAAGCTGAATACATCGGCATGGCAAACACTACTCAGGAAAACCATGTATCTAACCCAACTGTTAAATGGTATGGATAATAAAGTATACAGTTGCACTAAGATCCATGGAGACAATCAGGGTGCCATTGCACTGAGTAAGACTCCAGTGCACAGACAGAGGTCTAAAAACATAGATGTACCTCCCTCCCTTTGTGCATCACTTCATTCGTGATGCACAAAGGGAGGGCAAAATAGTCATTGTTTACTGCCCATGGTTGCAGACATATTGACTAAACCTGTAACAAAGATTACAATGGTTGAATTCAAAAGGTTCTTTTTTGGATGTTAAACATGTACCTAATGTATGGCTTTGAAAAATGAGAACAAGTGGGGGTGTTAAATTATGTGTTCTCATAATGTTATTTCATTTGTTAATAATACACCCCTATATGGATTACGACCTGTTTTTGTATCCAACTGTATTGTAAACTGATGTGATTGGTTGTTTTATTTGTTTCAGTATAGAAGTGCATTCTGGGTCATTGACTGTTAGTTAAGACTAAGAACATGCCTTGGCTGCTGATGATGTACCAGAGCTGTGAAGAAATTAATAAACAGAAAAAGGAAAGAGATGTAAGACGTGATTCTTTATCAACATGACAGACGAACATGAAAACGCAACAATCTCCGTAAAGATTGACTTATTGCGGAAACGCAACGTATACCTACATATTCAAGGCGCCGGTTCTCGACAAAATAAAGTGGAGCGCATCAAGCCTGCGCGCATCCATCCGGCGCGCTGTATAAAAACATTCAAGTCAAGGAGGAAATAGTAGTTGTTTAACCCTTAAGATTGAGTAGAATTACTTTTTAATGTACAGTTAGTAATTCAATTGACCAAGGGACAAAAATAATTTAAAAAAAACGTGTAACTTTCAATGCAACTCTAACGTTGCATTAGGCATCCACACGAATCCTAACACGAAACCGCATGGTCCAGTTTTATTTTAAACCAACCTGGGACCATGGACCTATTAAAGAACATGGTTTATTATCTGCCTAATAACATGGTTATTAAAGACATGGTTTCACAAAAAAATCTACTCCGGGTGGACGGGACCTGAAAGACATATTAGATGCTCTTTGGGAGAGACACCGCGGATGCATAGATGCGAGGCAGATTCACGAGTGTCACGTTTACTTTAGTTGGATGTCGGAGGTTTACTTTCTGTTGGATGTTGATGGATATTGCACAGATGGATATTGCACAGATAAATCTTACTATGAAACTACTTGTTCGAGTTTAACTCCCTCTGCATCAGCAATCGGCTAGTCGGCGAACATCAGGGTGAGTAGAAAGGGACATTTGTTGAACTTCTGTTTACAGACCCGCCGTGGTTTAATTAGCAGCTTGGAAACAGCTTAGAAACATTGGAGTAACAGTTTATACACTTTATGGTCGGAGTGCTAGCTTGTGGAGATTGACATGACAGGGTCTATCGGAGGGTCAGTCAGTTTTAAGGCTGCCAGCCATGTATTAAGGGCTGGTTTCCTATTCAAAGGTAGCCTGTGGAAATGTATGATTACCCCAGCTGCCTTGGCCCTATACAATTCATTACTGCAGCCAGGGGCAATGCAATAAGATGACCCTCCTGTAGACCTGGTTGTTTCCTTTAACGTAGCCATTTCAGCGAGCCTCAGCGCCTGACTCATTACCTGCTATGGCTGCTAGAGCCACAGAGTAGGAGTAGGTAACCATGCTAGTGACGTAGCTGATTGTTGAAATCCAACATGGCGGCCCCCTGTAACACTTTCACCGTACAATTTAATCCCTTTTAGCAAGTTCAGGCATTTTTTGTTATTGTACCAATGAGAAGGCAAACAAAACATCTGTTGGATCAACTAAACTTCCAATTTCAGTTCAGTTCATCTCTAAAGGTCTAAATTATATTAAGTATTCCCTGCAGATTGCAGCCAACTGAAAACACTCAGACAACTCTTGGGGCACATCCCCTGCTTCCTCCAAGGCGTAGTCCAAAACACATTTTTTAAACTAAAGGCGGTTTCTCTGGAGGCTTCTGCCCGTTCTGGGCTACTGTAGAAACATGGCGGTGAAACATGGTGGTTTCTGGAGAAGAGGACCCGCAACCTACATTGATTTAAAGGCCTAATTATCAGGTAACAAACGCACAATTCTTATTTTCATTGGATTATACGCTAGATTACACAAAATTATACACAGAATACCGCAAAGTAATAAGTAAGTCATAAAATAGAGTGCTGAGTCTACTTTCTAGATTGCCTGGAGGTGATGAAGATGTGTTCCTGACCTCGTCTTTGTCAGTGACGTCCAAGCTGCAGACGACTGTGCCACTCCGCAGGTTCTCAGGCACCTGGACGTGGAAGCGGTCGGGGATGAACTGTGGAGGGTGATTGTTCACATCTACTACCCTTATGACCACGGTGCTGTTCCCCACCAGAGCGGGGACTCCCCCATCCACTGCCCCCACCGTCAATCTGTACATCTCGGCCACGCTGAAGTCCAAAGTCAGGGCAAGCCGCAGAGCGCCGGTGGACGAGTCCAACTCAAAAGCAGCCGGTGTGGAGGAAGGACTTTGCGTGCGAATACTGTATGTCACTGTGCCGTTTGGGCCCTCATCGGGGTCTGCCGCTGACAGAGTGAGCAGCACGATACCCACCGAAGCATTTTCTTTGACGTCCACGTAGAACTCTGTTCTGGAGAACTCTGGGACGTTATCGTTGATGTCAGCAACAAGAACTTTTAGGGGGACGGACGCTGACCTGGCTGGCTGCCCCTGGTCCTGTGCCACTACCAGCAGACTGTACCCAGGATCGCTCTCCCTGTCCAGTGGAGCAGCGACCCTTACGATTCCAGACTTGGGGTCGATGGAGAACTTTCCTTTTCCCCCTTCCAAAGAGTAGCGGAGGTCCCCGTTGAAACCATAGTCCTTGTCTCTGGCAGGCAGCACGGTGACATTGTCTCCAACGGCTGTGTCTTCAGGGACTGATATGGCAAAGGGACCAGAACCAAATTCAGGACTGTTGTCATTGACATCGGTGACTTGAACTTCCACGACCGCATGGTCGGTATCGACACCATCAGAGATAGAAATGCTGACAGAGTAGTTTTGCGGGGATTCATCGTAGTCCAGAGTGATTGTGGAGGTGAAAATGCCATCCGATGAAATTGCAAACTTGTCCTTTTCGGTCACAACTTGGAGAGTAGGAGGAACCTCTGAACCCAATGTAAGGAATGCGACCTGCATGCAGAATGAAATGGTGTTGTGGTTAGCTTTTTAATTTGAAGATTAGAACTAGCATTGAGTAAATCAACAACTACTTACTAGTAACTAGGTTCATTATTTAAAATGTTCAATGTTTAGCCCTAAATAAACCCTGAGTTACCACATTTTTTTAAATTGGTCTTCTTCGTTACTATGGTATCACAAAACATTGCAGCTCCATTTTACGGCTGCAAAGGATGAAAAATTGTTTTTTAACTCAATCTGGTGCATTTGTGTGTCCGATACAATGGCCATGTTGATTAAAACAATTAATAAATTAATAAAAAGGTGTTGGTGTTACAGGAAAGATAATCTCATAATGCTACTTGCCAGGCAGCCAATTGCAATCCCAAAATCGGGGGTGATTTTACAGACACTACATTTGAATAGCAATGTTTGGAGACACAGTTGGCTGCCGTCCCATTGATAATAATCGACTGATTCTCTCTAGTCATAAATAAGGGAAAACTCAGTGTGTAAGATTCATGGCTCCAGTGGCTGCCTATCAAAAAAGCATGTTGAGTTCTCTTTATCAAACATGTATTGTTTACGTGCCTTTACCCCATTCCCCTCAATTGTTGGTTAGGAGGATACTATTTTTGAAAATATTTGTTAGAAATCATACTTTCAGGATCTCAACTCCAGCATTTTTTTCTTCTTCTATGGTGCCACTGTAGGTTTTCTGTGTAAACTGTGGTTTGGAAACTCCAGGACCGAAAATGTTCACCTGTGCAGAAGAAGAACGCGACACTATGCCACCTAGAGGGCAGAAGAGGAACAATATTGTTATCGACCTAAACAATTATTATTACTTGAAGAGTGGGAAGAAATGGTAGGAGGCATACTGGAAAGGTTTATCTTTGCTTGCACAAGGTGTTTTGCCATCATGGTACAGGTTAATCATATTTTTAATTTGCATTCAATAAGTAAAGTAAAATAGCAGTGTCTTAATGGTAACTTATAGCAACTTTAGATGTACCATCTCTGGCTGTGACGAATAAAGAGAACTCCAAAATAATATCCAACATGGGTGGAATCATTTTCTTCAGAGTTATCTCGCCACTTTTTTCGTTGATAGAGAAGTAGCCATCTTTGTTTCCAAAGTCAAGGGAGTATGTGATCTCTCCATTTTCACCTTCATCTGGGTCTTCTGCTTTGACCTTTTAAAGAGTATCATAACTGATTAGGAAAAACATGCTGTCATTATTCAAAAGTTTAGTACTTGCTCAAATGCCAGCCGGAATTTGAGAAAATCAAATCATCCGAGGGTAATATCTATGATTTCATGTTTAAAACATGTAATCTGTAGCTTAGTTAATCAGTTACTCAAGGATCTTTGTGGTTCAAAATATAAATATAATGTGACAACAGCATTAATAGGATATTGAACTCTTACCCAGACCAATAGCATTCCTTCTTTTTGTTCTGCATCCACCCTCACAACGTATAGGCCTTGAGTGAAGTTAGGACTGTTGTCGTTCTGATCCACAAGAATTACCTCCACACTCATCCTTGCAACTCTGTTTGGGGGGTCAGACTCAATGGCTGTCACCTTTAAAAATTTAGAAAAGGGACATCTTACACAGGCAGTAATCCTGTGTGCTGAAACAAACACCAGTTCAGACCACCATCAGTCTGAACTGGTGTGTGTCGTGTCAAAGCATGTCAGAATGAGATGGTAGTTCATATTTCAAATAGATAGCTGCTATCTATCTGAAATGTGAATTGTATAATTGAAATGGCCTGGCATGGAGCTTTCTCACACGCATGATGTATCGTATTCCCCGTAATAACAAGGGTGATTCCTAAAGATTCAAATGGAATTGTTGCTGCTGTAGGAAGGGATGTAAGGGAACCTGGAAGAGGAAGCTTGTATGTGATTCCCGGTCCAGAGCAGCAGAGTCCTTCACCCTCACAGAGCCATCAGCGCTCACGGAGAAGGGAGCTGAATCCGGAATAATGCTCAGGTTTCCCACAAAGCCACCCTGTAGATAACAGATAGCAGATGCAATGTTTTGAACGTAAAATCCATCAGTGCCCACCTTTGGCTTCAGGTAAAATCGGTTTTAAAAGGCATGGGGTGTTCAGTTTTTTGCAGGAATGATCCGCAACTACCTGGTCTGCGTCGGCGACTGATGCCATGGCAACAACCACACCTACAGGAGAGTTCTCCAGGATGGACACAGAGACGCTCTGCTGGCTGAAC
The DNA here is from genome assembly GCF_026213295.1 of Gadus chalcogrammus. Taxonomy (NCBI): domain Eukaryota; kingdom Metazoa; phylum Chordata; class Actinopteri; order Gadiformes; family Gadidae; genus Gadus; species Gadus chalcogrammus. Next base: position 2,810,363 of record NC_079414.1, on the reverse strand, counting down.
ACCGGCGTGTTGTCGTTCACGTCTTCGATGGTCACTATCACCAAGGAATCAGCGGCCTTGGAAGGGTCATCAGCCTGGGCAGCCTGGGAGAAGAGGGATGAAGAAACTAGGCCATAAGTCTGAGTACAGTACAGTACAGGACTAGGATGCGCTTGAAATAAGACCAGGTTATGAAAGTTAGACATATTGGCTACGATGGCGATGGCAATATCTGATGAAATGAGAGACCTCCCTGCATATGTTCTGCTTCCTAATCAAGAGTGAGGTACATTGTATCGAAGTTCCCAGTATAGTACCAGGCTTGTTCCCTCTAACCCTGTCTCCTCTATTATCCACCAACCTCACCATTCCCACCAACACCACCCAAACCACCATCCCCACCAACAACACCCCCACCACTACCAACCCCACCACCCCCACCACCAAAGTGTGTTCATGAGCAGGGTCTGTCTCGTACCTTGATGCTGACGGTGATCAAGGCGCCATCCAGCTCCTCTCGGTCGATGGCTGAGATCATCACCACCACCCCACTGCTGCTGTCCATGGTGAAGCGCTCCGCATACTTGGGTGGAGACACTGAGAAGGTTTTGGTCAGATGTTACAGTTTAGTATGATGAATTCAAATGCCATATGATTAAGGCCTCCAAAAGGTTTAGGCTGTACACATTTTATAGGGTTAGGTGTAGGTAAGATGAACTATGTGTATGTAGTTCACCTTCAGTGATGCTGTAAACAATCGCCTCATTGATCCCTGTGTCTCCATCCTGAGCCCATATTGCCTCAGGCGTTATGCGGTGAAACGGACCACTCTATAATAAAAGATTCACAGTTAACTGAATAAAACACCATGTGTCAGATCGTGCAGCTTTGACAAGTCCAGCCTTTCTTTTCTCACTTTTAGTTTTCGTTTTTCCGCAATCCAAAAGGGATTACACTCACACTTGCTCCCTTCAATTCAATTGGACATCATTATAACAAAACATCTCTTTGCAAAGTATTTACAAAAGGTGTTCACGGACAGACCTCATTCTCAGGAATGGAAGCACGGTATAAATTGTGCTTGAAGTAGGGGTTGAGGTTATCGATGTCTTCCATTTTGATGACCACCATAGCTTCATCAAACAGACCCCCCACGTCCTATACACACAACACACACGGGCACACACACACGCACACACACACACACACATACACACGCACACACACGCATGCACACACACACACACACACACACGCATGCACACACACAAAGAAAATGTGTATGTAGGATAAAACATGACTTTGATGAGTTGTACTGTACAGACCCCTTTAACATATCCATGACGACTTTACCTCAGCCTTCACACTGAATGAGTAAAGTTGTTGCGAGTTGTAATTCAGGCGCCTTGTCACAATAAGAGCCCCTGATTCAAGCATCTGAAAGTCTAGAGATGGGGACTGATGAGAGAAAGTAAACAGATAGAAAACTGTCAAACCAAATCATAACACAACTGTACAGAAGGAATAACTAGCCTTGCCCATATCTCTTAAAATAAAGCATTTTCAAAATGTCATCAGATAACTAGATAAATTTAATGTTTGGAGATATCTTTTGATATTTTCTCCCATTTCTGATGCAAAAGGTCACATTGACCTTATGCTTGGCATCAATATGAATTTAAGGCCATGTCCCTAGCCATTGTAACTGTTACTACCATGAATTCAACGCAGAAACAAAAATAAGAATGACTTACCAGCATAGAAAATGACAACCTTTTATTGTCGAGGGAGATGTCCAGATCTATGGCTTGAACCCTCAGAACTTCCGTGTCAACAGGCAGTATCTGAGCGGAGAGAGCCTGGATCACTTCTAGAGCCAATACAGGTCAAGCTCACGCATTTACATTTACATTGTGTTATATATAGTAGAGATACCCTATCCAGTTGAATAAATTGATCGATAACACGAAAGTCTACAGTATTTAATGGGTCATATTCACATTCTCAGTTATTGAGATGACATGAACAGGGCCAGGCATCGTAGTTTGTTCCCTGCCCATGCTTAACAAAAATATTTATAGTTTCAAACTTCAAACGTGGATGTAGATATAATTTCTTTATCATTTCATATAATTTCTTAGCCCTTCATATCTCCTGTTTCTACTCCATCCCAGTGCGTTACCTCAGATATGGTTATCTCGTACAGCTCTTTGGTGAAGGCAGGTGTGTTGTCATTCAAGTCATTGATCTTCAGTGTCCGCTTGTTCTCAAACTAAAGGCGCAAATTGCATTTCTTTAAAAGATCTTTCTTATTTTCCATAAGGTAAATACTTGAACATCTTTCTGATATTTTTCATATCTCTGACGTACCTTATCTAAATCATTACAAACCAGGGAGTAACGCAATTGTCCTCCAGTCTGTAAAACAGGAACGTTGTTAAAGGTTTGTAAGGAATGTCTCAACAGATAATAAGATGATAATATTCACATCAAACTTTCCCTCTACATACTTCCTCTTGTCTGTTTCTCCGATTTTTTACCCACACATTTGTCTATATCTTATCTAGACAAATGATGTCTATGTTATACAAATCTATATCTATATTTAACAACCCATATTCCTATATTCTATCTAGACCACTCTTCATCTATATTCCCCCATCCATGTTTCTATATTCTATCTAGACCACTCCATCTATATTCATCCATACATTTAGTGTCAATAGCCCCATCATTTATGAATGATGCTCACTAAGTAGAATATCAATAAATTATGCATTGTTGGACAAATCCATAGCAGCAGCTCTTTGACTTTTTGAAGACCTATAGACGGAGACCATAACGGTGTATCTAGACCGTCTATTGATTCATTTATTTATCAAACTCACTTCCACTAAAACGTCTGCGTCCAACTTCTTCCTGGTGATAACATTGGCGGTGGTCCCTCCTGGCAGGAAGACCAGCTCCAGGAAGTCGAGGTGCTCAGGGAACACGTTAGCCACTAGCAACACATGGCTGCCCGCTGTGATCCCGGTGACTAGCTCCACGCTGCCTGTACATTCACAACATTCATTAAAATGCATCTACCCTGCATCTACCGCTGGTTCACTTAATAACACTTTCATTATTATCGTGGATGCACATTGTTATAACTGTGTCACTTTGTTCCACTATTTGCGTATGTGATGCATCAGAATATTACTGACAAACTGTATATTAGACAACAATGGTTGATAAAATAATATGAGTCCCCAAATCCAATCTGACATCCAAATCTAATAACACATCTTCCTCTACAGCTGGATTTGTTTTCGGGTCAGACACTCTTTGCCATCTGTTAACAGCCTAACAGCCTTATGGTCCCTAATCAGCTCATCATCCCAACATGGTACCTTCGTAGCCCTCATCCACGTTCCCCAAATCCACATCTGAGGGCGTCGCACAATTTATGGTTGAAGTACCTTTGAGAGAAAGATAAAATCACACAACTACATACAAAGACATATTCATATAAGAACAGAAAGGTGGTTGAATTTATAAGCTGAGGTGGTTTCAGGGTTCACTCGGACGTATGGATCAAATGTTGTGGGCTTGGGGCATGACCTATCATCAGAAGAATAAGATAATGAGGAAATGGACCATATTATCTGTTTAATCACAGCTTCTTGTGTACGAGTCGGCTCGCTTCAGCTGGTGGGAACTTGGATCCAGTCATATAATCCATAGGATGAGGAGGGAGTTGAGTTGAGCTCTCGATCAATCTGTTCAACTCTTTCAACAAGTGTTGATGGAACTGTTACTGGAAGTGGACCTGAAACGACTGCTGGAATAAGATGTGGAATGACTGAGGAAACGTTGCCTTCAGCCTCTTCAAGCGAAGGATGCAATGAGAAAGAACCCTAAGATCTAGTGTTACTTGTGTGTTTTTTGTTTTTGGTTCTGGCTTGAGTCCTGCTTTCGGGCCTGGTCGGACTTCGCCTTGCATTGCTTCATAGTTTTATTGTAGGTGGTGCTATGGAGGAAGTCAATGTATCTGACTATGGGCTAGGCACAACGATGCGTGTAGGATGCCGTATAAAGGTGTATCTAATAAGGATTTGTCATGGCCAAAAGTATTCATTTGTTCAGTTCAACATTCATCCCCCAAAAAGGCATATTTCAAGATAATATTCCAGCTGTTTATTGCTGATGAGCTAATGTAACCCAGGTTATTCTCTGTAGTTCCAAAGGAACTCAGAAGTACAGGAATTACAGGAATTCAGAAGTAGCCTACTGTAGTAGGCTAAAAGATACGAGACACACACGCAACAGCGATAGTTTATTGATAAAGAAAATTATATGGATAAGATACCTAAAAGATAAAGATAAGATACCTAATGAAAAAACTGTATTAGAGACACTTGTTAGAGAGAGAAAACTGCAAGTGGTTCGAGAGAAGTCTTCCGGGGAGAGCTCCGTACAGGTGCTTTCCGAGTTAATAGACGGATTATCCTGGCTGCTTTTCTTTTGAGAGACGACTGTTTCAACTGGACTGATTGAATTGCTTCCACCACCATCGCTTTTCCTGGATGCCATAATCTCTCATCGGACATCTGCTTCATGGACATTGTGCTCAAAATCCAGGTGGTGGTAGGAACGAAGTTAAGGAACCAAATTGAGGATTATTTTATTTTGATACTTTTTTATTCTGAGTAGCCTACTCAGTTTTTCTTTTGGTTCTTGGCCCCAAGACTAGTCCCATGCGGGATACATTTTTGGTTCATTTAAATTACTTCAAATAAATAAATACGTAACTTTATTCTGTCCCTTCGTGTTCACGTTTTTGTTGTGTGGGTTGGAGGTCTCATTAATCTAACGCTGTATTAAGCTACAATCAATCTCCTTACTAATCAAAATTGTACCTAGAATCTTAAGTAAGCTGATATAGACTTTAAGCATACCCCACCTCTAGGGGTCACCAGAAGGTTACACTAACATTGTTTAAATGTCCTCAGTATGTTTCGATGGGACCAAACATATATTCAACTAGGTGCAAATACCAACTTACAAAATATTGAATCTATTATTGCCATCTGTGCGATTAAATGAAAGGTAAAATACGAGATGTTCACACTCACCTGGAATGCCCTGGACGACCGTCACACCAACAGAGAGCATGAGGACACATAGCCACAGCTGCTCCATGTTTCACTGCCGGTAGAGCTCTGTGTCTGCCTTCTTTCCTACCAGGACCTGCTGATGATACACGTCAGGTAACCCTTGCACCTGCTGGCTGCACACCCAGCCCCTTTTATGACATGTTGTTCATTTTTATAGCGCATTACTAAGAGGAAATTGATTTATCTGATCTCTGACGTTCATTCCAGTGGAAACCATGGGGAGAACGACCTTTTAAAGTACGGCGGCAGAACCACCGTCCTCATTGGCTCCTGGTCCCGGTCCGGTCTCAGTGGCTCTGTAAAGAGCGGCTGATGCTCATGAGCTCATAGCTGATCACATGACTGCTGGTTAACACTGATAAGAAACATTTCACTTATGAGCTCACAACTGTCCGAAATTTCTCATTTCCAGTTGAGGAACAAGGAACATTGATTCATTTTTTCCAATAATAACAATAATAATAATAATAGTTTTCAAAAAAGGAAATAAAATATACAAGGTTTAAAAGAGTAGAAACAAAATCAGTCTGTCATTCCCCTTCCCTGCTCCTCTGCTCAGCTCTTCATCCTCCGCATCAACTCCACTGCCGGAGCGCTGCCCCACACGGGGGTCTCCGGACCAAGCCTTAGCGAACACGTCTGTCCATTTGGCCAGTCAGTCTGTTAGAGGCCCGCTGTAGCCTAACACTTCTCCGTGTCTCCTGGATGACCTGCCCGCCTTTCCTCCACGCTGCCAGCCAGCACTCATCGGGCTCTCCTCTGCCCTGCACCACCTGGAGTCCCTCGCATCGCCCCGTATACCAGCCGGCCGCAACCTCGCCTTGTTTCATGGTTTGTCCATGGGGACAATGTGCGGGCTGTTAGGGTCGGCGGGAACGGCTGATCCCTTAGGTGGGGGTTGTGTGGTGATCACCGCCGTGGTCGCCGTGTCTGGGGGCCGCAAAGGATCCTCGGATGGTCGGGGGAAGCGCAAACGCCGCCGAGGGACGTTCCTCTCTGGTGGCATGATGATGATGGCTCTTTCTTTCTTGATACAAATGTGAATAAAGAAGTGGTGTTGGTCAATTCTAAACAACGTTTTACACAGAAGCCTATTAAAGGGAAAGCTCAAAGTTACAATCAAAGTCTGTTGCTTCTTCTCGTGCATGTTGCAGTACATGTGCAACAGTGACCCCTGGGGTTAGACTTTACGGGGTTACATAATACGGAGTACCACCAGCCGTAGCAACACCATAAACCTCCTAATAGCATTCCCACGTTTCCCGTCTGGGATTGTTCGAGTACATTGGATATTTTAGTCGAAAATAACACGTTTCCGATTTTCTGAAGAGCTCTCCTTAATGGGCTGAGGAGGCAAATGGCAGCTGCAGTTTCATGATCAGGTACTTTCCACCTCGTTTATACGGTTTAATTAATTGGTTTGGGTCATAAACAAACACGTTTCTGAGTCAACACTGAAAAACCAAACCAGTTTCAAATCGCTTTGTAATTGCATTGTTTTATTGTATTGCATGCCCACTCGAGCCTCCTGCCCTGGGCGGGCATGGCGCTCCAAACGAGCCCATGTGACCTGTCAGAAGCAGCATGCACGTGACCTCCTCTAGATCACATGACCACAATAGTCAAATATGTCCGACATTGATACAGCCAAGTCTCTGACTGGGCTGCTCAACGGAATAGCTCAAAAAGCATATCACAACCACGGTGAGGTCACCGAGGACCTCCTAAGGACGGAGCTTTACCCCGACCTGTCCCCGGAGGACTTCCACGCCCTGCACGACAAGATGAGAGGCCTGCTGAAGGTAGGCGTGTCTGGATCTCCCAGCGAGTCGAAGGATTCCTATGTTGCACGCACTGGAGGATTGGTCGCCGATATGCTGCAGTTTGCAATAAGCGTCAATACTTTGAGATTAAGAGTTGTATACAGATCCACGCTTCTATTCTGACCCTATAGCCTCTGTCATCAGTTGTTCCTGGTGTTTAGAGACGCGTTCCGGTGTTTCAGTTCAACTCGTGACCATCATCCGAATGCGTGGCTTTGTTGGCGTGGCTACGGCAGCAGTTGGAGATCGGGAAAAGACTCGTAGCTGTCTTTGCGGATGCCTCTTTGATTTGTTGTCAATAAAATGTCAAAAACATAGCCATCTCATTCATATTTGGAGTCTAATTGGCGGAAACTTGTCACGTAGAACAATTTTAAGCCAAAATAAATGGAAAATGTGTGTTTTTTTATATTTGATAGTTGAGATTCCATTCCATTGTGCCGTTGAGCCACAGCATCTTGATCAGCTGCAGTACTTTTCCTGAGTCTTTTCCCGATTTCCAACAGCTGCCGTAGCCACGACAACAAGTGACGCATTCGGCTGATGGTCACCAGTTAACACGGTCACGAGTTGAACTGAAACACATGTCCATGTCAGGACTCAAGAGTAGTTTGAGAAAGTAGACGTTGACGACGAGTACCTATTTACTGAATGCAGTACAGACATCATTCTGTGTAATTTTGTGTCACTTCAACGAAACGCTGTCACATCGCTCGTTGGGAGTCGCATCAGCTCCGCCACTAGAGGGCACTGTCGGCCCACTGATTATGTGACTCAGTAGCTGTGTTCGAAATCGTTCCCTGTACACTCGTTCCCTATTCCCTATACAGTAGTAGTGTATATGATTTAGTGCACTATATAGACCAATTTTTTATTTGTAAACATTCGGATGCGCGCGCAGGGTGGTGGCAGAAAACAGCGAAAGGGTAGTTATTTATAACGGCAAAAGGACCACTCGGATAATAATACAAGTAGCCTAGATAGATTTTTAAAAGATTATAGTTAATAATGATTAGATCTGATTAGTAAAATGTTTTCGACATATTTCAATAGCCTGTCACCCAGTGATAAACACTGTTATTTAGCCAAATTGACGTTAGTGGGCAGTGGGATACGTCTTCCAGATCCGTTTGCAATAGCACCTTGTCAATGGTTAAATGATGAAACGAAATGGCCTAGCATCCAGTGGCCAGAGATTTATAATTACCTAATCGAAACTCCAAGTGTATATACCCGGGAGAAGCTAAAAGCGTACAAGTCTCTGGATGCTTACAATTTTGTTCTGTGTGGTCATGTCCAAGACATACTATGGCATGATTACAATGTTCTAGGGCTGTCAAAACGAACTTCGCTATTCGAATACAATTCGAATTTTTCAAAAAAGGAGAACATTCGAGTGCGGCAACTAACGTTCGAACTTTTTTTAATTCAAAAAAGTCAAGAATTACATTTAACTTTTGTCTAGCAACGACGCAAATCAAAGTCAATGTTGTGCGTCATGACGTTCGGCATTGTATGCTTACAAGATGGCAGACACAGAGCTGGAAAGCATAGGTACGAACACACCAAACGCGTACCCGCGTAAAGATTTACGCGCGTAACGCAGCTAAAATGTTGCTTGACCATTTTGTGTCAAAAATGGTCCTACGCAGCTACGCTCCTACGCGCCTAGATGAATCCATGTCCATGCAAGTGAACGGAGCGTTCCCTCTTCGTCATAACGATCAAACCAAACATCCTTCACATTCACCGAGCGAACATTACGAAAGTAAAATGCACATTTCTCGCAATTTTTTTTTCCATAAACGCATTTAATGGCGTAACTATGTTACTATTTCCACCCAGAATAAAGAAAGTTGTCGGCCGTGGCTGCGCTGAAGTCCGAGGTAGGAAACCCAAACGCCGCCGTGTTTGGGTGATAGAGTTTAGATCGGGTTAGATTAAATAATCTCGGATATAAATAACAATAATCGGGTTAAATAACTTCACATGGTGTGTCTGGTGTGTTTCCAGCATTCGTAGTGTTGATCAGCAGATATATAGTCCGCCAAGACGTTGAGGTTGCTTAGTAACCAGAGACTCTGTCCATGCAAGTGAACGGAGCGTTCCCTCTTCGTCATAACTATCAAACCAAACATCCTTCACATTCATCTCGTTGTCTGCAAGCTGGGCGGCAGACAACATCTTCATTAAACATCATTGCTTGAATATTTCTGGCGTTATATCTTACCTATTTATATAAGTTTTGTATTGATTTTGTAAAACTTGTTGCAAATGTTACATAACAGATTTGGTTGACGCGCCCTCTAGTGGACGCGGGACATAGGCCTAATAATAAGATGGTATCGGTGTATATAATGATATAATTAAAAAAAATTAAAAAAAACATTAAAATATTCGAATATTATTCGAATATTCAACATAAGAAGCATTAGAAATTCGAATATGATTTGAGGGGAGGATTGACAGCCCTACAATGTTCAAAACTTCGTTGTGATGAAGACGGAGGTTCTGCCTAGCCAAAGACAGGGAAAGAAGACAGAATTGTACAAGGCCTGGGTTATCGTCAACAAGACCAACAACTGTATTCTTACTGCGAACTGCACCTGTATGGCTGGGTATGTAAACCAACATAAGTTTACTATTGTAAATGTTCATTATTTACCCAATTGTCAGTGTCAGCAATTGAATCTGTAACTGTAACACTGTAGCCTAGCTGTAACACTGTAACAAAATGTAACTGCTTATTTGCTGGAAATCATAGCTAAAACCGTTGTTAGCCTGCCCTTACGTATATGTAAAGCCTAACGTACAAAAAATGTTTTGTTCAGGTTAGGGTCATGCTGCAGCCATGCAGCTGCACTAATGTTCAAAGTTGAGGTGTGGGTCAGGATGGGAAAGACGGAGAGGTGTTGTACTTCAGGGACAAATATGTGGATCCACACATCCAAGAGAGAGGTGAAACCAGCCAGACTAAGCGAGATCTGCTTCAGAAAGGCTAAAAGGACAGACACCCAACTGAAGCCAGTCAGAGTAAAGCGTAGACAGAATAATGTAAACGGTAGGCACAATCTGAATGTAGGCAAGATCAGGTCATGTACATATAGCAATAAGGTATTCATTATATTTTATAATTAATGTAAATACATACGTTATAATCAGGGTCATGTAACTATTAATGGCAGATGTATGAAAATAAGTTATCTAATATTTATTTTGTGTATTCAGAACTGACAGATGAAGACATTGCGGAATTGAAACTACTGGCACCTAACGCAGCTGTACTCACTACCATGGAACTCAGTGACACAGATTCCGCAACAGAATCTGACACAGAGGCCGGGGACCTCCCAGAGCCACTAGTCGCTCTGTATGATGCCAATCTGAGATGCCTCTGCAAAAATCAACTACAAGAGAGGAGTGAAGAGACTTTTGAAAAACTGAGGAAGGGGTTAACTAATGAGCAGTGTGTAAACCTTGAGCTTACAACTAAAAATCAGGCACAGTCTCAGGCCTGGCACACACACAGAAATGGAAGGATAACAAGCACAACCCTACATCGTGTATACACTGTAGTAACCGAAACAGCTAAACTAAACCTTGTAAAACAGGTAATGCACTACAATAAACAAGACTTGTCCCATGTGCCAGCAGTACTTTGGGGAAGAGATATGGAGGACACAGCCAGAAGACAATACACAGAAATAATGAAAGCACAACATTCCAACTTTGAAGTGGAGCTTTGCGGTCTTGTTGTGCGGCCAGACAAACCACATCTTGGGGCATCGCCGGATGGAATAGCAAACTGTACCTGCTGTGGGAAAGCAACCCTAGAGATTAAGTGTCCATACAAATACCGTGATGGTCTTACAGGGAGTAGCGAGGACACACAGTTCTGCTTAGACAAAGCACTACAATTAAAGAAGAATCATGAATACTACCATCAAGTTCAGCTACACATGTTTGTATGCAACACCCAGTACTGCGACTTTGTGGTTTGGACAAAGCAAGTTGTTGCTATCAACCGCATCACCAGAGATGAAGAAATGCTACAAGCAGTCCTGCCTAAAGCTGAAAAGTTCTTCAAACAGAGTATTTTGCCTGAGCTGTTAACACGCAGCATGGATCCACTGATGCAGTCACCTACAGTCTGCTCACACTGTCAAAGGCCAGACTTTGGAATGATGATTGACTGTGCAAAGTGCAAGAACCATTTCCACTACACATGTGCTAGAGTAAGAAGAAAGGTTGTGGATTGGTGTTGTGAACAGTGCAAAAATGATGAATGAAATGTTCTTCGAAGCAAATGATTTAATACAGTACTAATATTTTACATTTTAACACTTGAATGTGCAATTAATTGTGTTGATGACAATAAACAGTTACTTACAGAATAAATCTAAATTAAGCTATCTTGGGACTATACATTTACAAAGGTTTGTTAGTGCTCCACAAACAATCACTATATCGTCTAACAGGTCAACCTGTGTGAGTGGAATAATAGTTGTCAGAATTTTAAAAATTTTCCATCTACCTATTATTCGTTCAATGTGTATTCTCACATTAGACAAACGCCTTGATATGTCCACTTCTTGAGCAGAGAGCTGCTTTTTACCTTTGGTAAAGTGAGGGATCCTAAGTGTGGCACCACGTGTGGCAAGCTCATCTCTGATGGTAAAACCCCGATCTGCTAGTATCTCATCATTATGCTCTAGAAGGTCATAAAATCCAGACTCGGCTGTAATTTGTTTGTCTGAAACTCGCCCACCCCAACCTGCCGACAGAAAAGAAATGGCTCCTGAAGGTGACATGCCAATCAAATATTTAATAGTGTTGTGGCTTTTATAATTCGAGTACGTCTGGGCTCTGGAGGTTAAATTTGTGGGTCTATTGATAAAAATTTCTGTACAGTCAATAATGCACCTGCAATGTTTATATTTAGGTTTAAAACATTTTGGCATATTCTTTAATACTGCATGCTTGCTTGGCCACTTTATGAGAGGCTTTAAAGTCGCAGACATAACAGGGAGCCAACTTCTCAAAATGTTTGAAATGTCACTTTCTGTGACATTAAATCTGAAAGCAATATCCTTGTTGCAGAGCCCTAGTCTAAGTTTCATTAGGACGATCAATAGATGATCCTTCAGGTTCATAGAGCCACGCACAACCTCTACACTGTCTTTAAGTTTGTGACTCAACCACTCAAATAAGACACTGGTCAGCCCTGTGAAAAACAGAACCTGCACTGCTTTACTCTTGATAGAGCTAAAGGAAAATTGTGTATTCATGAGTGTTGCCTTTAGTTCCTCATTCTCAGTTTTCAGTTTGTCGATCTCCAAACGCAGGTTGACACACTCTGTAGAAAGTTGGCTGTACTTGTGTTTCAGATCATCATGGAGAACCTTTGGGACTGTGGCTTCTGAAATAGATATTAGATAGTAATAGACTTAAGACTTAATAAAATAAGCACTGTCACTTGTTTAAGTTGAGCTTTTCTCAATTTTTTTAAGGATGTTTTCAAACAGCATGTGCTAAACAGAATAATGATCAATGTCATTAACAACACAGTTATGCTGTATTAAACAATATATAAACAAAACCTGATTCATCCTAATAATGACTGCCCTACATTAGTTAAGGTATTATAAGCTCTTACCAGTGCATTGATCAGCACCAGGCTCCATTCTGCAGTCATCTGAGGACAGGCAAGCTCCAGAAGCCTCATCACTAGCTTCTTTGGACCGCTGTACATCATCTGGTGGTCTGTGGATGGTTTCTTCCCTTTTTCTTTTCCTCTTAAATCTGATACACAGAGATGAGGTCAAACAGTCAGTCCAAAACAGTTTAGTTGCTTGGTAGATCATAGGAGGTTATCAGGTACCAAAACCAAGTCAAGTGTAAATTACATAGCATAGCTTAACAGGGCTTCACAAGACAATGTAGACATTACAAAAATCTGGTCTGACAAATTATCTAAAAACTATCTGACCTTACTTGCCATACATTCTCTGCATTTTGATGCATGCAATGTGATTCCAGTTAGCAACTAAATAAGGCTAAAGTGACAATATTTACCTCTCAAGTTTTGTATCTCCTTTGTCTATTTCACACTGGGTTGCGAAGGAAAAGACAGAAGGTACAAAGTCGGGACTATTGAAGTCCATGGAGACCTCTCCTGTCCAAAAAACAATATTCTAGTTATTGACAGTACGATAGTGTAACAGGTAAATTTAGCCTGAGTTTGCCAAGCTTACGAGACTAGCTAGTCGTCAAGACAACGTAACACAATTTAAGGTAAGTTAGCTAAAACGACTAAAACTACATTATTCTGTGTTCTAGCGTTAGATAAGCGTACAACTTTACCATTATTTTGTTGTTGTAAGCCAAACCGAGTGATGTGTCTGATTGAGTGAAGTTCTTAGGTTAACTTACCTGATATGAAGTGTGAACTGCAAAGTCTGGCATTTTTAATAAGGTCTTTGTTCCAATCGGATCTTCTGATAGCTTGTAACCAACGACGTCTGCGGTTTGCATTAAACGAGTTGTTATCTGCTGGTATTCTGTAAAACTTCAGGTCACTGTTTACAGAATTACGATTCTGGCATCCCACGGCACAACACGACATTTTTCTGTTTGTCTTTTGCCACCGTCATGCGCGATTGAACCTGTGTGACGTCGTTCTGACGTAAGGTGAAAATTGGTCTATAGGGAATAGGGAACGAGAATTCGGACACTACGCTGAACATTTCTAAACGTCATTTGCGTCAGTAAATGCGCCGGGTATTTGTGTGACGCAGACAGATGCGCCCACATCATGTAAACATACCAGGCACTCACGGGAAAGCTGGAGGTTGTATTGATGTTGAATGTTGAATGTTAAATATTCTATGTTAAATCCCAAATAAATTGTTGACATTTCTAAACGAAAGCCGGAGACTCCATCATTAAATGTATTCGTTTTCGCGGTTATTCAGCTTCTTCTTCTCCTCCGGAAAAACACGACCGCATTGCATTGTGGTATACGTGAGTAACATGTAGGGAACATCGGGTGTGTTCGAAACCGCGTACTTATGGCAAGCCGAATTGACATTTATTAACTAAGTTTGACTATCCGGAATTTACATTGTAGATATCAACAACTTCATTCAAGATATCTGTTACGTAGTTGTGACTAGTCGAAACGACAGTTAGAGATATCTGTGACGTAGTTTTGACCAGTCGAAACGATAGTTAGAGATATCTGTAATTCAGTTTTGACTAGGCGAAACTGAATTACAGATATCTGCAATGACTTCACGGAAAACGACATTCAACTCGTCACACATCTTAAATGACAATTGCAGATATCTGTAATTCAGTTTCGCCTAGGCAGAATGAAAGTTAAAGATATCTCAAACTTCATTTGAGTGTTGGGCATTACGTTTTAGATATCCAGAAATACGTCATTTCCCCTTGCCGCCATAATCAAAGAAGAAGTGGGTTCATTTCCGAATGGAATAAGAAAGGAGCAGTCATGGAGTTGGCTGTGATCGAAAAGATCACGAGAAAATGCCATGAAATTGAACAAGCCCACACACAGGGGATGTGTGGAGAGAGAGAACGTCGTTCTATTGAAAGCTGTCAAAGAAATCTCGGAAGAATTGAATATTTGATATCACCGGAGACCAACAACGAACTCAAGATATCTGAAACGTCATTACAGATATCTGAAACGTCATTTCGCCTAGTCAAAACTCGAATTGAAGATATCTTTAATTCAGTTTCGCCTAGGCAGAATGAAAGTTAAAGATATCTACAATTGTAGATATCTCCAATCAAAATTCCTTTCAAGATATCTATAACTTGATATTAGATATCTACAACGTCATTTCGCCTAGTCGTAACTCCAGTTAGAGATATCTACAACGTCATTTTGACTAGTCGTAACTCCAGTTAGAGATATCTACAACTTCATTTCGCCTAGTCAAAACTAAATTTAAGATATCTGAAAAGGGACATGTAGATATCTTGAATTGAGGTGAATTAAAGATATCTTGAACTGGAATTATGACTAGTCAGAATCCAATTGTAGATATCTCAAACTGGAATTACAGATATCTACAATTCAGTTGCAGATATCCGTAATTCACAAAGTGGATATCCGCAACTGAATTGTAGATATCCGCAATGAGAAACCCCATAGACATGAATGGCGAAAATGACGTCATTTCGCCTAGGAGGAATGTCTTTGTGGATATCTGAAATGACAATTGCGGATAGGAGGAATGTAGTTGCGGATATCCGAAATGTTAGTTTTGACTAGGCGAAACTGAATTGCAGATATCTGCAATGTAAATTCCGGATAGTCAAACTGAGTTAATAAATGACAGTTCGGCTTGCCATACGTACTTGCTTACTACTCCTACTAACTATGACGTCAAATTGAGTAAGCGAGAACTTAGTAAGCGAGTTTAGGTAAGCGAGTAGTATCCGAATGTCTTCTACTTCCGGAAAGATTTTGAGTAAGCATCACTAGCTTACTAGACGTACTAAACTGCCCCAGAATGCACTGCGTCTATTCAAAAGAACAGTGGAAGCAATGGCGCTAAACGGGGAGCCGCAGCAGCAGTGCTTTTAATAATTGTTTAACAATTGTTTTAACATATCACCGCAAATCCTTAGGTTGAAGGTGTACTGTGACGTTAAATGTGACGTTTATATATTTATTTATAATGTTTATTAACGTCGCCCGGTCGGTAGGTTATTGACACGTCATTTGATTCACGTCATCTGAGGTGGTTAAGTAAGGACGGTCTTCTGAACGTCGATTACTCAAATGGATTACTCAATCATTATTTAAGGATTCGAGAAGTAAGCCAAATATTTAGTAGGTAGTAAGCAGTAAGCAAGTAGGCGGTTTCGAACACACCCGTATTTTATTTTAAAGGCCCACTATGCAACTTCGGGAATTTCTTCGCTGTTTTCTTGGTTTTGGCACGCACATTTCTCTACACAGCGCCCCCTACAGCTTCGTAGTAGATATTTCACAACACTGTCGTAACAACTCGTTGACGACCCTTCCCCATGCACTTCTACGCGAGCCATGTGCATTTGTTTTCAAAGAAGCCGGCGAATGCGTGGAGCCATGTCCGAAGTAAATGTTCATAAAGTGTAGACAAGGTTATACATTTTTAAAATGGTGTATTTGTATTGCAATAAACATAAATCAGCGTGGAGCTTGACCCGACGTCACTGGCAGAGAGTAGTGACCCTTGCACAGAAGCATACGGCCGACATCTTTCTTTATTCTGGGTGGAAATAGTAACATAGTTACGCCATTAAATGCGTTTATGGAAACATTTTTAGCGAGAAATTTGCATTTTACTTTCATAATGTTCGCTCGGTGAATGTGAAGGATGTTTGGTTTGATAGTTATGACGAAGAGTGAACGCTCCGTTCACTT
Source organism: Gadus chalcogrammus (assembly GCF_026213295.1). Taxonomy (NCBI): domain Eukaryota; kingdom Metazoa; phylum Chordata; class Actinopteri; order Gadiformes; family Gadidae; genus Gadus; species Gadus chalcogrammus. The sequence continues at coordinate 2,793,960 of NC_079414.1, read as the reverse complement.
GCATGGACAGAGTCTCTGGTTGCTAAGCAACCTCAACGTCTTTGCAGACTATTTCTCTGCTGATCAACACTACGAATGCTGGAAACACACCATGTGAAGTTATTTAACCCGATTATCGTTATTTATTAACGATAGTCCTTAGCCCAAGTGAAGGAGTTCAAGTACCTCGGGGTCTTGTTCGCCAGTGAGGGTACTATGGAGCGTGAGATTGGCCGGAGAATCGGAGCAGCGGGGGCGGTATTGCGTTCGCTTTACCGCACCGTTGTTGCGAAAAGAGAGCTGAGCCGCAAGGCAAAGCTCTCGTTCTACCGGTCGATCTTCGTTCCTATCCTGACCTATGGTCATGAGGGTTGGGTGATGGCCAAAAGGACGAGATTGCGGGTACAAGCGGCCGAGATGAGCTTTCTCAGAAGGGTGGCTGGCGTCTCGCAATAGGGTGAGAAGCTCAGTCATCCGTGAGGAACTCGGATTAGAGCCGCTGCTCCTTTACTTAGAAATGAGTCAGCTGAGGTGGTTTGGGCATCTGGCAAGGATGCCCACTGGGCGCCTCCATTGGGAGGTGTTTCAGGCACGTCCAGTGGGGAGGAGACCTCGGGGAAGACCCAGGACTAGGTGGAGAGATTATATCTCAACACTGGCCTGGGAATGCCTCGGGATCCCCCCGTCAGAGCTGGTCAATGTGGCCCGGGAAAGGGAAGTCTGGAGCCCCCTGCTTGAGCTGCTCCCCCCGCGACCCGACCCCGGAAAAAACGGATGACGATGAGATGAGATCGTTATTTATATCCGAGATAATTTAATCTAACCCGATCTAAACTCTATCACGCACCCAAACACGGCGGCGTTTGGGTTTCCTACCTCGGACTCTAGCGCAGCCACAGGCGCGTTGGGCGCGTTGAACCATTTTTGTGACACACAATGATCAAGCGTCAGGTTAGGCGCGTTACTCGCGTTATCCAACGCGAGTAACGCGGTTGGTGTGGCCGTACCATTAGTCGATTGATCTATGATGAATGCAACAATTGCCTCGCAACTGGCTGTTTATATCTAGCAGGTGCCATGTTTGGGTGTGTGTCTGTGCCGTAAAGCATTTTCGAAACTACAATCTCACTACATTTTCGAGGATACTTCCGCCGCGTCACATCCGGGTGCGCTCGGTCCGAACACATCAAGTTGCATATGCGCTTTTTCACTGTAGAGGCCACATGGGAAAATGACAGCACCCACCAATCGACCCAGAAATGGATGCAGAACCATCAGCATAACTCTCAACCTGCATACTTAATGTAATTTTGGCTAAAAAATTTGCATAGTGGGCCTTTAAGTCCACTATATAGTGCCCTATATAGACGGTTTTCTGTGCAACGTCATCGCAGATGTGCGCGCGCAGCCAGGGGGCAGAAAGCGGGACATTTGTCATTTGTTACCAGCGGAGTCAGCGGAGAACGAAAATGACAAGGAGCTGTTTGTGCTGTAAACTGCACGAATCGGCAAAAGGATGGATGGAAACTGTTTAATATCCCGAGAGGATCTCATCCTTTTGCCAAGAGAAGAAGAAGATTGTGGCTCCAGGCCATTTAAAAGGGGCGGATTGGGGTCCCGAAGGTCCTAAAGGCGGCGAGAGTCTGTGCAGCGCCCACTCGTTTCTGGTATGTTTGTCTTTTCCAACATGAGCTGGATAATGAGTAGGACTGCGTGTGATTTTACCATACTTAATGAGGATATATTAGTGTGATTTACGACTAACTGGCCAACAAATTTGTCCGTCTTCTACTGAGTTTGTAAAGTTTAACGTTGGCTCGCGGTCGTAACCGATAAGTTTATTTTTTGTTGTTACTGTAAGTACCAACATTAGCTGCATGGCTGGTGTAGGTTTCTTGGTTCAGGCTGAAAGTCATACAAGAAAGTGTCTTCACAGTTCACAAAGCTACTGTGTACAGTGTACGATTTTCTTAACTCTGAACCCGTACTTAAATGCTTGTGCTATTGGTGCTCATTATGACTGAGCTGTTGTAAATTAGCAAATAGGTTAAAAAAAGGTGAAAATAAAAATAGCATAGCTAATCTCATTATTTTTCTCAGGGTCACCGTCCATGGATTGTGATAGTCCAGATTTTGTTCCATCCGTTTTTTCACACAGCAGCAACAGAGACATCTCGGGAAAGGTCATGTCATGTCATGTCATGTATTTGAAATGTTCTAATTTCTTGGTAGCTTGTTAATTATCTGAGCAAATAAGATATTCTTCTCTTTCTTTATTATGCTATTGTATTATCTCTTAATGTGTTGATTATTTTGGGTTTTTAACTTAACTCTACTCTGTTTGTCCTAGATATGAAAGAAAGAGAATAAGAGAAGATAAGGCCCCTGCTACCTGCCCCACAAGCCAGCCTGAAGCAGATACTGTAGATTCTTCTGAAGGTATGCACAAGTCATACTATTAAGTGTGTCTTTGTGTTGGTTGGTTGGTTGGTTGGTTGGTTGGTTGGTTGGTTGGTTGGTTGGTGGTCAGGTGAGTAGAGTGACAGAGAACCAGACAGATAGTCTGTGTGTGTGTGTCTGTGTATGAAAGCTGATGTGTTGCACATTAGTTAATTTATCTCCTTTTTGTGTTGTAGATGAATGTAAGTTTGTGTCCAGAAAAGATGCACCAACTCAACCTGCAGTACAACCAGCTCCGTGATGATTGTGAAGCTCTGAAAAGAGAACTGTATGCCACACAGGAAGAAAATAAACATCTGAAGGAGCAACTGAAGCAGTCCAAGTTTGGGTTTGATTCCATAAAAGACACAAACGCTAAAATATTTTTTTTACTGGTTTACAATCATTACAAATGGTTATGTGGCTGCTGGATATTGTAAAAAGAAGCACACTTGTGCTTAAGGGTGGGTTAAGTTGGGAGAACCACCTCCTTTTGGTTCTAATGAAAGTAAGACTTGGACTCACCAACAGAGACCTTGCCTACAGATTTGGGCTTCCATTCTCAACTGTATCAAAAATACTAAGAGACTGGATACCCATGTTGTCCTCAATAGTGAAACCTTTGATAATGTGGCCTACTAAGGATGCAGTGAGAGCAAACATGCCAAAGTGTTTTAAACCCAAATTTAAGAATTGAAGGGGAAATCTCAGTAGCCAGGTTCTTGTGTTGACACTTCACGTCAGTTGTCAAGAGTCCGCATACATGTGGAACGAGTTATTGGTCAGCTTAAAACCTTTAAGATACTGAACACTGTCATACCCATCAGCCAAGTCGATATGCTAGATGACATTTTGACCATATGTGCTGGTCTTACGAACCTTAGGGGGGCTGTGGTGGCCCGGCGATAACTGTTCAGAGTCAAGGAGGTGTACATTATTTTCCATGATTGTGTCAGGCTTTTAAGGGCTAATGAGGGCAATGGTGGTCACTTACTACTTGCTCTCACTGTCTCTCTCACTTACTCATCACTCTCTTTCTCTCTGACTATAAAATTAATAACAGTTATGAATAACTAAATTTGATCAGACAGGATCATTCAGAGTACAAAAAGGTTGAGAACCACGCACGCAGAACTATTTCATTTATTTATGATAATGGAGAAACTGCGTTTAAAGCTGACATGGCGAATATTGAACATGAACTGAATGTTGTAAATGCAATACATTGAAGGCAATGCAATTAAAATTAAATGTACATCTCAACAATGAATGAGTGTACCTAATTAATACTATATGAACTCATTTAACTTTATACATGGATTTTTTTTTTTTTTTCTAGCTTTCAACTAAGTCTTTGAGTCTTATCCATTGTCTGGCGAACTCAAACTGCACTTCTTTCTGGCGATGAACAATATATATCAGTGCTGTTGTGATTTTACGTTAATGTACATACAGAAAAAAATAAATGAACACTTAAAGAGTCAGATGTGTTGTTTGTTGTTGTGTTGACAGTAATGAAGTCAGTTAGATTTTGTGAGGTGTACCTATCCATCTTTGCTCATTACATCAGTTTTTTCTTCAAATGCTTTGTCCAGCATCCAGTATTTACCATTGTTGGATGTATCTCTTTGCAATCCACATTTCCATTTTTGGAGTATCTGGTAATGTTCACACATGGATAGTGAAAGTGTTGGCAGCAGTCTGTGCACTGATCATTTTGCCCAAAGCTTGGCCTTTTTGCAGTACAGACATTTGATCTCTTCTGCCAGGTCAGGTCTTTGCAGCGGCAGACAAGTTCTGGGAGGAGGTGGGTCCATGAACGAAAGATTCAGCCTCGCCGTCAAACATTTTTACTTTAACTTTGTTAGCGGTTAACTAAACCATTACGACCGTGCTCTGATATTGGAAACATCTAAAACAACCGTCAAACCTGGTGAAGTTGATGTGAAATTCAGGGACATTTCAGTAAGTGTTTCTGTATGATTTTGTGATGCAGTGAAAAACAAAGCGATTTTTTTCAGTAAAATGACATTTTATTGCAACTGTGTCAGGGAGAACTTACAAGCAATACGGCATCTACATTGATATTCATTTCCACTCGGCAGCAGGCCTTTTGCCCCTGGCTGCTCTTCCTCTTTGCTTTTGTCATTTTTACTTCCTGTCTTGCTTGTTACACACAAGAAACCCGTCTATAGTGGACCACTGAGATTTCGAACACCCTACAAAATGGCGTGCACCCTATTTAGTGCACTACATCCATGATAGGGAACGATTTCGAACACGCTAGAGTCTTGGAACGTGTTCTTTTTTTACCATCATCAATGCTTTGATGATACTTTATCATAGGGTGACCATATTTTGATTTCCAAAAAAGAGGACACTCAGCCCGGCCATGAGATAGCCTACTTAAATGATACTCGCAGTTTACCCAAAGATTCCCTATAATTTTAATATATATGTATGGATAGAATATTTTGTTATATTACAAAATAATATCTCACAAAGACAGAAATTCAGATAGGCTTCATAGAGGTTATTGAACTTTCTTTATTATGCCTCAATTGTAAAAAAAAATTATATATATATATCAATGTAAAATAAATGTAAAATCTCTGGAATAAAATAATGATAGAAATAATGTCTCTTCTGTGTTAGAAAAATGAACTAGTAAAATAATAGCTCTCTTTCAAATCTTGGTGGACAAATAAATAAATAAATAATATGAAATAATGTTCTAAATGATACCTCTTCTGTATTAGAAAATCCATCTTTAACAATATATTTCTCACTAAATGTTCAGTGTAATGTAAAATAATAAAAAGTACCTTCACAAGATATTACTTACAAAAAACAAATATATTATAAACAAAACATATGGATATTAACAAAATAGGTATTAACAAAAAACAAAATCTTTAGTTATCTTCTTCATCCTCCTTGTCTACCCATCCATATTTTGCAGTAGAGCTGATCTTTCCCAGCAGTTTTCGGTTGCTCAACATGTAAGCATGAAAGTCTTTGCAAGAATATTCCTTCAAATTGTATTTCACAAACAGAATCCCTTTCAGTGATGCAACAGAGAGCTGGTTCCTTTCCTTTGTCCACTTGCTCTGCATCAGTGAGAAAACCCTCAACATTTGCATTGTGAGAGGTAGGGCGGCAGGATATATCGGCTATGTACGATATATCGATATAATTTCCAAGGGGATACAAGATTTGATAATATCGTTTATATCGATATGCGTTAAAATGGTCAGTTTCCCGCTCAAGCGTCTACAGCGCTTGCCTTGGAGACTGAGTGCGACCCCTCCCCCTCTCACTCTGTCTTTCCGAACGTGCCGTGTGCAAAGACGCCTCATTCCCACCCCCGCCGCCCCCTCACAACACAACAAGCATGGATGATACCCGTAAAGAAAACGAGACGGCGGCGGGAGACGAAATTCTTTCAAAGAGGAGAAACAACGGCTCCATAATGTGGAAATAGTTCGGGTTTAAAAAAAACAGATGAGCTGCAGCTGCAGGTCATCTGTAGAGTGTAGCAAAACCGTTGCGACTAAAAGTGGAAGCACGACAAATCTGTTCCACCATTTACAGCAGCGATACAAAGTGCTGCATCACCGGCCGCGACAGTTTCTTCTGCCCCGAAACCAGGGCCGGCGCTCGGCAAATGTGTTGGGAGCGCCCTCTGGTGACGCTCTTAATTAATTAATTAAAATATACGAAACAAGCGAAATGAAACCAAACATGTTCCCAAATGGAACGGAGAAGGGAGGGGGCGGGGGATTAAAGTTACGGCGCACTGAAACCCTCACCGTAGTACGCAGGACAATGCGACGAAGCCAATGCTCTTATTGGTAGCTAATGTGTGTAACCTACAGCTTTATAATGTTTTGCATAGGTGATTATTTTGTGAAGAAGGTGAAAAACGTCCCTTTTTTTTTTAACAAGTTCACTCTATTCTGTTGAAAATAACGATACAAAATCACATGTTGCAGTCATACTGAACTATGTTTTAATAAAAGTGCTTGCAACATCTCACATTTGGCTTTTGACTTAGAAAAAAAACATCTAACCCGCTCTATAGAAAATATCGAGATATATATCGTATATCGCCATTCAGCCAAAAAATATCGGGATATCATATTTTGCCCATATCGTGCAGCCCTAGTGAGAGGGAAGTGCAAAGACAAACTGTGCAATCTTCAGTAGTTCTGAGTAACATGCAATGCTTTTGGCCTTCTCAAAATATTTGGTCCATTTCTGGTGCACCTGCAGGCCAATGAACTCCTCATCACTGTTGCACCTTTCTGTGAATTTCTTCAGATTGGTGACCTGGTCAAAACACTTGACATCATCAATTGGCACCCCCTTCTCTCCAAGGTACTTGATGCAGGCCTCCACATCATTCCAATCTGGTGGCTCACTAAGATCCATCCACATAAATGTCGAGAACTCTTCCATGGGAGTCATCCACTTCTCCAGATACTCCAGACATGCACTGTACAGGCCCTGCACATCAGCACAGAACCGGTCACAGCCCTTACCAAGTCCGTCTCTGCGCTTTTCTGCCAGTAGTCCCTTAACTTTAAGGGACATGAAGCTCTTGCTCTTCCGTTCAAGAAGAATGGTGTGGACGCTGTTCAGTATTTTCTTCATCCCATAATGGAGTTGTTCTCCTTTTCCATGGCTTGAATGTGGGTGTGGAAGACGGACATGAATGAGTGCATGTCGCCAGTAAATGCAATGCATTTTTCAGACAAATTGTTTTTTGCCAGTGTTTCAGTGAGGTATTTTGCAATGGTTTTTGCTGTCTCATTAGGTGTGTCTTTAACCTCAATTAATTTTGTTTGCACACCACCTTTCTTCCAGTCAAAGTACTGGATTATGATTGGGAATATTTTCACTGCTCCGTGGTTACTCCCGTCTGTAGAGACACCACAGTACTGGATTTCTTTGAGTGCTTCAAGTGCAACTTCAATCGAGTGGGGCGCTATAACACCGTTCACAATGGCTTCGGTCTTAGTGCGGGCACTACTTAACTTCTTGGCGGTGTCAGAGTCTGGAAATGTCGTTTTTAACAAGACACTAGTGCAATCCATAGACCTGTAGCTGTGGTGGTGTTTAACAGTATGAAATGCCCTCCGCTGCATTTACAGCATCCTCTGTTTTTCCAGGTTTCACAAAGAATTCAGTCAACTTTGCTGAACTACTCTCACATTGCACACTGCCTTTTTATGCTTCTCTGTGTCCATATGAGCTGTGAGGTCCCCGGCACCTTTATTGGACACAGACACATATGTACAAGCTTTGCACACGGTGCACCCAGCCTCCCATATGTCCCGACCAGGTCAGTAAACTGGGAATTTTTTTCGCGGTTCATCTGTGAATGTGCATTTGCGCTTTGGCATCTTGAACCCTTCAGCTGCACCGCCGGTGTCTGCTGCTTTTCTTCTGTTTTGGAAATCCGCCCACAGTAAGGTGACCAGATTTCTGAAATGAAAATCTGGGACATTTTCAATGCGGCGGTGAAAAATCCTTAAATATTATCATTATGAAATAAAAAATGGTGGTAGTAAGTACTTTTTTCATGTATTTTAACCAGCTTTTATTACACAAAAGGACCTGGTTAATAAATCAAAATATCAGCACCCACAAATATCATGTATCAGTAGCGCACAGCATTGTCAAAAACACAAATGTAGAATACTTAAGAAAAAACATCTCTCTTCCAAAGTTAAGTGCCATGTGCAAAGACAGCTGCCAGACCAGTAGCTAGTAAATATCATTCAAGATGTAATTAATAATAATTATCAAGTCATAAAATATGAGTATATTTATATTATACATGACTCAGGGCATCAGCTAATCAGATGGTCTGCATTTATAACTACTACAGTCATTAGTTACCCACACAGCCCGACACAAAATACAGAAGTTAGCCTAACACACACAACTATCAACCATTGATTATTATTATTTTTAACAGAGTCTCATGTTCCTATGCCTACAGGAAAATCACATGTTACCAAAGCAGTCTTCCACCTCCCCCTCTTCCAAAATAGGGCCACATACAATGTCATCACCTGGTAATCTCATGCTAACGTTAACGTTACAGGGTCACTAATGACAGATATGAAAACATTGTCATAATGTTAACGTCCACTGACTTTTATAACGTTACGGTAGGTCTTCAATTCAGACCTAACGTCCAAGTCTACTGCCAATTCACACAAAATAAATAAAAAGTATAAAGTTAATATACACAACATACCATTTATGACCGCTGGTCTTCTTTTCTTTCCTTTTTGCCGCCTCTAGATTGTTGTTGTTGACGCTGCCGCGTCTGGTCGTACGTCCTGATTAACGTCTGTACGTCATACGACGTCTTCTCTGGCGATGCGTTAAATGGCTACTGTAATAACGCTAACCCACAATGACAACCGGGGGAGGGGGGGAACACACATATACACACATATACACGCACAGAAGGAAAACCGGACATTATCATCAATTAATAAAAAAAAACCGGACGCCCCGGACGGAACGTAAAAAGTGGACATGTCCGGGGAAAAGAGGACGTTTGGTCAGCCTACTTTATCATGAATTCACTCTTTGTCAACTCAATGCCAAAATGACAAACCCTTTAAGTTGAGTAAGCATACATATTTAATAAAAGGGCCGTTCATATAAATGCAATATACTAATTTATCACAGCAGCTCACAATAATCAATTAGGCATTTCTGTGTGGAGGCTAAATAACTTCTGTGTCCTCCTTCTTGTCCACCTCCCAGTCAATCGCCATGGCGGACATGGACCCCGGCCAGCTGGAGGCCTTCCTCACGGCCCAGATGAAGAGGCAGGGCGGCGGAGGGATGAGCGAGGGTCAGGCCAGCGCCCTCTCCCGCTTCTGGAGGAGCCAGCGGGCCAGGGTGCGGGAGAGCCTGCTAGCCCAGAGCCGCTGGGAGCCCGGCCTGCGGGGCCTGGCCTGGAGGGTGGACCTGCAGACGTCCAGCGGCCGGGGGCCGGAGGCCGCCCCGGGGGGGCCTGTGGCCCTGCTGGAGCTGGAGCTGGGACGCCCCTCCCAGGTCAAACCCCCTGTGGTTCACTGTCACCTGTCGTTGGGGAACATTATGCACAGTTACTTCATATTTCCACCATATTTTACCAATCTTCAATTTTACAATGAAGAGATGAAGAAGTATCCATACGACCCAACCCACAGTCTACTGGTGTAACTGATGTCCGTTTATGTGTACTTCCTTGATTTGAAGCAGCAGGGTAGGCTGTAGATTTGACCCCCATTTCTAGGGTAGTGTTATGCCTGTTTGAGCTCCCACTATAAGGTACTGGTTCCGAATGTCCCCACCGTACCTGTTGGCATCCTAGAGCCAGAGCTCATGACCTCTGGCTGTTCTCAACTCATCACTTTGGATGAGAGCATTTACTGAATAGTAGGGCTGGGCGTGTGCTTGGAGCAGCTGTAGTCCTACAACTCAAGCACCAATTGGTTGGATTGTTCCAACATGTACAGGTTCTTGTACATGTACTAAACAACAAAGACACTTAGGCCTATCTAATTAACAGAGAATTTAACTTCAATACCTTACTAAAATGAATGGCAATTTGATAAAATCGTGTTTGTTTTGTTCCCTTATATGTACACACACGTATCACATCAAACAAATGCGTACACATGTTTTTGTCTGGTGGCAGCAGTTAATCAGGTCTTATTCAATAGAGCGATTCGGTTTATTTCAAATTACCTTGTGTAAACATGTGTCTGGCCAGGGGCTTTTGAAACGCCCGCCTGAGGTCAGGACTTTAACCTATCCATGTCGGCGACACTCCTTCATGTTGGCCCTCTCTGTGTCTTTAGAAATGACATGTTATACCTTTTAACTAACGTCCCGTAGATGATGGTTAAAAGTTAGACGATCAGGCAGGGCCCGGTCTACCCTGGTGTAGTCAGGGGCCGGTCTACCCTGATATGGGCAGGTCTACCCTGATGTAGGCAGGGCCAAGAGGGGGCCAGTGTAGTGCAGAGAATGAAACAAAGAATGACCATGTGTAATCGTAGAGTGAAATTGTATTAGCCTTATGCGTTTTGGGATCATAGCACGCTAGCATGCTTGCATGTGGGCATTAGTACGTTATCATGGTAATAGGGTGGAAGTGTGAGTGTTTGAACCATGGCAGCCTAGCACCCACGGGCCAGGATGTTGGCATGGTGATGGAAAGCGACTGACCATGTGTGCTAGTTCAGTAGTGTGATAGCACTTTAGCATAGCAATGTTTCCACTAGTGGTGATGGCCCAGGGTGCTGCGGTGGGGAGGCTGCTGGAGGCCAGTAGATGTGGAGCTCCCCAGGCCAAGCCTGCTCAGGGTTCCCTGTGTCCCTGACGGGGCCTACGGGTTTCTGGCTTTGGTGGAGATCTCATTATCAAGGGTTGTGTGTTTGTATCCATTTGTTCATATTTACAAAGGATAAACAGACTAGACTACTAATGTTTTTTTTAACGAAAGAGTGAATCCCAGTCATTATGAGGTTGGTCATGAGGGATTATGAGGTTGGTCACACACACACACGCACACGCACACGCACACACTGAACTCTGCACTGGTTGTATTAGATAAGGATTGTATAAATCACATCACCATTTATACAATGCAATATAAGTTGTCCTGATGACTGCTAACTGCCATACCCTTTGTTGTTTGGTAAAGTGATCAGGGGATGGGATCTTCACATGTACAAAGTGTACCCGTTTGCGTTGAAGATCAGGGTCACCCACGCCTCTTATCCACCGTGAGGCAGCGCTGCAGACCAGCTTTGGTCCAGCACAGGGCTGGGGGGACAGGCAGCCAGCGGTCAGCCTGTCCCGGACCCTGTTTGAGTGTAGTAGATGGAGTCGCTCAATAGACACACTTTAGCTGTTGGCGTCAGGAGACCCCAACTGGAACCAGCTTCAAAATGAGGATTATCATGAATCCTTGATTTATAAACCTGACAATGAGGACTCCTTTAAGACCCCAATGCTTCTGTTGGAGACATTTTATCATTCAATGTATTTAGTGTTCGACTACTGTGCACCTAAAGGAGAATGCTGCTGGCCAGATGACAATTAAAGGTCCCATGACATGAAAATCTCAATTTATGAGGTTTTCTAACATAAATATGAGTTCCCCTAGCCTGCCTATGGTCCCCCAGTGGCTAAAACTTGCGTTTGGTGTAAAACTAGCACTAGCTGTTCTGCTCGCCTTTGAAAAAACGGAGGCTCAAGCGCGCTGATTTGGAATGTCTGTATTCATGACGTCATCAGGAATCTCAGCTCCCCTTACTCTGACTGGCCCGCCCAGAGACGTTGGCCCGCCAATGAGACTCGACCGTGCGAGCGCCACGTGTGTGTGTGAATACACACACTGTAACGCAAGTGTTTCTTGTCGGTTCTTTGACGTGTCTTGTATTCCACAACGAGACTGTCGTGGGGGTTATCTGAGCCATGGTTGAGAAGGAATTGGGGGAAAGGAACTTTGGGTTTGACTCGCTGAAGTACATGAACTGCGACATGCCGCCGGTTGCCGCGAGGCACCATCGCCCGGCAGCGGGCAGCGGGCAGCAGGCAGCGGGCAGCGGGCAGCAGGCAGCGCGCGGTTCAGTCAACTTCAGGTTGATGTGAAAGTGGAAGAACCAGAGACGTCGCAGAAACCCGACAAAGTCGTTTGTGATTTCATAATATCGTCTGGAGGCGCACACAATATGTTAGTATGATATAGATATCTATGTATTATATGATATTATTTAGATATAGAGCTCCAGGACTGTAACGCAAGTGTTGTACACTTCCTTGTTATTTGGATAACTGTTCTGCTGTTGGTGTGATGGCGCATCACGTCGGACTCATCGTCTCTGGTATTCTACAACGAGACTCGTATTGGGGGTTATCTGCAGCCAAGGTTGAGATGACTTGGGGGGAAGGAACTTTGGCTTTGACTCCCTCAAGACATGAACCACGACAAGGAGGAGAAGAGGATCTTTGCCGGGCAGCGCTTATGCACCCTCCGCCTCCGGCGGTGGTCCCTCAGCGGGGCTCAAGCGGGAGACATTCGTCGGCCAACAATCCCTTTCTCCTACATGTCGTGGGTTCATGTTCTTGAGGGAGTCAAGCCAAAGTTCCTTCCCCCCAATTCATTCTCTCGTAGTTACTGCTCCATCACACCAACAGCAGAACGGTTATCCAAATAACAAGGAAGTGTACAACACTTGCGTACAGTCCTGGAGCTCTATATCTAAATAATATCATATAATACATAGATATCTATATCGTATAACATATTGTGTGCGCCTCCAGACGATATTATGAATCAAAAACGACTTTGTCGGGTTCTGCGACGTCTCTGGTTCTTCCACTTTCACATCAACCTGAAGTCGACTGAACCGGGCGCTGCCTGCTGCCGGCTGCCCGCTGCCGGGCGATGGTGCCTGCGCGGCAACCGGCGGCATGTCGCAGTTCATGTACTAGCGAGTCAAACCAAAGTTCCTTGTCCCCCAATTCCTTATCACCATGGCTCAGATAACCCCCACGACAGTCTCGTTGTGGAAATACAAGACAATTCACAGAACCAACAAGAAACACTATGCGTTACAGTGTGTGTATTCACATTGATGTGGACGTTGAAGAACCAGGAACGTCGGAGAACCCAACGCGGTCGTTTGAGATTCATAATATCGGCTCACACAGCTTTTGGCCGTGATAATATATATTATATGATATAGATATCTGTGTAGGCTATATTATAATATTTAGATATAGAGCTCCAGGACTCCCGTGTGTTCTAGAATATTTACAGAACACGGCTAAAGGGTGGTGCGCCTCGCCATTGCGATACATCCACTGTAAACCAGAGCGCATGGTGCTGGCTGCAAGCTGCTCAGGCGCCACACCCCCACCCCTCCTCCTTGACCACGCCCACCGGAAACAGCGCATTTGGGGGAAGCTCAATGTGCGACTGGCTCGGAGTGGCTGTAACTCTGCACCACGGCTGAATTTAGGGAACGTCTTTAAATACTGTGTTAGTTGCCCACTAATACCTATATTAAAGAATACATAAAATAGCATGTCATGGGACCTTTAATGATCTGAGCCATCATAACTTCTTGTTGTGAGACATAGTCCCATGGTCTGATCTAGAGGACATCAAAACCCCTTATTGGGGTCACCTGGGCTGGTCTGATGAAGCACTGATGTGGGACTCGGGTCTCTCCGGTGTCCGGGAGCCATTGATGTCCAGAAATGCATTGCAACATTGGTCTGGTCCTTTAACGAAGCACCCCTCTCATTTGTCTAATTGGTCTGGTGCTTAAACGAAGCACCCCTCTTATTCATCTACTTGCTCTGGTCATTTATGGAAGCACTGCTCTCATTTATCTACTTGGTTTGGTGCTTTATCAAAGCACCACTCTCATTTATCTACTTGGTCTGGTCCTTTAACAAAGCGCCACTCTCATTTATCTACTTGGTCTGACTCCTTTTATGAAAAACCCTTCTCATTTATCTACTTGGTCTGGTCCTTGAATGAAGCACCCCTCTCATTTATCTACTTGGTCTGGTCCTTTAACAAAGCAACCCTCTCATTATCTACCTGGTCTTGTCCTCTAATGAAGCACCCCTCTCATGCCTTTATCTGGTTTATTCATCTAAGGAAGCACCCCTCTCATGTCTTTATCTACTTGGTTTATTCCTCAAATGAAGCACCCCTCTCATGTCTTTATCTACTTGGTATTGTCCTCTAATGAAGCACCCCTCTCATGTCTTTATTCACTTGGTCTTGTCCTCTGATGAAGCACCCCTCTCATGACTTCATCTACTTGGTCTTCCTTGTCTTAAATCTTTCCATCTCTCCCTCCCCTTCCTCCTCCTTGGAATTATTCTGAAGTTATTGTCCCCATTTCAAAATAGCTCCTGCACTCTTTCTTCTTCTTCTCTTTTTTAGTGGGTCTAATAATATTAATGGAGAGAGTTCTGGCCCACTTCTGTTACTGCAGACCCAGACCCATGCCTCTGGCTCCGAGCCACTGGGCCGTTCTCTAGGGGAACTCGGAGGGGAAAGGACGCCAATTTGCAGACATCAACTCTGAAAGAGATCTAATGTGGATGTTTATGATATAATGTCGATGTTTATAATATTTGTATGGTTACCTTCTCGATCTTGGTGGTACCCTGAGGCATCAAGAGGTTTGTGTTTGAATACCAAAAGGGAGTTGCAATAGTAGCAATGTCATTAGTAATACATACGTTGTGGTTGACAAGGTACTATTGGTGTTTGGTCCCTGCATAACACATCACGCTAGTGCACCAGTAGTGTTGGCCCCATAATGAGGGCGGGCCCCCATGGGGACCCCTGAGGGCCCATTGTTCAGCATGCTGTGTTAACAGATGGTTTTCTAAAAGCAGGCTGTGGCTGGTTCCATTATGTATGGCTGGTGGTGGCTCCATACAGTCCCTGTCAAGGGAGGAGGTTCCTACAAAGATTGATTTGTATTCAATTATTGAAATTATTTAACCATAGGTCATAGTGTACAAGCAAGATGGGGATTATGATTAAAAATGTAAACATGTTATCTCTAGAAACGTTTGGCTGATCTGGGCGCTGTTGTTTGTACACAAATTAAAACATACTTATGAATATTATATTCAATGTGTGCCAAGTCCTTTCCACTCAATGCCACTCAATTGTACACATTGCATCATTCATGAATGGTTGAATGGGCTTGGTTGAATGGGCTTGCTGTACAACAGTTGATTGGCTGACAGGCCCGTAACTACGCTATCTACACAGGCTTTCATGGAGAGGACATGTGATACTCTTCTTCATACTCTGAATGATGACAGATCGGGTTCTTCCTCGCCGGGTAGGGTGTCAACTTATGTACATGTCAGCATCATCATGGCGTCGGGCCAGACAACGTGGGCTTCACTAACAAACATTAGCCATCAGCATCATGTTGACAGACTAGCAGGTGATGATTGCTTGTATTGATCATCCTACTGCAGACCAGGAATGCACCAGGTTCTGCATTTGAAACGATGTTCCTTCAACAAAGTCGTCAGGAGCTGTCGTCACTGCTGTCCTGCATGCGGCAGTGGGTTACTCCATAGTATTACTGACCCAACCGCCTGACTGACGTTGCCCTCCCCCCCACACTCTCTTCCTCCCCCAGGACTCGGAGTACGTGTGTCTGGAGTGTGACGAGGCCACCGTCAACCAGGTGCTGAAGAAGATGGCCGACATCCAGAGGAGCATCGACACCGTCGTGCACCGTAGCTAGACCGACGGAGACCGGTACAGGACCGGACCGGTCTGTAGTCCTGCTGCCCTGCACAGGAGTCCTAGACCGTGTCTGTGTCTGTAGTCCTGCTGACCTGGAGGAGGATTAGGTGGAGGATTCTTTCTCCGGCTCAGATCCTCTCGCAACTTGAGAGAAAGCTGATGATGGGACTTCTGAAAACATTTTGTGTTACTCCTCAAAGCTGTAGCCGATCGTTTCCTCTTGGGGCCTCAATCGTCTTCTTTGTCTACAAACCCACTTATTAAAGCTGAACTCCTCCTTAACTATTAGGTTGTATTGGAAGATGCCTACCGTAAATACTTGATTAAACATGAGTTTTAATTGTAGCTTTGGACCTTCTCACATTTAATTCATTTGCAGTCTCTGCACAACAGCAAACAATTAGATCATGCATGTTTACTTTTGCCATTTTGGATATTTGTTGTGATGCAGTCATTGTCCTGCTTGCTCTGGCCTCTGACCTTCGACCTTCCGCATCAGAGACTGTTTTGTTGCACTGAGGAAGCTGAAATTTGTGTCCATTTTTGTGTCAAACTGAACCAAGAAGTTTCTTAAAAAATCTGTTCCTTGTGGTTTCATGTCCTGAAGCACACCCTAAATAAGTGATTGCAAATATTTTTGTTAAGTTGATTATCTGGTTCAAGCTCTACTTGTGGTATGCAATGATAAATACATGAATCATTAATCACAGATACAGTTTGGAATCCGTTGTAATTATGTGTACAATCTTGGTTTATCTGTACCAATGCAAGCAGCTGATCTCTTCTACTGAACAGTTACCTCAATCTAACAAAAATATTAATTCCCAGGCCTCTGCCACTATTGCGCTGCGAGTCAGCTGGATTCCATCTCAACAGGCGTGACGTTATGATAGACGCTGATAAACCTCCCAGATGCATCGGTTTACAATTAAGTTTGGTAATAAAGTATGAGTTCATCAATCACTATGTTTCTGCTGACCAATACAACAGGAGTGTACTGGGTTTGGTTTTAACAGGTTTATGGACACCAGAAGTAGGCTACATCCCATCCTAAACGGTGCTATTTATTTAGTTGGCCAAACGGTAACGTCATGTTTGGGTTACCAGACACGTGTTGTTACCAGACTTCGTGTTTACAGATTATGGGTGAGGTTTCTCGTCACATTGCATTTTGTAACTCTGGGCAGTTGTGAATGGCGTACAGATGCTACACAATATTATTTCTGGGTGGAGACTACAGAGGGCCTGGGAGAGATAAAGAGGGCTCCACCCTAATCTGGGCTTGCCAGCAGGGAGTTTAAAATAAATCAGAAATTACCACTGTGCGCGGGATTCTGGTCGTCGGAAGTTATTTTGTGAAAATGAAAAACAAGACGCTTGGCCATTGATATGGCGTCTAAACTCCTCCCGGTCCCCAGAAGTTTGCGTGATCATTGAATGCCCACCTCGGACCTCGCTGGATCATCGGGACCCGGTGCGCCCGGTCTGTTCTCCAGGTAAGCTGCCCCTGTTGCTTTACTCTTATTAGGTACTTCGGTATAGGTTTGGATTATAGACTGCATAAAAAATGTTTTTAATAAAAACAAACGTGGCAAGGTCGGATACATTGAACATAAACTGAATCCACGCAATTATGCTCCTGGATGTGTCTACAGCCAGACCCGGGCGCGGGGTCCGCTTCCTTCATACTACGCTCTGGAGGCAGGTGCGCTCAGCTGCAGCCAGTGGGCTGTGGGTGGGTCTGCCTAAATGAGGCTGGACTGGCCGTCTGGTAGGTGAAACTAATGGCGAATCTTTTGAACACGGCTGGTTATGTGACGGTGCCATAATGAAAGCATTTCAAGATATGTAAGAGATATGAGCTGTCAAACTTCCAAAACAAGGAAAGCTTAATACACCATTTATTACCTCCTAGCCTACTTCGTTTTCCCAAACCTGCCGTTAGCGCTCCAGGTTTCTGTTGGTCCTGTGAGTTGTTACATGCACTCATTGTTTGATCGCTCCAGGCCATCTGCCAAAAGGGCAGAGGTGTCAAAAGTATTCACATTCATTAGGCTACTCAAGTAGAAATATAGATACTAGCGTTTAAAAATACTTCTGTAGAAGTTGTAGTATCAACTCAAGCTTTTTACTTAAGTAAAAGTATGAAAGTAGTGGTTTGAAAACTACTTAAAGTATTAAAGTAAAAGTAATGCAAGGGGGGAAAAATGCCATTAAGGACAAACGCTTAGGCCGTGCCACAGGGGCCTATAGAATTACAATCAGCTTTTCCAAAAAATAAATTTTTGGAATCAAGGAACTCTGCATTTATCCCATCCGTGAATTAGTGACACACACACAGCACACCTCTATATCACACTGCCCCACTTCCCCCAAAAAAACATTTTTCTTAAGGCCATCTAATGACGATAATGTTAATGTTGAAAAAATTGCGATGCACCTGTTTCAGACACATTTGTGCCCATTGAAAATGAATGGATATTAGTACAATGCAAATACATTAAAGGGACACTGTGTAACATTTTAAGTAATTTATTACCTCAAATCAACGTATTCATTCATAAATAAGTCCTCATTGGTGTAAAATTATCTCTGCCAAAAATCTCACTTATCCTCCTGAGCGAAGAATAATTAATATGTAGTTACATAGGACGGGTAAGCTTTATGGAGGCTTCCATGTTCTTCCGGTCTATCAACTGCCGAGAGGGACAAAAAGCACTACGTGGTACAGGAAATGCAAACGCGTTTTCACTCTGAGCCAGCGTGAATGATGACTGAAATAATTCACTATCTTGCTCGAGGAGTAATTACTACATCATTAGCTTACACTAATGATTCAATGCAGTTTGAAATTTGTTTGAAATAACAAACCTCATCATCACTCGAATGACTCGATGAGGTAGTATTGGATGTAATGACATAGATTCTTGGCACATACTGCCCACTGTAGTTTTTGAGCACTATCAGTTTGAATGCAACATACAATCGTACCACTAGATGGGAGTAATTTTTACACAGTGTCCCTTTAAAGAACAATATATGTGTACTACTGAGCATTAATATGTGTTTCATGGAGCGGACGATATTATGACTAGTTCCCTGTAAGCATTGGAATGGTGCAAAAAGTCAAACTTCAGAGGCATGTTATCAAAAGGCTTTATTGGGAATGTAAATGTATGTATCCAAGCCTAGCTGCAGGAATTTAAGATGTAACGAGTAAGAACTGAGTTGTTTTTGCATCCAACCATTTAAAAAAATTCTTCCAGGTACGGCCAGGGATGTAGAAGGGTTGGCTGGTCTTCTTGGCTACCAACCTCCTCACTGGTGCTTGGTTGGGACATTTCGCTCATCTACGTCTGCTATTTCGTAGCTGGAATGTGGCGCGATTTATGTCATGTCAGAGAATGTAGACGGGCTCTGGTCATGCGCAGGTGCCAAGGATCGCGTATAAACCAATAGGGTGTCAGAATGGTTTATGTTTCTATTCTCATCCAACCAATCAAATCACTCTATCCGATGGCGCGAATTATCTGGATAGGTTTTTCTTTCTGCGGAATAAAAACAAGATGAAATTAAATAGGAGTAACGAAAAAGTTAGGAGTAGAAAGTACAGATAAGTGCGTGAATTTATAAGAAGTAGAAGTAAAAAGTAGGCTGAAAAATAATAACTCCAGTAAAGTATTGATACCCAAAATTCCTACTTAAGTAAGGTAACAAAGTATTTGTACTTAGTTACTTGACACCTCTAAAGGGGTCATGCAAAACCCAAAGCTCTCATTCCATCACCATTTATCAATAGAAAATCGGCTGCAGGTGCACAGACCAGGTGTTGTGGTTTACTTTCCAGCACAAAGCTGCCTGACAGCTTGGTTCATAACAACGGGGAGTTTGTATGTTCTCCCGTGTTCACGTGGGTTTTCATCCGGTTGCTTTGTTTTCCTCCCACACCAAAATACATCCGTGTTGGGTCAATACTTTGGAGACCTGGAGTTGGTCCCCAGGCACTGCACTGTGGCTGCCCACTGCTGCTATTGATGGTTAAAGTCTCCCAGTGCTGCTAGTGGTGGTGTAAAGTCTCCCAGTGCTGCTAGTGGTGGTATAAAGTCTCCTACTGCTACTAGTGATGGTTAAAGTCTTTCAATGCTGCTAGTGATGGTTAACTTCTCCCAGTACTGCTAGTGATGGTTAAAGTCTCCCAGTGCTGCTAGTGATGGTTAAAGTCTTCCAGTGCTGCTATGCTAGTGATGGTTAAAGTCTGCTTAAATGCTCCTAATGATGGTAGTGATGGTTAAATGCTGCTAATTTAGCGAGTGATGGTTGCATTCTGCTAGTGATGGTTAAATGCTCCTAGCGCTGCTAGTGATGGTTAAATGCTGCTTGTGCTGCTAGTTATGGTTAAATGCTCTTAGTGATGGTAGTGATGGTTAAATGCAGATATCTCATTTGGTGTATTTACGACAAATAAAGAATGTCCTTCTTCTAACCATAGCAGCTCTGGGAACAGCAGACCCCTTCTCTCCTCATCAGTGTTAATATATCGGTCACTCATTCTAACACTGTTAGGGTGCCTGCATGTTTCTATGTCTGGCTTTTACCACATTGCTAACGCAGGATGTATAAGCTGTACTGCTTTGAATATGAATGCCTACATCGGATACCCCGGAAATCCAGAGTTCTCGCGAGAGCACAATTTTGAATTTGGGAATGAGTAATATACCCATTCCGAAGGAGGGGTTCAAGATGGCGGAGTGAGAGGCAGCACTTTTGCAGGCTCCGGGTTCTTCTTTCTTAATTCAGTCCATGAACCGTGATTAAACGGTGTAAAAACCCTCTGCTAAACAGCTATTTAACTTTGTGTCTGATAAAGTGACAAAAATAGAAAACCGTTGAGCTTTTTCTTTTTGTGACTTTTCTGATCATGACTACAATTTGGTTGCTCTCCACGAGGCATGTGACGATCGACATTGATGAAGAAGTATGTGCAAATGCAATTGCTTCAAAAGAATACAAACTGAATAAACAACAAACGCCAATAAAAGAGCCGAATCCCAAGAAACAGCGAGGCCAAAGCGGAATTGAAGACGGAAACACTAATGCTGCAATTGTACATGCGGTGCAAGCTCTGACCAGGAAAATGGACGAACAGACGGAACTTTTGAAGAGTTTTGACAGACGTGTTGAGGCTAACACAAAGGCATCCAAAGAAAACAGAGGAAATCTGCGTGCTACAGAAAAAGATACGTCGATAGTATTACTCATATTATCGACCTATTACTCGATAGTATGAGTAATAGGTCAATGTTGTTCTCATATTAGACCTTTGCTACAATAGCTGTTTATCTTTAGGTCTTTTTCTTTCCCTTTATGATGAGGGTTTTTTGCACTAAACATATAGGATAAGGACTAAGTTACTCATTCCTGCGCATCGTTACACTCTTTTGGTACATTATTTTAAGGCTATTGACTATAGGCCTACTACCTAAATGTTGTCCTTTATTTCTTTAAATACTAGGGGGTTAAAAAATTATGTAAAAGTCCTTGTAGGCATTTGCAGGCGGGAGCGGCATATTATATCACAGATGCGGGACTAAAAATTACAGTTCTTTGCGGGAGCGGGTGGGAGCGGTACTGTACAAGGCGGGAGCGGGCGGGAGCAGGACACTCAATATTGTGTCCCGCGCAGACCTCTAGTGTGAACGTGGTCGGCTGGTTGTTGAGTGGCTGAGGCTGCCGCTGCGCTCGGTGGGATGTAGACTGCACACTGGATGATGGAGGAGATTTCATTCATTGTGAGATGCACAGTGCTCCAGCCGAGCTAGTGCGCCACCTTTCTTGCCCCTCTTTCTCAGCTGATGTTTTGGTCATCCTCGAGGGAAATTAGGTGGTATATCCAGAACGAGAGAATGTGAGACCGGCCGGTTGTCCTGTATGCAAATGATTTCGGCTCTTTCATACCGAATAAGCCCATTGCATGATTCCAGAAGTACACAAAACAGTATATAAACAAAACAAACAAAGAGCAACACCGAGTCGCCATAGTATGACGCCATCTTATGATTACCAGTTTATGATTAATGATAAACTGGTATCCTGTTATGCCCTGTTAACTGACTGTAGGTTAGATAACAACTCGCAAAGCACATGGCCTTTTGTAAGACAGGCTTTTGATTGCTTTTGGATTACAAATTGTTTCTGTTGGGTTTAAACTATCATTGTCTTTCCGATCTTGAGTTAATTTTTTTTTCCGTTAAAACATTATTTCCTCCCTCATTCACCATTGACTTTGATTGGTCTGAATTCCTCCCAGAATGTTCTTAATTCTAAATAGTCTCATACAGAGACTGGCACAGTCATCTCAAAACAGATATTCTCCCATTGAATTTCACTCACTTTTAGCTAAAGGATATCGTGGCCATTCTTATCAGATGACACTCAAATAATAGCTGTTCAGGCACCTTTAATTCCTTATTTTACATTCTGACAGAAACCCAGAGAAAAACAAACAATTAGCAATGTAATACTGCTAGGGTCAAGAATCAACACAATGACCCAGATTGAGGCTACTAAATTGATGTCATGCATGGAGCATAATTATAAACACGTGATGGCTTGGTGACTCTGCTGAAGGGGGAGTGGAGAAGGAGGGGCGGTGTGGATAGAGATATGTGATGCCTGTTCCTGGAGGACTAGCATGTACATGACTTGTATGCTGACCAGCTCTGTCACCGAAGAGGGAAGCGAAGTCGCTCACTGACCTTCAGTTTATTACTGTTTCCTTCCTTTTTTCTCTCAGTGTTGCTATGTTTCCAAACATCCCATTGTATCCTGGATTTGTTGTACGTCTGCTAGCCTTAAATAGTTGAATCCATTCTGTCTCTGATGCTGAAATGTGTAATTTAGCAGAGTGTTTTTTGTTGATTTGTGTCCTTTGTTTTATCCATAGGCCCAAAGACAAAGCACAATGGCCGTCGGTCACCGGAGGAGCAGGGTTCTCAGTGGCACAATGATGCTCATCTTCATCGGTTTGCTGGTGGTTGTGGCAAGGATGATGGGCCAGCACAAGCAAGGCATCCACAAACTGAACGTACCGTTAAGGTTTTGGCGTTGGTGGACATGGAGTGAATCCTTCTGGAACAGGGAGCAGCAGCACCTGGATCTCCTCTACAACCCCATCCTGAACGTGGCGCCCACCAGGGATGACTCCCTGGTGGCCCGGACGCCCTGGTGGCTTAATAACTCCCAGGCCCTCAAACCCTGTGAGCCAGACCACCGGGTCCCCCGACAAGTAGGGGACTACAACACCCTGCCCCAGCGTTTCCAGGACTTCCTTTTGTACATGCGCTGCAGAGCCTACCCCATTCTCATCAATCAACCACACCTCTGTGACGACAGACCCTTCCTCCTCTTGGCCATCAAGTCGCTAGCACCTCACTTTGACCGCCGGCAGGCCATCCGGCAGTCCTGGGGACGGGCGGGTAACGTGGCCAATCGGACGGTGGTGACCGTGTTCCTCCTTGGCACCGCCTCCTCGGTGGACCACTTCCCTGATCTATCGGGGATGCTGAGCCACGAGGCGGAGCGGAACAGAGATCTACTCCAATGGGATTACAGGGACTCCTTCTTCAACCTCACACTCAAAGAAACTCACTTCCTGGAGTGGTTCAGTCAACACTGTTCCAACGCCCCCTACATCCTGAAGGGGGATGACGACGTCTTCGTCAACACCCGGCAAATCATCCAATACCTGGAACATCTGCCAGAGGGGATGACAAAAGACCTCTTTGTTGGTGACGTCATCCAGAACGCCAGCCCCCACCGGGATCACAGGCTCAAGTACTTCATCCCAGAGAGTGTGTTTGTGGGCGACTACCCCCCCTACGCAGGCGGAGGAGGGTATCTCTACTCAGGGCCTTTGGCACTGCGTCTTTACAAAGTCTCCCAGCAGGTGGCGCTCTTCCCGATCGACGATGTTTTTACTGGGATGTGTTTGAAGAAGATGGGACTGGTGCCAGAGAAACACAAGGGCTTCCAAACCTTTGATGTGGACAAGAAGTACCGGGAGAACCCGTGTGTGTACAAGAACCTGATCCTGGTTCACAGTCGGACCCCACAGGAGATGATCAAGATCTGGTCCTGGCTCGCTGACCCCAGACTAGACTGCCAGAACTCCACGAGGTGAACGAGGCCACCGGATAACAACCGTCCATTCTAACATAGTCGTCCAAACCTGCAGGTTCAAAGTGGAAGAAGAGATGGATTGTAGAGAAAGGCCTTAACGTGTTCAGGGGTGCTAATTCCTTGGACAATAATGATGAAAGAAAATATTGGAATCATTTTATTTGTAACCAAACCTTTACGACTGTGTTACGTTATTATCTGTCACTTTTATGGAATTTGCAGATTTCTGACCTAGGCTGAAGAAGCTATGGAATTAGTTAGACAATGACATTACACATTTTAAAGTGCCAGCACCAAACCAGACCTACAAATAGGAGGAATGTCTGAATGCATTATCACTAAATGGAGAATGGGTCAAAGGGAAAGTCGCAGTGGATTACTGGATTTACTAAGAAACAGAACAGTTGATCAACTTTCAAACCTGAACCATGTTTCCCGAAACAAAGAAGAATTAGTTACTAGTAACACGGTATCTTCCTCTTAAATTTTTTCTGTGTAAACGCATCTTAAATATACTTCTCTAATGAATTTGAACGATTAAATGTACAGTATTTCTCTTTTCAGGACAGCATGAGAGAGCCAGGGTATCTGTTCAACAGTGCTCTGACATCATATTAAATATGTCAATGGCGATTATAGATGTATTGTAGATATCAAAATTACTTGATTCGGATACATTGTCAATGTCATTAGTATGATTTATTGAGTTAATTTGATTGAATGTCTATGAGTTTTTATATCAATAAGAGCTTCATTTTAGGTATAGTAATAAAGGGATTCAAGTTTATTCAAATTTCACTTGTGTGTGTGCGTGTGTGTGTGTGTGTGTGTGTGTGTGTGTGTGTGTGTGTGTGTGTGTGTGTGTGTGTGTGTGTGTGTGTGTGCCAGAGGTGTCAAAAGTATTCACATTCATTACTCAAGTAGAAACATAGATACTAGCATTTAAAAATAGTTGTAGTATCAACTCAAGCTTTTTACTTAAGTAAAAGTATAAAAGTACTGGTTTCAAAACTACTTAAAGTATTAAAGTAAAAGTAATGCAAGGGGGGAAAATGCCATCAAGGACAAAAGCTTAGGCCGTGCCACAGGGGCCTATAGAATTACATCAGCTTTTTTGCCAAGTATGCTTCCACCTACAAGGAATTTTTGGAATCAAGGAATTCTGCATTTATCCCATCCGTGAATTAGTGACACACACACAGAACACCTCTATAGCACACTGCCCCACTTCCCCAAAAAAAACATTTTTCTAAAGGCCATCTAATGACTATAATGTTAATGTTGAAAAAATTGGGATGCACCTGTTTCAGACGCATTTATGCCCATTGAAAATAAACGCATATTAGTACAATGCATATGTGTACTACTGAGCATTAACATGTGTTTCATGGAGTGGACGATATGATGACTAGTTCCCTGTAACCATTGGAAGGGTGCAAAAAGTCAAACTTCAGAGGCATGTTATCAAAAGCCTTTATTGGGAATGTAAATGTATGTATCCAAGCTTAGCTGCAGGAATTTAAGATGTAAGGAGTAAGAACCGAGTTGTTTTTGCATCGAACCATTTTAAAAAATTCTTCCAGGTACGGCCAGGGATGTAGAAGGGTTGGCTGGTCTTCTTGGCTACGAACCTCCTCACCGGTGCTTGGTTGGGACATTTGGCTCATCTACGTCTGCTATTTCCTAGCTGGAATGTGGCGCGATTTATGTCATGTCAGAGAATGTAGACGGGCTCTGGTCATGCGCAGGTGCCAAGGATCGCATATAAACCAATAGGGTGTCAGAATGTTTCTATTCTCATCCAACCAATCAAATCACTCTATCCGATGGCGCGAATTATCTGGATAGTTTTTTTTTTAGTTTTTTTTATGCGGAAAAAAACAAGACGAAATTAAATAGGAGTAGCGCAAAAGTAAGGAGTAGAAACTATACAGATAAGTGCGTGAAAATGTAATAAGTAGAAGTAAAAAGTAGGCTGAAAAATAATTACTCCAGGAAAGTATAGATACCCAAAATTTCTACTTAAGTAAGGTAACTAAGTATTTGTACTTAGTTACTTGACACCTCTGGTATGTGTGTGTGTGTGTGTGTGTGTGTGTGTGTGTGTGTGTGTGTGTGTGTGTGTGTGTGTGTGTGTGTGTGTGTGTGTTGCACGGACACACACACACACACACACACAGTACTTACTATTACTAGCGATTAACATGACGAAACAACACGAACTAAGCTAACATTCGACTATAGCCATACCATATAACCCTAACTATTTCTATTAAACTCTGAACCATTTTGCAACAGGCAACTGTGTGTTGCTGTGTCTTATTGCTTCCCACGTCTGCGTCTGCATCTTTCCCACTCCTGGCTAATAGTTTCAGCTTTTGTACAGTATATGTTACCCTAACCTTAACCCCAGTAACATTTCTTCATCATAAACTACAAGTTACGCAAAATGGCATACAAACATCCAGTCCAATATGAAAGAAAAAAGCTAGCTTCATTAAGGAATCGAACCCCTTATCCCCGCGTTAATGAGTTGCGATTCAAGATTTAACCACTTGACAATCTTTAAACTTCGGTTGCCTAGAAATTGTAAAGACAGTGATGTGTGTACATTGTGCGACTATCCGTCACTCGCGATGTGTGTGCAGTCCAAAATGAAAGAAAAAACCTTGCATCACTAGGGAATCGAACCCCCAATCATCAGTTGGTCGTTGGTAACTGTAAACAAAGAGATCGCATTTTGTTTAACTGCTAACTAACAAACGGGTTTATGCGTTCACTGAACAAAGATTATGGGAATAAAAGACCACTTTTCCATCAGAAAAATCATCAGAACCGTGATTACCAACCCATAGACACTAAAAGCCAAAACCTTTCTCACATGCACACCCATCAAGAGTGACGGCTACGCGCACACATGCACACACCCATAGCGAGTGACGTAGGACGTAAAGTCCCGCCCAGGTCGAAGTGGCGTCGATTTAGAGAGTCCCATTCAAAACTAGCACAACCCGGTGGTACAACAAATTAATGCAGGTTGGCTGCGTTGGCGATGACATGACTTATAAGGCGGCTGCATGCTTCAGCGTTGGTGTTACGTTGTTGCGCAAAATTTACTCAAAGCAATTCATGCTCCCTTTTAGGTTGCGCGTGTTGCCAAGCAATTTACCGCCAGAACAGTAGGTGGTGGAGTAATATGTGGAGGAAAGTTTTTCGTTGAAGACGACCTCGAGAATGACGTCTTTGTCTGTGGGAGTCGTTGGTTTGTTTATGTGCCAGATCGTGTTCTCCCCATACACAGTGAATGATGGCAACAGACAGAGGAACAGGGGTGATGAAGTTGTTGATCATTGGGGTTGTATAAATGTGCATATCTCTCTACATTTTAAAACGACATAATGTGTTGGCAGCAAAGTTAACTTCACTTCAGGTTAATGCTTTTGTATATGAGCCTGCCGGGTGATACTCCAGACAGGAAGTAGCAACCAGACCAGCAGACTTTCTAGACTTGCGTCATTTTTTACGTAAGCTTTTACGCGAGCCGCCCAGCCTGCAAGGCTGTGATTGGTTTGCTGGTCTGGTTACTACTTCCTGTCTGGAGTATCACCCGGCAGGCTCATATACAAAAGCATTAACCTGAAGTGAAGTTAACTTTGCTGCCAACACATTATGTCGTTTTAAAATGTAGAGAGATATGCACATTTATACAACCCCAATGATCAACAACTTCATCACCCCTGTTCCTCTGTCTGTTGCCATCATTCACTGTGTATGGGGAGAACACGATCTGGCACATAAACAAACCAACGACTCCCACAGACAAAGACGTCATTCTCGAGGTCGTCTTCAACGAAAAACTTTCCTCCACATATTACTCCACCTACTGTTCTGGCGGTAAATTGCTTGGCAACACGCGCAACCTAAAAGGGAGCATGAATTGCTTTGAGTAAATTTTGCGCAACAACGTAACACCAACGCTGAAGCATGCAGCCGCCTTTATGCGTAGAACGCCTCTGAACTCTTCCGAACACCGCCGTAACTCCACCGGATGTTTGGAGATGACGTGTCTCCCCTCAGATGCCGGCAAAATTACCTTGATAAGTTACCTGTTTTCCGTCTTGTCATCGTTGCTATTAAATAAAAAATGTCTCTTTTTACTTAATTACTTACTTTACTTTTTTAATGTCTCTTTTTTTCGCCGCTTTCTATGACGTCTTTCTAAGCCGCTGTTGGTAGTGTCGGGTCAGCCATCTCTTCTTCGTTCGTTACCAGACTCGTAGTCTGGTAACGAACGAAGAAGAGATGGCTGACTCGTAGTCTGGTAACGTAGTGACCTACCGTTGTATACTGTGGCGGTAGTACGCATTCGGAAACGTTTTCCGTACTACACAATGCACACTGAGCATTCGGACGCGCTATATTTGTGGCATACTACAAAATGCATACTATAAGTATGAGTATTCGGATTCAGCCCTGGATTGGGCTTTGCGAGGTTTGTTTACAGGTGTTGCTATGGTTACCGGTCTTGCGTGTTCCAACGGTTTATTATGTTTCTAATAAATCGCTGTCTAATCAATACTTCATTCACTGCCTCTTCCGTGGTCTTTACAATATTATGAATAGACTGCATGGGTTCTCCGACGTCTCTCCCTCTTGGCCTGCCCATAACAGGTTCGAATATTAAGGGCTGCCTAATATTCGTTCGAATTTTGATTTTGATTTTTGATATTCGAATTATATTCGAATCACGAAGTTCGAAGTCAAAGCCCTACCATACACAGTGAATGATGGCAACAGACAGAGGAACAGGGGTGATGAAGTTGTTGATCATTGGGGTTGTATAAATGTGCTGCATATCTCTCTACATTTTAAAACGACATAATGTGTTGGCAGCAAAGTTAACTTCACTTCACGTTAATGCTTTTATATATGAGCCTGCCGGGTCGTCCTTGCCTTCTGGCTTTTAAAAATGGCGGTATGAAAACAGGAAATGTGATACTCCAGACAGGAAGTAGTAACCAGACCAGCAGACCAATCACAGCCTTGCAGGCTGCGCGGCTCGCGTAAAAGCGGCCTTTAATCGTACACCCGTAAAAGCATACATTAGGCCTATAGTTTTTATTCTGTGTGAGATATCGCTCTGCATTATGTAAGATTCATTATTTAAAACAAAGAATTTGGAAAAGGGAGTAACATTAGGCCTAATGATACACAATAAGTCCATAATTGTATTGTTGTTGACAGGTTTAGTTAAAAAATCAGCATAAAGCATAATCGGCATAAACTAATGGCAATATAACGGCAAAAAAAACATATACCATTACCAAATAGTGTGTGACCATTTTATGGTTGCCCTCCAAAGGATTTGACACAGAGGAATATTTTTTTCTGTGAGATTAATTAATGACAACCCACTTGTCATTAAAATATGAGGGATTATATTAACCAACCATATAGGCCTATAACGCAGTCAATTTTTCTAATTTTCTTATTAGGGAGCAATAACATGTTTTTTGGAATGTGTAAAAATAGACTATTGCCTGCATAAAGTGTCCGGATTAAAAACAGTTTACAGTTATATTGATTTAGGAAACTCTGGGAGGCACATGGGGAGGGACAAAGTCCGCCGCCCCTCTAGGAAGGCAACGGAAGGTGGCCTTCTGGCCTGGGGGCCGTATGGATTCCGCTGCTGACCACCTTGCATGGTGACTTGTAGTTATTTATATACCAGAACGCGCTCCAGCTCACACACCCTGCCACTCTGTCCCGCCCTCCAGAGCGCCGCCTGCCTGCCGCTTGATGGCCAGGCGCGTCGGGACCTCCAATCAGTTGATAAATGTCACCTGCTGGATCGCCTTCTGGCAGAGAAGGATAGGAAACGGAATCTATCGTGCTAGCAAAAGTTACCAGGATCTTAATACTGAGAAAACATGAAGATGCCACAATATCATTTTGGGCTCAAGAAGTCCATCTTTGTGCTAATATTTGGAATTCTTACGAAATGCTGCTACTCGCAGGTGAGAAACCTTCTTAAACGCAAACACTAGGAATCCTAACGCAACAGTTAATATTAATCTCATTGCTTGTGTTCCTAGATTATTGAAGATGATGTTACTAATGTTTCGGGTAAGACATTTGTATTATACCGTTAATAATATTTATGATGTTAATAATAATAGTTCCCTAAACATCCAAATTACTGTGATTTGAAAATAAAAAAGTTAGTTCAGGTTGACCCAAAAACACCTAAGCTCTTTCATTACTCTTTTACTTTATCAACCAAGCAACATACACGAAATGCACTACTAAATAAATCTTGGTAATTTCTCTTTAGTTTTTAACATCAGATGAAGAGAAGTCTTATCACATATCGCATCCCGCTCGCTCTCCCCCAGACGAACAAATGGACGAGGGCGGCCACGCCTTCTATGCGCTGCGGGGCTGTCACCAGGTCCTGCGTGGGGAGAGCGGGGAGTTCTTCTCCCCGGACTACCTGTGTTCCAACCCGGCCCTCTGGTGCAACTGGACCATCCAGGTGGACCCCACCATGCGCATCCAGCTGTACCTGGAAGACCTGGTCCCGTCCGATGCCTGCCACCTCAAGCAGGATCAGATCCATGTGGACGAGGCCGCGGGCGTCTACGGCGCTCACAAGATCCTGCAGAAGTGTTGGCGCGAGGCCAAGTACATCTCGGTCTCCAACACGCTCCACGTGGTCCTGCTGATCGGAGGGCACCCCAGTTACTCGTACAGGGGCGTCTACGGGCGCTACCAGGCCTTCGGACCCCCGGCGGTCTACAACCCCCTTGACAAACGCACGGAGCCCGATAACATCTCATGGATGGGGACGAGCGTTACAGCCGTGCCTCCTCCTGGGGAAAGGGGGACTGAATATTTACCAAAGAGCAATAGTGGAAATGAGGAATCCGTAGTGGTCGACGGACCAGCCCTACTCTCCCCAGAGAAGGATGACCTGGGGAACGATTACTACCCGCCGACCTCCACCCTGCCTGTGATGCAGCACTGGATGCCCGGGCCTCCAGCAGAACAAGCCGGCACCCTGAGAGGCGCTCTGATTCTGATAGAGGAGGAAGGCCTTGCTGTGCATGAAAACCACCGCACACCGTCCCCAGGGGTTGGGGAGTTTGAGGGCCCCTCGGAGGATTCAATCCCAGCGTCCGCTGGGACTCTGCGAGCCGGGAAACGGGCGGCGGAGAACCAGTCGGACCACGAAGCAGTCCATGCTCCTCCGAGCTCCAGGCCGTCGCTGCACAGCTCCACCGCCACTCGCAGAAATGTGGAAGAGCTGCAGTCAGACGAAAGCACTTTTACCTCCCCAGCGCCGCAGAACATCAGTTTGCCAGCTGAGCATTTGATGGCCGTCAAGTCGGTGCAGCATTCAGAAGAGGTTGAGGTTGAGGGCACACGGCTCAGCAAGAACCCTGAATCACAACCTCCTTCCACGGATCACTTTGTGTCCGTCCACACCCAGAGAGCCCCCCCACCTGCACAGCCCAGCGTGGTGGATCAGCGGGCGGGTCCCAGAACCACGGGTGGGTAGATGTGGCGTAAGTGTGCAGTAGGACGTGCTGTCCCTTTTGTAGAGTCAAGGCTGTGGAGCTGAACCCAAACTGGACTCCAGGTCCTGAATCTTCTTTGTAACAAAGTAGTGCTGCAGATTATAGGACGTTGCTCTTTTCCCTGTTAGGGTTAACTTGGTCTAGTTTTGGGAAGAATACAAAGCAACCACTATCACATTCGCAATACTTTAAGAAGCATTGTAGAGTAGGCCTTGCCTCATATTTAACAAATATTAGTATTATAAATGTCAGTGCACTATGGCTTGTGGCATGAATTCGCTGGTGGGACAAAATGTGCATTTGCAGTTTTCATGTTTATTCAATGTGCTCGTGTCTGCCAGGAGATGACAGGATTCACGCAGAGTTTGGACATATACCCGGTGGTAGGTATTTTAGATTTAAGGGGCTTTGGAAAATAAATATTATTTTGAGGATCTTGTATGACTTGTTGATAAGTACTGCTGGTTCTCTTTATTTTTTGGCCCATGTCAGATCACCTTTTTGAGGTCGGCGTCGAGGTGAACTTCCAACACAATCCTGAGGAACACTGGGACCGCACAGCAAGGTCCATGCTGCTCTCTGTGAAGACCTTGGTATGTCAGCAGCTGCGTGTTAAAATAATAAAAATAAATATACTTATTTAGTATATCCAAAGAAGGTGTCTGTATGTACAGACTAACCCTTTAGATTGCCTAAATTAGCTTAAATCCAATATCTCAAGCTTGCTTACCATTTGTGTATGAGAATATTAATTTGAAATGTGATGCAATTGTTCCAAACTGTGCCATTTCAAAACCTTTTGTAGTTCTGCTTCTTCTTCTTCAGATCAGCAAGCAACTGGAATTTCTTTCTACCCCAAAAATGTTGTCCAAAAGGATAAAAAGGTGTGTATCAGAGCATTCAAATGCTGATGTGTTGTGTGATATTCCCCCCAATTTCGTTGCACTTTGTGCAATGACAATAAAGAGATTCTGATATACGTGTGTGAACGCGGGTAAGCCTGGGGGTGACCTTGGCCTGGGGGGGGGGGGGGGGGGGGGGGGGGGGGGGGGGGGGGGGTGTGTGTGTGTGTGTGTGTGTGTGTGTGTGTGTGTGTGTGTGTGTGTGTGTGTGTGTGTGTGTGTGTGTGTGTGTGTGTGTGTGTGTGTGTGTGTGTTCAACATTTCTTGAATCTTTCATTCTTACCCTCATCTCTGGCTAGGCGGATTTAACCTTTGAATTGTTAGGGTATTTTCATGTGTCGAATGTCCAGCCACTTTTCTAAAGAACTAGTTTATTAGAAACTAGTTTATTTATTAAGTATACATTAACGGCAGAGTTGTGTTCTCTGGGTGGGTGTGTTGGCAGGCTCAGTGCGGGGGTCCTGTACATCCTCTGGCTGCAGCTCTCAGAGGGGGTTGCTGGTCAGCATGTCCACACAGCCATCCATACCATGCTGCAGGAGCTCATAGAGACCAGCATCAAGCTGCAGGACAGCCAGAGCCATGCCGTCATTGTCTCTGTCTCCACAGCAGGTAGACCCTGGCCCTCCTGGCTGCCCTGCTCCGTGGCCTTGGGTTCGGTCAAACTATTAGCACAACATGAATATGAATCATGAACCATGTAAACAACCAAATTTAAATATCCTGATCTTGGTTTTTTCAGTTTCTTATCCCTGTCAAAAAGACCCTGCTGAATTGAAAAAACATTTGTATATTCCTTATCTCTCCTTATAAATATAGACAAGATGGGAATTCATTACTTCTCTTCATAAATGTCATCTGTCCTGTTATCTGCTATGCAATTTCTTTCTATCCTCTTTTGGTTTCCCATTTGTTAGATGTCAACGAATGCGGCACTCACTTAATGCTATGTGACACGAATGCGGAATGTGTGAACGTGTTCGGCTCCTACTCGTGTCACTGCCGGCCAGGGTTCAAGGACGCGTCGCGGCTGGGCTCGGGAACGGTCTGTGTGGATGCCAAGGCCTCCGGTACGGGCTCATCCCAATGAACCCATTCCACTGCTGGTGGTTTAAGTCTGTGTTCCTCCAAATGTTTCCTACTATAGTAAGGGTCGCCACGGGTCAAGGTTCCCCATTATTCCCAACTTGACTGCATCATTCTTGAGCAGGATGCCTCAGCTCTGCGGTGTCTTGAAAGTGTCTCTATTGATGTAATGTCTCACAAATAAATCTAGAGTCTGCAGACAGGCTGAAATCTGGGGGAAACTGGCCTGCAGTTGAGCATGTGTCCATAAAACTTAAAAACGATAAGCAGGCTTTGTCATGTTGGAATAGTTAAGATAATAACACAAAAAATGTATATACATAGAAATTAGGAATAAAAGCGCTATAACCTTGTGTAATATAAGAATATAATGGCTTTAATCAACTGTGATTATCCCAGAACATGTTTCCCCACTCTGCTTACTGATGGTCCCTGGGTTCTTTATAGGATGCCGGTCCGGACCGTCTGCAGAGGTCACCAAGGGCGTGTACGTGGTGTTCTTCCTGCTCAGCGTCCTCATCCTGACCCTCCTGGCCTCCATGGCGGTAATGTACAGCCGCCACCACCGCGGCACCTTCCTGCTCCACTGCCACAGGGACGGCTTGACCGATGACATTCCCCGCCCTGCCAGAGAACGCCGGAATTTCGACGCAGACGCAGACCTGCCCCCGCCACCCCCGCCCATACGGCGCCCCAAGGACGGCTGGGCCCATCCCAAAGAGGGCTGGTCTCACCCCAAAGAATGCTGCCCCCCTGTTGACGTGCCATTGCTGCGCTTCAACCCCATCCTGCCACTGGACGGTCTGATCGATCCCCCAGAGGAGATGGGGAGGCAGTGACGGCGTGGTGAACGGGGTCCACCCCATCAGGCACTTGGCTTCTATTCTTTGATTTATTAAACTGTAGATTGACTACATTTTCTTTCACTTTTCACCACAAATATATGAGCCTTACAATGGTCTGAGTAAAAAAATAAATAAATAAATATAGTACTTTCTTTGATTATTGAGTATCCTCTGATTTGGGCCTAATTGACTAAGCATTTTCTTGAAGCTGATTGTACTTCTAATGGCTGCATGAGAAGGAACCGATGCATCTCCACTCTGATGTTATTCCAGCCAACGGTCGGCCCGGCCTGTCCCTAGAGACTGTACCATTCATGTGGTTCTCGATGGTATCTGCTTAGTG
The DNA here is from genome assembly GCF_026213295.1 of Gadus chalcogrammus. Lineage (NCBI taxonomy): Eukaryota > Metazoa > Chordata > Actinopteri > Gadiformes > Gadidae > Gadus > Gadus chalcogrammus. Next base: position 2,759,278 of record NC_079414.1, on the reverse strand, counting down.
CAGCTCCGCGGGCGGCAGGGCTCCCTGCTGAAGGGCGCCTTCTGCTGAACACATGGGGCTGAAGGGTTTCAGCGGGGCCGGGTGTGTGACCTTCTCACAGCAGGGTGTTCTCGCTAAGCACCAGGCCTACCACATGTCTGGCAGCACCACCTCCAGGTGGGCCTCTCCGATGGATACACTCCATGTTCTCATCTTCTGCTTGGTTTGCTCTTGTCTCACTTTTCCACTGAAGATCATGAGATCATGTTTCATGATATCTGTTGCTACTCACTGGGGACCACAAAACTAATATTAAACCTGATGGCCTTGCGAACATGCATGGGGAGGATGACAAAGATGCAAATGTACGGTTTAGGGCAAGTTATCAAGAGTGTACTATCATACGACGTCAAAGGTTCACCCAAAAAAAACCCGGTTATGATAATATGTATTGACTTCCAAAGGTGATTTGCCAGCATCTTATGGCTACCTCTCTGTGTTGGAACAGCGGGAAATGGATTTGGGCAGAAAGTGTGAATGGAATTGCTATTGAGGTACAAATGAAATGAAGTTAACTCCATGTCATGGTCAAGGGAATGGCATGAGGATCAATTTAACATATTCATCTTTGCCTATGCCCAAGATGAATCAAAAGCAGTTGGGTTATCTTTAAATATTCTGGATCCAGCCTGAGAATGTTGGCTCTAAATGTCCAAAGGCAAGGGTGACAGATTAAAAACAGGAGGCGGGTTTAAGTGGTAAAATGAGTCTTTCAAAAGGCAGAACATTAACCTGTGACAGCATCCTCCGTGCCAGAGTGTCGCACCATCGCTGGGCTAGGTGCTAGCCATTAGTAGGCATACGTACCTTATCCTTTGCAGTGTGCTCTCACGTGGCCCGTCTGCTGAGCCACCTCTGGTTTATAGCAGGGCTCTCATTCTTAGGTTTCTTTTGTGTGTCTGGAGGTGTGAGGTGCTTGGGGTGATGCTGTGATGCTGGGGGTGCTCTTGTCCACAAGTGGGGCATTTCCACCAGCGGTTACACTTCGGCCCAGCACGCCTCAGCCCAATCAACGGACAGCGTGTGTAGCTCGAACTTGTTTGCACCCTTTGAGACGTCTCAGTACCCCAATGGAGGAGTAATGCGAGATGAGTACGGCTCAATACGGCTCCGAACCGACTCGCACCCGCCGGTGGAAATGCGCCATTACAGTGAGTCAGTTGAAGGGCATGGCTGGTGGGTGCCTTTGCAACTATGATGCCAAACACAATCTCAAGTTTTAACAAGGTTTGCATTGAAGAATCAGTTGACTGCATACTGCGGTTCCCTCAGACATCCCCATGTCATCGTTAATCAATCCCTAGATCATAGATACATTTTTCATATTGCTGTTTTGGTAGCCTAATTACTTTTACATTGTTTAACATGATCAATAAATATGAAAGTAAATGATACAAAACAGAATTACATTCAAAAACGTTATTATAGTATATATCCTGTTGTAGGGAACACAGCTTTGTAGTTCAAAATGTTAAGCGGGTAATGGCAAATATGGCCACAGGTTGTCAGGTGGGGGTCCACTCCCAGCCGAAAACTACCACCATCCCCCATGTCCAACGCCTACATCGAGGCACAAGAACCCTTACCCTAACTGACCATGGATCCTTGAGCCACTGTATCCTGGAGTCACGTTGGGTTAAAGTAAATTATTTGAGGTGTTCTAACATTATCGAAGCCAAATAGGAGAGAAAACTGCAGGCTGTTGATATTTACCCCCCCACCCCCAACTCTACAGGCCTCTTAGATTCACGGCAGGGTTAGCACTGCCAGGGATGCTGCAGGCTCCCTGCCTGAGGGCGGGGCTAGAGCCTCCTCTGCCTATTGGTTGAGGCCTACGGAACATGGAAGTCACCCCTCCCATTGCCTGACTGGGGTCACGTTGCAGGTTCGTTAAGTTCACTCTAGGGTTGGCTTTCTTATGCAGAGCCAAAAGCAAATGTTCCTGACATTTTTTCACAGTGCATTATACCAAATCCTTCTAGATAATCCAGTATACATGAACAAGGGGGTCAGAACATGGGCTCCTCCCCAATATACAAACTAATGACAAGAGGCAGAGACCATGTCAAAGGTCAAAACACACACACACACACACACACGCACGCACACACACACACACACACACACACACACACACACACACACACACACACACACACACACACACACACACACACACACACACACACACACACACACAGACACGCTCACTTTAAAGTTCTGGCCTGATAATCCTGAGCTCCTTTTTCTTCCAATCCATTTTTTATGTTTTTGACTAATTTCATAATTCCTGAAGCACAGAACAGTTTCTAAAGTGGGCGGGCATTAAGGGGCTAGAACTAAATATTAATAATGCGACCAGAGTGCATCAACAAGTGCTTTATTAATGCAATACATTTGTATTATTACTGTTCTTTTTCGTATCATTTCCTCTCAATCTGTTCCCAGTTCGTCTGAAACCAATGGAAATACATATGATGTACTACAAAACCATCATTTCATATACATTTCTAATAATATCACATTGAACTCTGTTAGTTGAATGGTTGATAAAGGAATATACAGATATGTATATAACTGCATAAATAAAAGCACAAACACTTGTCAGTGTATGTGAGGATTTGTATTTTTCAAATTGTTATTGCTTAAAATGATTATACGCTATTACCCATTACGGAATAAGGTAGCAAAACAATGGTATTGGTTTTTCAGGCATCTGAGTTTCATTTCCAAACCAATCACCACAAAGATCCTAAAATGAAGCTGAGCCTCACTCATCTAGCGCACCAGCTGTTCATGTGTTACTTTTAACGAGCGCAAACAAAAATAAAGTCTGTTCCCCTAAAACGTTCCCTTTAAAGTTTTTCATTGCATATGTGATCTTAAAATTTGTGCATTTATGAAACAATTAAATTGAAAAACTGATGAGTTCAGCAAATGATTCCGAATTGATTATGAATGTTAAAAGCTTCACACAGACAAAGAAAATGCAGTTAAACATAACCTAGAGCTAACACGTCACATTTCTATGTAAAAGTGGTGCGTTAGCTGCCTGAGGAAGGCAAGGAGTTTGGGGCCGATGATGTAGGTCCTAGTCTTGTTGTAATGCTCGGAGATGAAGATGTCAGAGACATGCTGGGTGTTCTCGTTGTACTTGACCAGTACTCTGTCCTCGTTGCTCAGAGGGTCATTGGGGTCGTAGTCCTTCCTCACATCATACGGCAGGTCCTCTGCGTGGGGTGAGTGGAGGTTGCCGATGGTGAAGTATCCCAATGGCTGCCCGTCTGGAAGCCTGGGCAGCAGGTCCTCCTCGTTGCCAAACGGGTGGAATCCGTATTCTCCGGCGACGGGGTCGCACAGAGCCTCCATGTTGTTATCCAGGCACGCTTTAACGTACCACTTTAGCAGCCTGAGGCCATGGCGAGGGGGAGGACGACCGAAGCCGGTCTTCTGCAGATCCTCGTCAGTATCAAGGGTTGGTGGCGCTGAGGCCAACACCACAGACAGCAGCAGGGAGGAGAAGAGAATGGTACTCATCTCTGGAGCATCTGCTAGACAGGAAAGGATACGATCATGATACCAAACAAACACTTAAATACATCACTGGTGCAGATGTACATAACTTAATCATAATGACATCATGAAAATACAAATGACTCAAAAGTTTGCTTTGTTAAGATTGGTTTTTCTCAAAAGAATGAATGTGTGCACTTACCAGACCTTCAGATATTTGGCTCTAGCGCTATCAAACAACTGCCAGTTAAACATTACAGGAAGTGCTTGTGACACAAATAGCAGGTAGGCCACCTGTGGTTAGCGTACAGTTTCAATGCTGGTTCCTCTTCCTTTATGGCTGCATAGCTCTTCAACTTGTGATTGGCTGGCTTATGTAAACCAACTATTAATATTAAAACATAGTTGGTTTTAGTCATTATTAAACCTATTGGCAAAGTATCCACACACACTTTAAAAAAAATCAACGTTTTTATTTATTTATTGAAAATGTTGTCAAAAACGATTTTCTCCTTTTTCGACAGGTGGGCGTAGGGTCAGGTTATGCAGTTTGGTTTACACATATCTTCCACTGGTCAATTTCTTGTGTTACATGGCTAACTGGAATGGGACCTATCTGAAAGGGCGTGTAAATGCAAATGCAATGTTCCGAATTTCCCCTTTTATAGGTTGTCATAACCTGACCAGACGGTGCCAGATGGTTTGTTATACAGAACCATCTGGAATGTCGACCTTGGAAAGGCACTATATGATGATTGCGTGAAATATCTGCCTTTCACCTTCCATTATGTATCAAACAGAACCACTATCGGCCCTTAAAAGTTTTCTTTAAACTTTCTACAGATATTACTACACTTGGGGAAATGAGAAAAGTCTCCTCGAGTGGTGAAGATCAATTTGAGTCAAGTTTCCAGTTCCTTGCAACTTCTGTAGTGGACATGTGATTTATAGAATATTGATCGTGCCATTTTTTATGCAATCAAAATTCCTTCACATTTTAGCAAAGATTCACTGTACAGAAAAGTCTATCCGGACGGGCATTATGGGTCCAAGAGGCAAAAATGTTCTGCAAGTCAAATAAGGCATGCATTCCAAGTATCAGAGATTTTCCTCCATCGGGGCGACGGGACTGATCGTTTGAATTTGACTTTGGCTTATAGCGTTCTCTATGGGGAAATGGTACCAGAGTCTCTGTTTGTGCAATCAGGGGCTGAGCTATAAGCATTTCCAATTCAATATAATAATAAAACATAAACCCTACAATATCCATAGATATCCATAATATCCCTATAGCCCTGTGAATATCTGATGATCATTATTAAAATATTATAAACATTGCAATCTATGCCATTTTTCACTGTTACTGTAAGAACCCAACTTAGAAAATTAAAGGGGTAAAATGTTTTTGCCATTCTCCCGTAAGCACTATATGAACATTCCACTTTGATGCGAACGCAGGTGGTGTTCTTTCCCAAATAGCGTATGTTGTGTAAACACGCCACGAAACGTTAACGTGCATTTTCTAATTGTGGCCAATGATGGACTTTGAATCCTACATATCAGTCATTCATGAGGAGGTTCTGTCAATGATGAACAAGGGAGCACGTGCATAAATGACTGACACTGTGTGTCTTACATTTTAAGATAGTTTCGGTATTACCATGTGTTTCAATGGCAAATTTGATGATGCTTTGTGAATCACTTCCTGTATGGCTAGAGCCCCCAAATTGAATATTGCATATCCTTGAGGCCCTCCTTCATATAAAAGGGACCCCAGGTATCTAGCTCACTCTCAAGTGTCCTTGACCCCTAGGTCACCTGATTACATCACTTCCTGTAGGGCTATCTTTATAGTATATTATTACGTGGACTTGGGGGTGGAAACAGATAGCAGGCTAGTTGTACCCCCTCATCTCCAGGCCCCCCTCAGGGAGTGGTGCCAGAGAACCTAATCTCCCAGTCAGCCAACTAGGGCTCCCCAGGAAGTGCTGATGAAGCTTTCTACTGAAAATGGCCTATCTAGAACTTTTCGAGCAAACGGCCGCCTGGGAAAAGAGTGCAGTGGCTGATTGGGGTGGGATCCGGGCCTTTTTTTTGTGGGGAGGTCCATAGTGTGTGGGGAAGTCTGATAGCATCAGACGCAGCTATTCATACTAGCCTCAAAACTGCCATCCTCACCCACTATTGATAAGGCATCCCTTCATGCATGGAAATACGATCCCAATCAGCCTGCCCGGGCCCAGGTAGCCAACCTCGCTCACCTGACCCAGAGTTGGCTTACGGGCGGGAACGGTCCCCCCATCATCAACAGACTTGTGATGGACCGTTGCATTCAAGCATTGCCTTCAGAGTCTAACCAGTATGCTGCCCAAACCAGCCAACACACTTTGAACAGGCTGGTGGATCTGTTGGAGAACCAGCAGGTGCCAGTGGTGATGTTTTGCACCAGCAAACCTGAGGTACTAAGGGCCAATTATGTGGAGTCGAGAACCTAACGAGAGCCTGGAGAAAGGGACTAGCTGGCAAGCCAGACCCCACCCGGTTTCTCGCCTTGACAGCGGCCTGGCAACAACCAGGATTCTCGTTGCTGCGTCATTTCTAGACAAGACGGCCACATCTCCTGGGGCTGCCCAGCCCGAGATGTACCCATGCCCTCAACCGAACACTCAGATGCCCCTACTCAACCACGGCCGTCCCTCACAACCTGTGGGTCGTATAAGGAGACCCAGTAGCAGCTCAACTCTGGTAGTGCAGTAACCCTCGTCCAGCCAGCGTATGTCGGACGGTTGTCATTCCAACGGATTCTGGTGTCCTGTGTCCATGGAGACGCCAAGGACTACCCCACGGCCCTCATCCAGACCCAGAACCTAAGGGGCCAGCCTGACTGCTGGTGTAGTCCCCAATCCCCCAGTCCCTCTACTAGTAGGGATAGATTCCCCACTATTTGGACGGTATTGGGTAGCCCAGAAGGTCAGAACCCGGAGAGCCAGATGTGGGTAACGGCTGCGCAGAAGCCTCTCCCAATCTGCCCCGTTGTACGAAGCTCAGGTGTCTGTGACGGGGCATTCAGGGCTTTAGTCCCCTAGAGAGGAAGAACCGTCTGATCGGAGTCAGGAAAACACTGCAACTGCCAGTGAAAACCAGGCAGCCCACCAACCAGACTCCTGTTCTCCCAATTCCCAGAGGCGGAGGTGATGGGGCGTACTGCAACCTTCTCATCCTTCTCCCCATCATAAAGACTCCAGGTCAAGTCACCTATAGGGTAAGGCAACCTGGCTGGCAGGAAGGACTCCCCCATGCCGAGTTTTAAGTCTCCCAATAGTAAGGTCACCATCTTGAAGCCATTGTCCACATAGCATTTATTTGACAGGGCCGGAGCCTTTTTTCAATTGTTTCCAATGAGGATAGAAATGCAATTGCATTTGAATGCTTAGACATTGGCCAGTGTCTTCCTTCAGAGGTTTAAGAATTTTAGAGCGCTGTCCCTGTCGTTGCTTTTCCCTGCCACTCAAACGCAGATCGATAAGTGAAACTAAACATGTAAACTTTAAAATGACCAAAGACTAGTTGTTAGGGTTAGGGTTAGGTAATATTTTTGGCCTAAATCTTTAATATATGTTTCAAGCTTTGTTAAACAAGCCAAAAACGGTACGCTAATCGAATAGGGAATCGTTTTATATTTTATTGACAGCCTATTGATTATGATTGCTCACACCGGTTTCTGGTATAATGTCGGTAGATAGACCCCCTTGTTACAAGGTCTTTCAGATAGACACAAGACTAATTACCAACAGTCTCAAAATAAATATTTGTGAGCCGGAACCTTTTAAAAATATATATTATTAATTAATTTCATTCCTCCCACCTGCACCTCATTTCCTGATCTCAGTCTCTCCCCATATAAAGTCCATATATATATATATACATGTATATGTATGTATGTATGTATGTATGTATGTATGTATGTATGTATGTATGTATGTATGTATGTATGTATGTATGTATGTATGTATGTATGTATGTATGTATGTATGTATAAGTCCCTACTTGGTTCCCTTGTCCCTTGCTCATTTGTTTTTGTCATGTCCCATATTCCTTGTGGTTCCCAATTTGTTTTGCCTGTTTTATGAACAGATATTTTGAGTTTCTTTATTAAAAGCCTTTTTTCAGTTTCCTCTGCATTTGGATCCCATCCCTGCTCGTTCCTGCTGGCCCACCAGCACCGGTCGACGGCTTCTTTAGCAATTGGGCCAAATTGCTAAAAAAAAGCAAAAAAAAAAAAATTACCAATCTATTTCACATACATTCAAAGATAATATAAAAAGGATTGAATATATTCTCTCTCCTGGACCTATAGGATAGGATTTAGGATGGAAATATTGATACTGCTGGATTCAGATAGCTGTTATTACACCTTCTCTCTAGTTAAAACGCTTATTGTATTGCTTGCATGAAAAAGTATTTACCCCTATGTATCTTCTATACTGCAGTTATATATATAGAAAATTTCTCAGTAATAAAACAGGCCCGCATATAGGCAGAATATCTAATGATTTGTCAATCCATTAGATATTTCTTAATAATTCATTTTATTCCACTAAACTTTTAGGGAATCTCAGACTGTAACTGACAGTTGGTGAAAAGTGAGAATGAGGTTGTAAGACCCAACAACTTAAGATCCTAGAGTGAGCACAAGAGAGAAAATCGAAATAGTGCTGCTTTAAGTAAAGTAATCATGTTGAAGTACAGCTGTAAGAACTTGAGGTATGAAAATAAATGAAAGAAGCTCTAAAAGGTGTCAGAAAACGAAGGCAGCTGCAAGATGAGATATACACTACAAAACTGCAGTGGCCATGATTTGACTATAGAGGGCAATGTCAGGCCTTCCCCCTGTCCTTCTCCCTTTATTTCAAGCTTGAAGCATTTGTCAGGATTATATGGGGAACATTCATCGGCATATCCTCGTAATAAAGGAAGTGCCTCTTTGTCCCCTTTTTGATTCAACACATTGTCAAAAACAGCCCTAATCCTACAAGCTGATGGACAGTTGCATCCTGGGAAAAAAAGGCACAGGCCATTGTTTGAGTGAGTCAAATCTGTTAAGCCCTAATTCTTTTGTGAGCATTTGCATATTCGGAAGTATTTCTTTACTAAAGGGTCAAATCCTCCTTATATGTGATGTGAGGCATTTTTAGTATCATTTGTGAAGTATCTACATGCACTATTAGCGTTTCATAATACCTCCACATAATGCGGCGGCATAATCCACCTGAGATGCAGGCTTCTGAAAGTGTAACATTACGCCAGGATGAAACACCGTCGTTTCAAGCTCATTCAAAGGGGCTCAAATGTCATCAGAAAATGTCAAGTGCTTCTGCAGAGCCAGGATACTGGAATGCCTTTTTTTTTATCCGTTTCATCACCACGACGATTCCAAAAATGTTCCAGCTCAAAGCCCAGCCAGGCCCGGCCTGCTGCAATGTAATGGGTCTGGCTCCAATGATAAACACACACGCCTGCAACACACTCCTATTTACTTTTTCTTTCTCTCTCTCTCTCTCTCTCTCTCTCTCTCTCTCTCTCTCTCTCTCTCTCTCTCTCTCTTTTTGTTGTTCCAACCCTTTCTGCCTATTCCCTCCGCTTTGACTCTGTGTTGCTTTCTTTGGCGATTATAGCGGGACAGCTTTTCTCATTCCAGTTGAGTTTCTGGCACAGCAACAGCCTTGTTTGTTATCTGCTCTTTGTCTTGCTCTTTCTGTATATCTCTCTCTCTCTCTGTCAATGTCTCTCTCTCTGTCAATGTCTCTCTCTTTCTCTCTCTTCCTCTCTCACTCTCTCTCTCTCTCGCTCTCTCTCTCTCTCGCTCTTTGAGAAGCAAAGCATATAGGCAGAGTCTGGCATTCATTCTAGTGCTACGGGCCCTTTGCAGCCCGTACCTCCTGGAAATGTTGAGATAAGATTGAGTTCAGGTGGCAGTCTGCCACATGCAGAGAGAGATGAGCAACAGAGGTGTAACGTTGTAATACAGGCTGTATGTATAAAAGTTGTCTTTAAACGCTCTGCATACAGGAACACCTAGTGACTGAGACGAGACAGAGGGATAACATGCGGGCCGCTGGTTCTGTGTGAACACACAGAACTACGTCCCTCATGTCGACACCCGCTCCATGGTGGAACAATGCCGGCTCCGTCGTCCTAATCTTGGGATGGTCGTGGGAGCGATGAGGAGCGTCTCTGTCACGCGGCCAGGCAGAGGCTGTTTCTATTGTGTCACAGCGTGCATGCAGGCGCTGGGGGACGTGGCATCACAAGAGTACAGAAGGGAGGGAATAATCCTGATCACAACCACAAACAATCACTCACACATGAAAAGGAGTAGAGACAGAAACAAAGTAGAGCTCCCCATCCCAGAAAAAGACCAGAGACGCAGCGATGGCCAACGGCCAAGCAGCGATACGTAGAGTCAAATATAAACAGGACGGTATGAATGACAAGCTGCATCTTTGTGTGTGGCTGGCTGTTGCAAAAGCAATTTTGTACAATGGTAGATATTCAGCGCTTTTGCTTTAAGAGACGATGCTTTGTTGGTAAAATGATAATAATGATAGCATGATTATCAAACATCTTCTAAACAGCTATTCTGAAATGTGGTATGGTGTAACATCCAGCCCTGAACTCATTCTCTGTGGTCTAACATCCAGCACTGAACTCATCCTCTGTGGTGCTACATCCAGCCCTGAACTCATCCTGGCTTGTTTTCCCGCGGCATTCCCTTCCATCCCCCCTCTCCTAGATGGTTGGCCTTTTGGCTGATTCATTGCTTATTGACGGCAAGTACTGCTTATGTTTTGTGAATTTCCCAGTTAATGTATGAACAATGTACGGTCAATAGTGGTGCTTTTGAGGAGAACCATTAGTTAGTAGTTCACTACTGGCCAAATTCCAATCCGACGTTTTAACTTTTCATCCTTCTATGATATTCTCAAATTAGCTACTTGACTCTTAATAAGTTACTTAAGATGAATGAAAAGGAAAGGGAAAGTCTGATTGGTAGAATTTGACCCATTAAATGCATGCAATCCTTATTATGAACATTGAGCATGTAACTCTGTACGGAATTGATTCCCTCGCTCCAACATAGTCTTTAAACCATGGTTTCGATACTTTGATCTTACTTCACAGCCTGCCTGATACCAGCTCCTGACACACGGTCCTCGTAAGAGAATCTAGGACTGTTGAGATCCACTGGTGATGGCCCCTCATAATGAGCTGCTCAGCTCTCCCCGGCTGACTTCTCTCTACTGGCCCGCGTGTTTCCTTGAGCCTGTAGCCGGGTGGCGGGTGCTGCTCGGCCACTTGAAGTGCAGTGTGTTAGACAGTCAAAAGCTTTTCCTCTGTGCAGTATCCGTGCAGTATCACCATCCTCATGCTGCTGCTGCTTTGCTAGGTATGACATTGAACTAGGCTTGCCTCTCAAGGGCTTAACCCAATGCTATACAGTCCCGCCCAAACGGACAACGACTGGAAATAAGGTTTACCCCGAATCCCCCCCCCCCCCCCCCCAAAACCCCCGGTTCCAACTGTGTGTGTGTGTGTGTGTGTGTGTGTGTGTGTGTGTGTGTGTGTGTGTGTGTGTGTGTGTGTGTGTGTGTGTGTGTGTGTGTGTGTGTGTGTGTGTGTGTGTGTGTGTGTGTGTGTGTGTGTGTGTGTGTGCTTTAAAGACCAGCTGATTCTCCTCCATTTGGAGAATCAGAGATTACCTTTTCATGAATAAAGTCAAAGAGGATTAAGAGGAAGTGGGAGACCTTCGCAATGTCGGCTGAGAGGAGGGGAGAGAGAGGAGAGGAGAGAAGAGGAGAGGAGAGGAGAGGAGAGGAGAGGAGAGGAGAGGAGAGGAGAGGAGAGGAGAGGAGAGGAGAGGAGAGGAGAAAGGAGAGAAGAGAAGAAAGAAGAGAAGAGGGGAGAAGATAGTGGAGAGGAGAGGAGAGGAGAAAAGAGAAGAGAGAGGAGATGAGAGGACAGGAGAGTAGAGGAGAGGAGAAATGGAGTGAGTGTGATGCTGCCTCGTGCCCACAGGCCAGGCTTCGAGTCACCAGCCTGGAGACATACGTCGCCACCAACGCACAGAGCCCTTCACACCTTGTAACGGATGTCTGTCTGTGTGAGTGTGCGACTGATTGGGGATATGTTTGTATTGCTTTGCCTCATTCCAAACACTTTGATATGCCAAGTTAATATGTTAATTTATCACTCAGTCCATCAGCCACATCCTTCCTGTGTTGCTGATACAAATCTTCAGGTAATGTCCTGGTATAATCCGATTTTATCCACATGATACCAGATGTAGGGACACGGGTTGTGTTTTCAGGAGGATCTGTCAATCAGGGTACCGGGATTACAGCGGTTCAGTCGAGCTGCCTTTGTTTGCCACTCACATTGAGCAGGATCAAGGCTGTGTCGTGCTTTAATCAAGCTTAATGGAATCCTTTTTATTTATTTACAAACCTTTTTATTTCTTTACAAAAGATTGTGACCATAGGGATGGAAATACACTGATGGATGTTAATTATGCAATAACCATTAATTTGCTAGATTTAAAAGTATTCATTTTGTGCGAAAAATACGGACTGCAAACAGGAATCGACTTTTGATCTATTCTTCTGCCAAATTCCCTGTTCATCAACATTAAAAAAATGATTAAAAACAGCAATAATGTCACACAAAATTTGAGTAGTCTTGGACAGTATCTGTATTCATAAATCTCAAACTACACCAATAGGATCTACTCTCAGCATTGTTGGGGAACATCGCTCAACAATACCAGTGTCCTTGGACAACACATCTGTTTTCATAATTTACTTAAAAATGTTTTGAAAGGTTCTCAGCTGGATCTGTGGTGGGATGTTAAGTGTTCACCATGCACAGGCCTGCTACGTGTGTGTGTGTGCGTGTGTGTGTGTGTGTGTGTGTGTGTGTGTGTGTGTGTGTGTGTGTGTGTGTGTGTGTGTGTGTGTGTGTGTGTGTGTGTGTGTGTGTGTGTGTGTGTGTGTGTGTGTGTGTGTGCCACAAGTCCACCTTCCCCCAATGGAGTCAAAGGTTGAGCCGCAGCTAATCCACGTAAAACTAGGAGCATAATCCTGAGGGCGGTCGCTGGGCATCTCCCCCTTCTTGTTTTCAACAGTAAGTTATCCAGGTTCTTTCTCTTACGTGGAAATGCTGTCAGTTAAATCTTTTGGAATCATGTGTGACACCGTTTGGTTTGGGCTTATCGTGTCTTTTTGTTGGCTTCCCATCATATTTTGTCCTCATCTACATATGAAGATAGTCCGAATAAAAACATCTAAATAAGCAGGTATTTGTTCCTGTAAAGGATGGGGTCTGTCATTCAACAACCACACATCTTAATCCTCATCAGACTCTGGCTCCTGCGGGTCCAGACTCAGTGCTTCTGTGTTTCAGTAAGCAGAGGTGGTTATTTCTACAAGGACATGCATTCACCCTGCACAGGCCTGCTACGTTTGTGTGTGTGTGTGTGTGTGTGTGTGTGTGTGTGTGTGTGTGTGTGTGTGTGTGTGTGTGTGTGTGTGTGTGTGTGTGTGTGTGTGTGTGTGTGTGTGTGTGTGTGTGTGTGTGTGTGTGTGTGTGTGTGTGTGTGTGTGTGTGTGTGTGTGTACACTAGCGGCTGTCCTTAAAGATCTCTGCAAAAACCCATGCACTTGATTATTGAAACAATTCCCAAAGCTCGGTGTAATCTTCCTTTAAGTGCGTTCTTAGTTTCCTCTGTCGGGGGATTACTGTAGCAAACGTCCTTCCTTTTCCTATTTTTTTTACAAAAAGGAGGAGGGCCAAACAAAATGGCAGAAATGGAAAACAAACGGCCTGGATTCTCCCGAGAGAAAGGAGGACGACGAGTGAGGGATTCCCCTGAATCTGCGTCTTTTTCTTCTTCTTTTATTTGGCCAGAAAATCCCATAATCCTACATGTTTGATGTCTCAAAGCTAATGGTGTTTATTAGCAGGGCCCAAAAGGGGGCTTTGTCCCTGGCGTTGGTTGGCCGTGGAGGTTTTGAATGACATTGCGGGTAGAGAGAGTGGGTAACTTTAGCTTAATCTTGGCTTATCCAGGGGCCCCGATGCCTGCACAGGTGTGTGGCCGCTAAGCCCGGGGAAGACCGGCTCCTGGTGCAACCCACCCAAGAGATCAATGTGGTTCTGGAGGGCCCAGGACGTCCAGAGAGGACACACAGCATACCCTGAAGAATCAGAGGGTCTACCCCCTCCAGCCCTTTGTGCAGCAGGCTAACCTTTTATCACATTTTAATTAAACCTCAGCTCTCCTTTCGTCCGCTCTCTATGGTATGGAGCTAGCTGCTCCCGTGAAGCACAGGGACGCAGGTTAGGTTGCATATGATTAAGACTGACGACTTACTCTGGTGCTGCGATACCCCACAGACAACGCTTTATGCCTCCTGCTGTTTTTATTCTTTATGTTTACCTTTTTATATTTAGAATGCCAATGGTATCGAGATTCAACCAGTTAATCATTTAATGATTGTTCATTCATTTGCCGATTCAAAGTCCACAATTTTTATGGTTCTGAACCAGTCAACCAAGTACATCAATCGTTTATCAATTATTAACGGATTGCATCTTAACGCAGCCCTGCACCATATAGCAGAGCCCTGTCGTTGAACCAGATCCAGAGCCTTAGTGGTCCCAGTACCCTAGCATGGCGTTCAGAAGGTCCAACGGTCAAATCTGCTCCTAATTGGGGTTTTGTGGGATGTTGTCTATTTTGTAGGGTTAGGGTCAGTGATGTTATGTTTCAACAAAAATGAAGAAAAGCCGGACAGAGGCAGACCAAACCTGCATCACGGCAGGTGGCTAAAGATGAGGGAGGACTTCCTGCCCGAAATGTCCATCTTGTGGCGCCGTGTCCAGGGACTGCTGACGCTGATGATTGGATTACTCTGAAGCCACTCCCTCAATAGAAAAGATTTGGCTCTAATTCAATAGCAATAGAAATGGAGGCCAGCGGCCCAGTGATCCATAAACACTACTATGATGAGGTCATCTTTCCCAGATAAAGGTGTATACATAGATGTGCTATGATGCAATACCACCATCAGCTAAGTGTGGCCAGGGTATTATCCTAAGTGTCACGTGTGGAGTCCACTACGGCCTGGGCTGTCAATCCAAGTGGAACTACGATGGAAGAACATTCTGGAATAGAAAATAAGGTCTATCCCCGAATTCAAGAAAACATAAGAATGCTACAATACAATGTTGTATTTATATTTCAAACCTGTACCTACTTATTTATCCGTTCAGCAATTTGTATTTGTGTTACTTTGCTTATTGCAGATGTCTGCTTGACCTTTACCGTGTTACAACTCCTCCAGATCAACGATAAAACAGACTTGACCCTGAATCTGCACTCAAACCATCCGATCGCTGCACAAAAGAGTTGCATCTTTGTTTTCCCAAAAGGACAATGCTGTTCCTCCACATATTGGCATAGCTTTGATGTTCACAACTTTTGGAGGAGCTTTTGGCCTAAATCCCTCCTGAAACGTCCCTGGAGGACCTGATGTGAACCCATTGACTGGCCAAGGTACAGGACTCTCTGAATAGCATGTTGGTGGTCTGGTTCTCCTCCAGGGGATTCGGTTCTCTTAACACCAGCCTGTGCCATCATCAATCTTCTGGGAAAACTAATGATCATCATGTCTTTACTCTTTTTGGGCCTTTTCCTTCAAATGAACTAGGAGAACGAAGCAACACATTAAACAGTTAACCTTAAAGCAAAACCAACTTGTTGAATAAGCTTTAGGAACATTTTATAAAAAATATATTATTAGCAATAGATTTTATCAATTTGAAAAAATTCCTAACTTTTTCCGCTCCAAGTCATGCATGTGGTGATGTTGTGTGATGGCGGGTCGTTTACTTGTGTAGGAGGATGAAGTACAGGCGTAAGGCTGCGTCCGAGCCCTAAATGGGAACATTGATTCCTATTTAGCAGCAGTTTACAACCTGTACAAAAAGTCTTCTTTCTGTCTGCGTTTAGTCTTGGAGAAAAAGGACTCATCATGCAACATGATTAACTCATTATTAAAACGATCATTATCAACAGAGTTAAACGAGATAATCATGCAGATTTTGGAAGGAATGTTTGTTTTCTATCAATACTGTCTCTCTGACGCTGACAGACTACTTGTGAGGATAATGACGGTCTATTTCTACTCCAGACGGGGATCTTCTCTCTGCTGCTCGCGGGACATGTTACATTGATAGGATGGAGCTGTTAGACTAGGTTGAAATGACTGGCTGCTTGCGCCCTGTATTCGGATAACAGTGGGATTCCCTTCTTGGAGCTGATCCGTGAGTATTTGGCACCGTCACAGTGTAGGACTTAAGATAACCAACAGGGGGCATACACTGGCAGCTTTAAGGCGCAGCTGAGCATTGGCCAAAAAGGTCCGCTTCTGTCTCCTATTTGCAAGCTGTTTCTTCGCCTCATAATTACCCCGGAATCTACCAAGGAGTATTCACGTGTTTACCCCCGGTAAATTGTTGTGCATATGATACCACAAATAATCTGTGAGAAATGGCACACAGTTATAATGCTTGAAATGTATTTGTGAAATGCCTCGAATAAAATAGGCTACTGCATTGAAATTGATATTCTTGTCATAATTGTACTTTTTATGCCCATTCCCGATGTTTTCATGGTTGTAATTTTTGGTTGCTGTAGTAGGCTACTTTACTTTGATAGATTGATTTGATATAGCCTACTCATCTGCGCACATTTATGTATCAGTATGCTTTATGTGTATATGTTTTGGATTTATTAATTTATTTTCCACTAAATCACCAGTTGACAATACATGGCATGTTACATAGGCCTAAATGTTATTTTAATGCCGTTCACATTGCAGCCGTTCGATTAGTAGTTCTCAAAACCAGGTTGTGTGTGGATCATTTCAATGGAATTAATGAATGCTAATCTTAATTAATCTGTGGTCTTTCATGACTCTGTGGTAAACAGGCTTTTGTGTTGCCATCTTCCAGGGAACCTTTTTCTCTAGCGTGAGCAGACCACTATATAAACTAAATGCAGAACATACATGGATGTGTGTGTGTGTGTGTGTGTGTGTGTGTGTGTGTGTGTGTGTGTGTGTGTGTGTGTGTGTGTGTGTGTGTGTGTGTGTGTGTGTGTGTGTGTGTGTGTGTGTGTGTGTGTGTGTGTGTGCGTGTGTCTGTGTCTGTGTCTGTGTAGGAGGGGGGAGGGTGTTTGTATTGTGTGTGCATATGGCTTGTCCAAATACATTTAAGATCTTGGTTGCTCTGTAATTACAAGATTTCTGATCTGAATATTCGCAGAGAATTTCATATAGAAGACATGACCGCTCTAATCAATGCTAACTCACCAAAAGACCAAGCACTTAATTACACATACATTATTCACGCTAATCAACGATTGACTCTTAATAAGAAGGAGCTTAATGTAATTTAGTGTATTTACAAAGTATGCCTGCAGGACTCTCCTGTTTTTAAAAAGAAATATGCTGAATATAAATATGGACAAATTTCTGCAATCATTGTATATCAATTGTATATAGATATACCTCATTCATTAAAAAAACAACTACGTTTAGAATATTTTCTCCTTGGATAGGTTAATATTGCAATAAAGATGATCATTCTTTTTTTTCAAATTGTTTACAAATGTATGAATCCATGCAGCAAAATACAATAAATCATTGATGTCTACAAATCATTTTTCCACTTTCACCCATGAATACACAGGTCCTCAATATAAGTGCAAAATTATAATTGATAAAATATTTGTTATTTTTGATTGGTTGCAGTATTGATTACACACTGCAGATTGCCCATATTTCATAAAGGGCAGAACGATGGTTCGTCCAGGCTTGCATGTTGTGCTGCAACGTCTCATGCTAATGGTGCCCTATTGTACCAAACCGTTCCTGCACTCTGCTCCTCACAGTGACTACAATAATTTGTCTCTGTCCGTCTCAATGTGTTCTCCAGCCATGCGTGGCCCGCTGTTTTCTTGGGTGGTGGGGGGGTCTTTGATAGCAGCGCTACGAAGCATGAATTGTTTTACACAGTTGTGTGTCTACTGCTGGTAGGTGGGCCTGGTAATCTATAGTGACACTAGAGCTCAACTCCAGAGTCATGTCAAGGCCTCCCGCCCAGAGAAAATTTATAATTAGGGGACTGGTGTTTAGTGGGACAGGATGACCCCTGACTCATACTTTGTGTTACACTTTGAACCTCTTGATGCCTGATTCCCCCACCATCGAAACAAATTAAAGGTGCCGTTCTGCACAGAGGTGGAGCGCGTTTTGGTTCTTGGTCTTCATGGAATCGTAGAGAAGCAACTTTGATGTTGATTGCGTCTTGATTGGCTCTTTAAAGCTAGGTTGGACTATTTATTTTAGAGGCTTTTTTCGTCTTTTTTTCTCTTTACCTCCTGGTAGCAATAATGCTCAGGCCTGTTCATGAATGGATGACCTGCCATTTTTTTCTGTGCTGGCTACCTGTGGCAATGTGCCCGTGCGCTCACTCAACAAGCTGCTCTTGTCCTATTGCCGACCTATTGCTAATTGATTAGCGAGCTAGTCCTGTGTTTTTGGGGAGTGGCATTGGAGGGAGGCCTGAATGGAGGGGTGTGATCTTTTCGGTTGGATATTTTCAAAATCTAGGTAGCTCTTGCTGGTTGCCCTGAAGGGCCTATCCTGGCTTTATATTAAAACCATTCATACATTAATTTGATAGTCTCCTTTCAGTTTAGGTTGATACTTGTTGAAGTACAATTCATTAAAAGATAATGGACAATAATGATAAAGTCCTATTTTAATCTATACCAGGAACCATAATCAGTGAATACTACAAATCTAAACAGAATCAGTCAGAAAAGTCACACATTTTCTGACTGATTCTGTTTAGATTTGTGAGTTTGATTTGTGACATCAGGTTAAGCACTCAGATGTATCCACAAGTCTATGAAGATAACAGTTAGGTTTGAGATTCAATATGCCATTCAACAAGAAGAAAGGCTGTTATTTTTGGTATTGACAAAAGCGATTCATAATAAATAAAAAGATGAATTGCTGATCAAAATAGTTGGATCGTAAAGTGAGTAACTTTCTTTTACCTCTAATCAGCAGATATCTATTTACATCACCGATTACAATAACTATCAAACTATCGGAATAACAAAAAAATTATTGGTAACATTAAGAATAAATATAACCGCAATCGGTGATTAACGGGGTCCGAGCAAAGTTAAAAGTCAAGAACACACTAATGGAAGATATATAAGTATGACATAATTATGAAGGAAAGATGTTGATGAAGATGTTCCAATTAATGCAATACTGTGCCTCGGCTTTCAGTTGAGCTGCAAAGCAATGGCCGAATGTCATGTTCAGATTGTTCATAATGCTATAATCTGGATTCAAACTCTCAACCTAAGGATCACCTGTACAATGTGCCCATTGAGCCACTGATAAACCAGAACTGCAGCCTAATTCACTGCAGTTCAGGATCTGACCATTCACATGGTCAAAATGTCTATTGATAAGCATCCAGAAAACTCAAAGCACACATTTCTCAAGGTATATGCTTTCTTAAAAGCATATACCTGAAAGATCATTGAAATTCTGGGGAAATCAAACCTTTATAGTCAAGAACACTAACGGAAGAAATATAAATATGACAGACTTAATTATGAAGGAAAAATGGTTAAAGAATAAGTTCCCCTTAATGCCATACTGTCTCTTGCCAGTCAGATTCTTTGAAACAAATGAGCCGGAATGTTGATTGCCTAATGAAATTCAGGTGCTGTTCAATGTTGTGTATCTTAAATGAGTGGCAATGACAGAATGTCATGTTCAGCTGGTTCATAATGCTCTAATCAGGATTCAAACTCTCAATCGAAGGATCACCAGTACAAGGCATTATCCTGTTGAAACACTGACATTCCTGAACTGCATGAAGCCTCATTCACATGGTGAAAATGTCGATTGATAAGCACACAATATCAAGAAAACTTCAAGCACACATTTCACAAGAGAATTAAGGTCTTTCCTAAAATAGTAAAGATCTGAAAATTTGCACTGTTAATGGTATCCACCTAATGATAGCGGTATGGTAGTTATACAATAACAAAATGGTCATATCGGCAAAATGGGTTGAGACTGTGGACGTTTGGCTTTTCTATGAAATTGCGGGAAAAGAAAAAAATATTAGAGCAGGGGGATAAAGATGCATCTGATTTTAGAGATTAATATAATGGAAGAATATTGAGTCCCGGACAATCTAGTGAGGAGAAATAAGGCTAGTTCATAATTTTTAAATAGCGCCACCTTTGGGTGCAGTACCACAATTTGGGTTTATGGGTAGTGGGGTTTATTGGAAACCATACCTGAAAATTTCAAGAGTTTTCGACTTACGGTACAGGCTGCAGTATGACTTTTAGAGAATTTGAAAAAACGTTACAGAAACAATAGGGGACCAAGCAGCTTTGCTGCTCGGACCCCTAATTAAATGAAAGAATTACAGCCCTATAGCATATGGCAACATAAATTGACTTGACTATTTTCTTTATGCATAAAAGTCCATTCTAATTTTAATTCCAAAATCTAGATTTGTTTTTTGGCTCTTCACTAATTAATGTAATTGTTATGGAATATTAATGAGATTAACGCAGGAAGGAATCCTGCGAATGGCTCTTCAACGGGTCGGTAACACATTGAAGAGGCAGATTCCCAAGACTGGTGGGCCCCGACAATTATCACTCAGAGGGAACGAGAGAGAGAGGCATACGTTAAGCAGAGAGACAGAGAGAGAGAGAGAGGGGGGGGGGAGAGAGGGCGATATAGAGAGAAGGAGAGAGAGAGGGCCCAGGTGAGACTTCTTGTGATCACTGGCTTGTTAGAATCAGTTTAATTGGGTTCTGTTTGATTTTTCACAGACGACAGCCATGCCCCCCAGCCCCCAACCCCCCCCAGACAAACTCAACCCTCGAACTTAATGGTATAAAAGGGGGTGACTTGTCAGAGTTGAAAGTGACCTCGCTGTTGGTGGTTAAAGGCAAAGGGGGGGGCGGAGGCAGGGAGCTCTTTGAAGTGTCACTACTGCCGCTCGTCGCCTCTTTCAAAGACTTTTGTTCTTAGAAGAGCAACTTCCAACAAACAGATCGAGACCTGGCTCCTTCTTTAGCTTTGCTTAGCTTATTGTCATAGCCCATGCTTTCATGCTTTTGAAATCCACGACAACACGCACCACTTCAGTACTTCACTCCACTGCTGCCTTTCAGGAGGGAAACACGATGTATACATGATCAGAAACCAGAATAGTCCATCATGGCAGTGGTACAACTTAGTTAATAGGGGTGGTTTATTGGAGTAGAAGGAAAACTACTCATAAATTTCCTGACGTGTCTTCAGCTGTGTGTCACATCGTTGGTGGAATGATCCGTTTAAAGAGGCTAATTACAGCCAGCTCTGCTCAGCCCTGCTCATGACACCAACATGCCGAGGACTGTCATCATACGTCCTTCCTTTCTATTTTACTCATTTCTTTGCATATGTTTTCTTTTCTTTTTTTAATGTATAACAATGTTTATATGTGAAGCACTTTGAGTCTGCCTTGTGTATGAAAAGTGCTATATAAATAAAGTTGCCTTGCCTTGCCTTGCCTTGCCTTCCTCCTAGCACCCAGAGGTCCACCCTGACCCTGACCAAGTCCACTCTGACCCGGTCCGCCCTGACCCGGTCCACCCTGACCCAGTCCCGACTCGGTCCTGACCCGGTCCACTCTGACCGTTCCTGACCTAGTCCTGACCCGGTCAACCCTGACCCGGTTCAACCTGACCGGTCCTGACCCGGTCCACCCTGACCCGGTCCACCCTTACCGATCCTGACCCGGTCCTGATCCAGTCCTGACCCAGTCCTGACCCGGTCCACTCTGACCGGCCCTGACTGGTCCTGACCCGGTCCAGACCCGATCCACTCTGACTCGATCCTGACCCGGTCCACCTTGACCTGGTCCACCCTGACTGGTTCTGACCCGGTCCAGACCCGATCCACTCTGACCCGGTCCTGACCTGGTCCACCCTGGCTAGTCCTGATCCGGTCCTGACCCGTTCCTGACCCGGTCCCGGTCCTGACCCGGTCCACTCTGACCAGATCCTGAACCAGTCCTGACCCGGTCCACTGTGACCCGGTTCATACCCGGTCCAGACCCGGTCCTGACCTCATCCTGACCCGGTCCTGACCCGGTCCACTCTGACCCGGTCCACCTGACCCGGTCCTGACCTGGTCCATCCTGATCCGGTCTTGACCCGGTCTGGTCCCGGTCTGGTCCCGGTCATGACCCGGTCCGCCATACGCCGCTGCTCTGAGGGGGTCTGGGTGAAGGGGCCACCAGGGGGAGGCAGCCGCGTCCTAAGCGTTGCTGGCCATGTGGGAGGTCTGGAAATCAAAGGCTACGTCTAAACGGTCTTGTCCTACAGAGTCCTCTCTCTGCCCCAAGCCAGGAGCGCCGCGTTCACACACAAAAATACTTTTCACCATAATCAGACTCTTTAAGGAAATTAGAATAAGAGTAATTTATGCAAAGTTCCGTAGCATGTGCAGCGTCTTGCTAGGGTCCCCGCAGCTACACTCACCTCTGACCTCCAGGATGCGCTCAATGTTCCACTGGTCAGGGTCCTAGATCTATAAATTAAGTGTAATTTGTTAGAAATGGATAACGTTGACTATTAGAGTGTAAAGCCCTAAGAATATTTGTTTTGAGTTGAATGTGCCGGTCTGTATGAGTCCATTGGATTTTGGACCGCTACCAACTAATTTATATCCAAACAAGGCATCTCTGAGTGTAATCCATCTTTCCTGTCAATCACAGGTATAGGAAATGCAAAAGTTCTCAACGGCGGAGAACGTAGGAGCAGAGAGGCACATCTTTTGGTTGTTCCCTTTCAGAATCTCGCTATTTTCTGCCCTTTTCTGCTATTTTTTGCTCTTTTCTGCTCTTTCTGCTCTCCTTTCACACCTCTCAAACGCCTTACTATAGCAGCTTTATACACACTGTAAGTTATAAACTGTGCTGGTGTATTTCTTACGGGAATTCTCTGGCAACCACAGCTGCCAGCGTTTTCCTGCAAAAACAACAGTTTTGTTTTATATAGATATACTAGTTCCTGTATGTTTTACATGTAATAATTGCTTATTGTGCATCAATAAATGGTAAAATAAACAGGGAAATATAAAAAAAACTGTAAAACTTTGCATTTTAAATGGAGCTGTTCTGTGTATTATGCATAACATCTATTCATAATATGCTATAAAGTTTTAATAATCAAGTTTTAATGTAAAATCTACTTAAATACCTGCTTATTATTGCTACTACGCCTACACCAAACCATGCAAAAATACATCTTGAGAAAACTCGAGAGTAATCGTCAATAAGTAATTGAAAACAATTGGATGCATTTTTTTCGAAACGTATACAACATGCAAAGAAGCTACATGTGATGGTTATTTTAACTATGACTAAATCCAAGTTGAAATACTCCATTTAGATTAGCCTCTTTAAATCAATCTGGAAATTTGTTGTCACTTTATCAAAGTTCAATCAAGTGATGCCAACAGGCCAAGTTACAGGTCAGATCTGTTGAGAGGTGTGCCCCCCCTCACAGCAAGAATGCATGTTTGTTAAGGTATTTTTTTTTTTTAATAAAAGCAGTTCTCATTTCATAAATGCACTGTGGAACATTCTTGCAAAGCAAGGACATCTTCATGAAATAAGCAGGTGGCGGACTCTCTACCAGAAGAAGTTACATAGTGTGCCCTAATAACCATAGTACGTATTGCTGATTTAACAAAGTGAAAACTAAAAGTTCCACTTCTCAAACAAACAGAGTCAGAGTCACTTTGAGACGTCGATTACATTTTTATTCTGTACTTTGGTTCCTTTTTCTGGGTTTATTGAGAAGAAACGCCTGTAGAATAAAAGCATATTAAAGCTTACTAAGCATTATAATTTATCAGTTAAAGAAGAAAAAGTACAATAAAAAATATATATTTAAAAATAAAAACAGTCTGAGACTGGGTCCGAGCCTGGCAGAGACTGAGAGCCGGACCAAGACCGAGAGAGACTCAGGCCACACCCAGAGCAAAGGCTGATAGTCAGACCCAGTTAGTTAGTGTCCAGATTTAGACCGGGACCTCAGAGCCAGAATCCAGGCCCCAGAGTCTCAGATCTGAGGCCAGGTCAGATGGATAATGGATGTTGAAACTGTAGAAGCTCCCGAACATGAGGCACAATGCAGAAATTAAGGAGGAGATGTTTGTGTTGATAAGGTTCCGATCCAGACTCATGTACCTTGTTGAGGAATAGCAGGACTATCCTATGAACAAATTATTAAACAGCTAATATTAAAGCGCTGCTCTCACATGAAATTCTACAAACAGTTAAATTAAAAAAATAACTTACCAAAAACAATAACAGTTGGTGTCAGAGGCACTCTTCTGCCGGACATGTATCTTCTACATGGAAGAACATGGATTCCTCCTTCTCATCAAAGTAGCTGAGCAGAAGCAGGAGAATCTCTTTCCCATCATCTGAGCAGCCACTCTGCTGTCCCCGCATCCTCTGAAGACTTGCATAAGTCTGAAGGAACTTCTTGTTCTTGCTGACACAAACTGTGGTCATGTAGTTTAGAAGCCTTTTTCCCTTCTAATCCAAATTTCGTGTGAATGTCTCTTTGAGGTCAATCCCAGTGAGATCCTTGAAGTGGACTGACATTCCAAGTTCATCACACCAAAGCGGCCACTCCTCTCTATCATTTCATACTTTTCCATGGTTGACATGTTGACGCTGTGTAAAAAGTGGACTTCATTATACATTTTACCTCCTCTGGATTGCCATCACAGTGTTGGAACACCACCTTGAGTTTTTCCATCTTTTGCTGCTGGTTCTCTTGAGTTTCTTCATGGGGCAGAAATTCCACATTCCATTTAATGCATCCATAAGTGTCCTGCATGGCTGCTCTCTCTTCTAATGGGATCTCATCTGTGTGGTCTGAGTCATCAGTCTGATGTTTTCGTTTTCTTATTTTGGGTGTTGAAGAGCACCTCACATTTTCAATTGTTTTGCAACTGTTTGACAAGGGAAAGTTAGCCTGCTCCAACAATCTCCCCCTCTATTACATCTTGCAGAGAATTGGGATACTTTGCTAACATTTTTTTACAACGTCAGTTGAATGCTTTTTACTTCCATGAGGGCATTTTTCCAGCATCTCAGTCACAACAATCCGGACCATTTGCCTCCTCAGTTTTGGGCCTGGCCTTTTTCTCCTCTTAAGAGAATCCATCACTCCCGGAAATTTACTCCATGGAATTTCCAAGTTGTCGTCCCACTGTGTGACAAGTCCTTGGCTGGGTATAGGAGGCTTCCACAGATGATAGTGAGCTGTTCTCTGCCTGTGCTTTTCAGCTGAACCAAGTTATCAAGCATTGATCTACTGGTCTCAGGTGAACTAAGTTATCAAGTATTGATCTATTGGTCTTACCCAGCTAAATATCATCTGGTGCTTGCTTACACCATGTGCGTTCAGCACACATATTCGTTGTGTCTCGAAAAAAAGTAGCCTAAATGTGAAGCTTACCATGCTTTGAACTTTCACAAAGAACTTTCACAAGAAACTAGAAGACAAAGTAGTCTGAAGATTTCTGCTCTGCTCCTGTGTTCTCTGCTCAGTGCTGAAGAAGATGATGGCAGCTTCCCCAGATCAATGTTCAATCTACGATTGAGCTTGGTCTGGCAATAGCCAGGCTATCAATTTGCATAGTTTCATCAATCATGTTAAAAGTATAGTGTAGCCGGCCTTGACTGCATCGGCTAATTCTGCATTGTGTTAATGAGCCGGGAGTCAGTGCTGTCCATCTCACAAGCACACTCTCTCCAGCAGGGCAACTCTCCGACTGGAGAGGACGGCGCAAAATAAACAGGAATTGACTACACACAACCCAACGTATTAAAATTAAAGCGTTCAAAATAAATATACAATTGTACATAAAGGAAAAATAATAAATGAAAGGAATAAATATATGAAATATAACATTACTATAAATGCACCGGTTACATTCAACCCTCCTAAATTTCACCTAAATCCGCAATGTAGCATCACTGGAACACAAGGCTCAGCAAATGAAACCTAAAATGCATACATTTGGCAAGGATTAATTGAAAAACTCTTAGCTTTCCATGACAACTACAAAGCTACATACAAGATAGGTTCAGAGAAAACGTAAGGGTGATCAGGCCTTATCTCTCAGTACAATATGATGCCTTATACACCTCACTAACTCCTTACCATTACCACATGCATTTCACAAATTTGAGAAACCCTACGACCATCACAATGTCCCACATCTTAAAAAATTAAAATAATAATTACAATATATATTACACACATATCAGAACCCATACATGCCAGGAAGAAAAGAGTGTAAGGAGTGACTGAGACTTCCTTCTAAATAAACTTGCCAGATCCCTAGCAATTATTGGCCTTTGGGCCATCGACTCAATGAGCCGATTTACTTTCTTACTGACTCTGCCTGCTCGTGTCTCGACAACATTCCCTATATCTACTGACGAGTGCCCCTGAGTTTCAGTTTCATGTCCTGATTGATCATGAGCATCTGTCACATGAACTGGTTTTGCTGGTCCTAACAGTATCTCTGTGCTGCAGTCTTCATCTGCTTGAGTTAGCTGGCTGTTATAACGCCCTGACTGCACATCAGTCATGAGTATAGGGTCTGAACCTGTTTCAACAACTAAACTGGCCAAATCATTCTCTCCGTCAAGTCACTCGAAGAACAGTAACTTTGTTCATGTACAAATTGTTCCTCATCCCCCAACTCTGAAGCAGCTTGACTTGACTGGTTCAAGTCAAGACTCTGAGAGTCCTCTGAAGCACTCGTATCTCCCTCAGACTCATCATCACACAGCTCATTGTTGGTTGTCACCACAGGCAGAAAGTTGATGTCTAAAACGATTACGGTGGACCACATTCATGTCACCTGCATTGCTCTCCACTCTGTATGTATGCGTCCGCTCACTTCTGTCTTTGACTGTGTACACCAGGGATGCCAGGGTGACGGCCCGCGGGCCGTATCCGGCCCGACTGTATGTCACATCCGGCCCGCGGGTGATAAGGGGAGAATATATGTATTTTTTTAATTTTTATAAAAATAAAAAAAAAATTAAATACTTTTTTTTTTTTTTTTTTTTGGGAATCCGTCAGTTGGTATGTTACTGCTGCTGGTCTGTTACGATTCAATAACTTTTCATCCCCCATTCTCCATTCCATTTCGAAACGTGTTTAGAAAACACGCTTGTTTCATTAAAATTGATTAATTTATTAAGGCCGCCACCAGGGGGCGCCCCCAACACTTTTGCCGCCCCCAACGCATTTGCCGCCCTAGGCGATCGCCGGCCCTAGTTCACCTATGCAAGCCTTCAATAAATAAAATACAATTTATTAACAGTTTACACTTGTGTTATTTATCATTTATAAATGTAGGCCTTGCATGCGGAAAATGTTACGTTTTTAGACGGGAGCTGTCTCCTGCTTTAGGCTATGTAATTGTAGGCCTCATTGTGAGGCTATTTTGGGGCCAATGCAATTTATTTTCGATCGGTAGGCCTTCAAGCATAATTTAAAATAGCCTACCTATCCATGTGTTGAGTCAGTCTTTGGCCTTTTCAGGCCTTTTCAGTCCGATAGTGTAATCCGGCCCCCTGAGGTCTCACTTCAAAAAAATCTGGCCCCCTGACCAATTTCACCCTGGCATCCCTGGTGTACACTGTCGCATTCCACTTATCAGCCAGCTTTTTCTTTTCTCTCTCACCTTTATTTGCAATGAGTACTCAGTCACCAATATTGAGGTAAGTGCCTTATACCTTTCGGTTGTAACCTCTTGCTTGTTTGTGTTGTTCTTTAAGAGCATGGGTTTGGGCAACCCTGGCTGCTTCATGGAGATGGGACGTGAGAGTCTTCACGTAACTTTTATGGTCGACAACCACTGGATCATGCAGCACTTCTTTAAACATCACATCCACAGGGAGCCTTGGGATTCTGCCGAACATGAGATGGAATGGTGCATATCCTGTTGTTTCATTCAATGTTGCATTGTACGCAAATGTCAAGGTTTTTATCTGTTGAGGCCACTTCTGTTTCTCTCGGAGAGGAAGAGACCGCAGCATGTTGCCCAATGTTCGATTCAATCCTTCAGTCCCACCATTTCCCATACACTGTAAAAAATAAAAAGTTGGGCAAACTCAAAATTGCAAGGCAACTTACTGCAATCAGTTTTTGAGTTTTGAGCCCATGAAAAAAGCGGGTTTTTCTTCTTTAGACAAACTTGAAAGTTAGTTATACCATCTAAGATTTTTATATTTTACAGGGGTGTTAACTTTGTCAGGGGTGTTAACTTAATATTTAAAATTAAGGTTAATATTATTAAAAAAAAAAAAAAACATTTCAAAGAATGCAAAACGAGTTTTAAGTTCACTTTTTTAAAATTAATAATTTGAAACTTCCATTTTACATTTCTGAATGCCAGACAGCAATAGTACAAGCAACATGTAGCTAGTTCAGCAGCAGAGAATCGCTGTCTAAATGCAGCAAACCAAAGAGCAGAACAAGTTTGACATTATGGTCAAACTTGTTCTGCACGAGACGGGAGCCCAGGTTAAACGGTGACGCAACTCTCGTGCCTCATACACCGCACGATCCCGAGAGCTGCCGTTATTTAACACACATCCGCAACACACAGCGCACCGCACACCCAACCAACGGACATGCAAGTCTCGGTAACGGTGGCGGCAACACTACGCACAATAAACAACACACAAACAATAAAGACCCCAAACCCGTTAACCCAACTTAACCTAACAGAAACAAATTGACAAAAGGCAATAAACCCCTTTTTCCCAACCGGCATCACGAATACCCAGACTCCCCGGGGGGTAGTGTCGAAATGTAGTTGGCCCAGCCTCAGACAGAGTCTGACTTAAACCCGTGTGTCTTGCTAACAAAGAGACTACAGCGAGCCCAACTCTTGACCCAAAACTCAACATTGTTGGTTGGACTAAATTGCATTGCACAGTTGTACATGAATGCTTAATGCTTTATATTCATTTTACTCAGAAATCATAATGAGACCAACAATTTTGAGTTTTCGTTTTTACAGTATAGGGTGATAGGCTGTGGTGTGCGATCAACTTCAGAGAATTTCATCAGCTCTGCTATGAGCTCGCTCTCAAAGTTAGCTCCCTGATCAGAATGGACATGGGCAGGAAACCCATACACACAGAAAACGTTGTCCCACAATTTCCTGGCCACCTGTTTCACAGTCTGATTTGGGCATGGGAATGCGTGCGCTAACTTAGTAAAATGGTCTGTGATGTCTGTCCTAGATGCCCAGCAACATCATGTATACCATGTAATGCTTTTTCTTTCAGGCTGTCAGGAAGAACGAACTGGTGCCTCTTTTGCTTACTGATGTGGTCTTTAGTTACCCGATAGAGGACACAATTTTGAGCTTTGAGCCTATCCCCTTGCTTTACAAGTACCATAGCTTAAGCATCAGACCCTGCACTTTCAAGCCTTAAGGGGTGCCTCTTGCGAATGATAAATGGCATGACAACAAAAAAATATTAGGATTGAGCTCCTGACTACGCTGCAATTCCTCTAACGTAAACACAGGGAGTGAATCTTGCCCTGGTGGCAACAGCTCTACGACTGACTGTAACAGCTCGACAGCCCTGGTCTCTCGAGCAACCTCCCACTGATCAGTAGCATTAAGAAGAGCCTGAACAGTTACTGTGTTACAAGAATGTTTTCAAGTGCCAGATTAAATATTTACACTTTTAGCCTTTGATTTTGTAACTCTGTGACATTGGACTTTCAGTCTGAAGATGTCTTGGATGTCATTGTGACTGATATCCTTAGCTACATCAAGAAGAAGGCTGTACTGTTCTGTGATGAGCCTGCTGAGAGCATTGGCAACGGTGTTTTTAGTGCCGGGTATGTGTTTCAGGTCGAATGTGTATGGGGCAAGCTTGCGAGCAACCCATCGTTGCTCGGAAGCGTCGAGCTTAGGTTTTGTCATAATGTAAGTAAGAGGGTTGTTATCGGTCCAAACTGTAAAATAATTGCCTCTTTACCAATGACTAAACCTCTCACACACACTCCATTTCAATGCTAAAAATTCCAACCTATGGGCCGGATAGTTTTTCTCAGAGTTGCTCAGTGTCTTCTCGCAAAAGCTATGGGACAAACTTTCTTTTCGCCAGTGGGTACTTGGGACAATTCAGCTCCGAGCCCATCAAGAGAAGCATCAATGGACAGAATGAAAGGCTGTGAGAAATCTGGATGTGAGAGAACAACACAGTTCAAAAGGCTGTCTATGAGTTGGCACAGAGCCCCGTCACATTCGTCTGACCGGAAACCAAGCTGAACGAACAAACGATTCGCGAACGACTCCTCCCAGTTCAGTCGAGTTTCCGGTAGCACTGAGTCTGACTGACTCAGCTGAGAACCGTGCAATAGCGTGCATTCCATGATGTGATTCACCGCTACCGGAAACTAGGCTCCTCCCAGTTCAGTCGAATTCCCGGTGAATCGATTCACCCGAAACTCGACTGAGCTGGGAGTAGTCGTTCGCGAATCGTTTGTTCGTTCAGCCTGGTTTCCGGTAGCGATAAATCACATCATGGAATGCACGCCATTGCACGGTTCTCAGCTGAGTCAGTCAGACTCAGTGGAGTTAGTGCTACCGGAAACTCGACTGAACGAACGAACGAACGAACGAACGATTCGCGAACGACTCCTCTTGGCGAACTGAATCACGCGAACTAGGTCACGGAAACGAATCATTAAATCCACCACCACACAACCTAACGTATTAAAATAAAAGCGTTGAAAAGAAATATACATTTATACACAAAGGAACAAATTTAAATTAAAGGAATAAAAGGATTCTTGGTTAAATATAACATTACTATAAATTAGTGCTGTCAGTTAAACGCGTTATTAACGGCGTTAACGCAAACCATTTTTAACGACGTTAACTTTTTTTTTCGCGCGATTAACGCAATTATTATTATTTTATTTATTTTTTTATGCTCAAAACAAAGAAGCAGTAGCCTGACTGCTATGTTCAAGGCAGTATGTTTGTTTGTTCATCGTTTTATTGCACTATAGCCTTTTTTTTTGTATCGTCCTGTTTTGATCAGTATATGCCAATGTTGTTATCAATAAAAAAACATTTGCACAAGGCAAGCCGATGCCCTTCTCCATGTTGATAAGAGCATTAAAATGAGAAAAATAATGGGACAAAGAAATCAAGGGATATTATAAAAATTGCTATGACATTAATGCAATTAATCGTGATTAAATATTTTAATCGCTTAACAGCACTACTATAAATACACCGGTTACAATAGCATGAACTTGTAAAGTTACTTACACATATTTTTTGTCTTTTTAAAAACAACTGACTAAAACGATATATTTTACAATATTTGCATGTATAATTAACCCAAAAAAATGTATATGAGTATGACAGTATTTCTCCCGTTTTTGTTACGAAAATTTGTTGCTTTAACAAATAGATTTGATTATAATCACATAGGCCAATTGTTGTTGTAAATGCAAAAACATTCTGTAGTTACAAAATAGTAACTACAGAATGTAAAATAGTTGTAAAATAGTTTACAAAAGTTCACTGTGATCTAAACAAAAAATATATGTTTTGGGGTTTACATTACTTTTCTGTAGGGATTTTATATAGCTTTTACGTAAATTTCACAGCCAATTTTTACAATGCACCTCAACATGCTGACAGAAACGCTGCTCCGTTTCACAGCTCTTTTCCATTATGAAGTCTGAAAGTGAAATCAACTAACGCAACAAATGTGTTAAGCCATGAGCTACGATCACTTCCATTCTCATTTTGTTGATGGGTTTGAAATAGAATAACTCAATCTTATTTGGCTTCATAATATCTATAACAAAATAATTGGTAGCACTTTAGAATAGTTGAAGCATTAATTAAGTAGTAGTTCAATGAATTAATAATTAATTCATCATTTATTAAGTATTGTTGCAAAATGTATAACCTACTCATTTGAAAGCAATTCCCAAACATATCAATACAAAAAAGATACTGAGATTAAGAAACATATGATAATGATTTACAACCAATTAACAAAGTGTTTGTAGTGGATATTAACACTTAATTATGCTGATTTTGGTTCAGGCAGGCTATAGTTAAAAACGATTATTTAAGACTGAGAATATCATTTGAGTGCTATGTGGGTATTGACACTGCTGCAATGGTACTTGTAATGTGGCATTTCCAACTTTAATTTTTTTATAGATGCTTAGTAATGCATTTATAGTAGGCTACCTACTCACTTCATGTTACGTTTATAAATGTTTAGTAAGGCACCGACCTTCACTTTAGACGCGCTCCCAACACCCTAACAATAGTCTCTA